>NC_000068.7:166625182-166966849 GCF_000001635.26 Mus musculus | reverse complement strand
GCTGACTCACCTGATATGTGGATCAGGGATGCACCCAGTATATTTCTTTTTGTAAAGATTTATTTTATTTTTGTATATATGGTTATTTTGCTTGAATGTATGTCTGTGCACCACTTCTGAATGTATGTGCACCTGGTACTCTTGGAGGCCAGAAGAGGGCGTCACATATCCTGGAACTGGAATTACAGGCAGTTGTGAGTCACCAGGTGGTTACTGGAAATCAAATCTGGGTCCTCTGGAAGACCAGTTAGTGCTCTTACCCATTGATCCTTTTCTCCAGCCACTAACGTGGGTTTTTGTGGACATTTAATCCTGGCTAGTGTTGTTCTGTTTTTGTTTTGAGATAGTCTGTTTAGGCTGGTCTCAAATCTGTAATCCTTCTGCCTTGGCCTTCCTAATACTGAGAGTATAGGCCTGTACCTCTAGACCTAGTGAAAATATTTGTTTTAAAGTTTCTTTTTTTTTTTTTTTTTTAAAGATTTATTTATTTATTACATGTAAGTACACTGTAGCTGTCTTCAGAAGAGGGCGTCATATCTCGTTACAGATGGTTGCGAGCCACCATGTGGTTGCTGGGATTTGAACTCTGGACCTTCGGAAGAGCAGTCGGGTGCTCTTACCCACTGAGCCATCTCACCAGCCCTGTTTTTTTTTTTAATTGTGTTTTTGTGGTGCTTGTGTGCAGTGCTGTGTGGAGATAGAGGACAGATCGTAGGCTTTGCTTTTTCATTCACCATGGGGGTCTCTGGGATAGAATTTAGGGCAGGCTTGACAGGAAGTACCTCAGTCTACTATGCCATCTTGAAGGTCTCAAAGGGATATGCTTTCTTATTTTTAATGAATTAATTTCTGTGTATGGGTGTTTTCCCTGCGTACCACTGTTGCCTGGTGCTTCCAGAGGCCGGAAAAGGGTGTTAGATCCTTTGGAATGGGAGTTACAGAGAGGTTTTAGTAGCCTTGTGGATGCTAAGAATTAAACCTTGGTCCTCTGGCGGGGCAGTCAGTGCTTTTAACAGCTGAGCCATCTCTCTAACCTAGTCCCACTCCCAAAGGTTTGCTTTAAAATGTGGGTTATTGGGGCTGGAGAGATGGCCCAGCAGGTAAGAGCACTGACTGCTCTTCTGAAAGTCCTGAGTTCAAATCCCAGCAACCACATGGTGGCTCACAACCACTCGTAATGAGATTTGATGCCCTCTTCTGTTGTGTCTGAAGATGGCTACGGTGTACTTACATATGATAATAAAATAAATCTTTGGGCCGGAGCAAGCAGGCAGGGACTGACCAAGTGGAGTTGACCGAAGAGAGCAGGGCTGACTGAAGCGAGCAGAGGTACTAAATTGAATTCCCAACAACCACATGAAGGCTCACAACCATTTGTACAACTACAGTATACTCATATTCATAAAATAAATCTTTTTTTAAAATGTGGGTTATGCCATGACAATAATCTTTCGAGCTGTTTTGGTTTGTGAAGGTTTGTGAATTAGATGACCTAAGAGAGCAAATTAGAAGATGAGTAGTGTGTGTATTTCTGTGAGTGTGTATACACATGTGTGCAGATGTGTGTGCTGTGTATAGAGTTCAGAAGACAGCACTGGGATTTCTCATGAAATTTTCCACCTATTCCTTAGAGGTAGGACCTCTTCCTAAAATGTGGGCTCATGTTTTCTCAGCTAGGTTGGAAGACAGCAGTCCTGTTAGAGCCGGGGTAGCAGACATGTGTGGGACCTTGCTGTGTCAATGTAGGGATCTGAATTCTAGTCTTTATGATTAGACAGCAAGTGCTCTTACTGCTGAGCCCTATCTCCAGTCTTAGTCTGTATTTTCTCAAGTCATCAATTCTGAGGTTAAAGTTCCCTGTTGATGTATATGAAAATGAAACTGGGTTTCCTGTCATCTGTGACCATGGTTCAGCCCCACTGTAATGTTAGGTTGGAGATATCTGGATGTTTTCTGGTCCTCATTTGCCTCCTCTAGACATCCACTTCCCTCAACTTACCCAGGTTTTTCCCGTGATTCTGTACACTGTGTGGATTCTTGGATTTCCTGATGGATGTCCAGGGGTAGAGTGCTTGGCTGTTAGCATCAGTGTCCAGGGCCTGAACCATCCTTTGTATGATTTTGTGTTGCAGAAAGTATAGCTTCTACCATTGAGCTCAATGCACTGTGTGTGAAACTGGAAAGAAAACCAATGTATAAGCCCGTGGACCCTCACTCTCGGATGCAGTCCACCTACAGCTATGGCATGCGTGGAGGTGCCTATCCCCCCAGGTATGTGCTTGGGGTGGAATTAGTTGGGTTTTTCCCTAAAGTAGTCTCTATGAATTGTGAATGATTTGGTCTGCCTCAGGTTCACCTCTGGACTTAAGGTGTGCCTTTGGTACTGTGCTGGGACTGTTGAAGCCTACTGCCTTTGCAGAGGGCCCAAGCAGGTTGCTCAGGAGCAGCTGCATTCACACCCATGGTCTGGCTACGTTGTTTCCTCAGCACATGCTCCTGAAAGTCTTCTCTGACATTGTGCTTTGTGCAACGCTGAGACTAAGTAATAGTGCTCAGAAGGGTCAGAGCCTAAAGTGGCTGCAGATGGCCTATAACCCTAGAGTTCCAGAGGTGGAAGCAGAAAGAGTATCTGCTAAGTAGAAGCCAGGCCAGCCTGGGCTACATAAACTCTTGTTGTATGTTCAAACCTTTGCTTCAGGAGTGAGACATTAGTGAACAGATCAGTGATGGAGGCAGCTGTTTCATTTTCCACCCATCCTCTGATGAGGTGCAGGAGGGCAAAACCTCAAAAATACAGGTTTTGAAGTAGAAGGAACCAGACTCTTTTGGACTTGGTGCTGCTGAGATTTCCAAAATGAGGGTCATTTCCAAAAGACGTCACCCTTAAAATTCCCAGACTCTTTGAGAGATGTGCAAGTGCACACTGAAGGCTTGAGAAAGGAAAGCAAGCTAAGTTTGTCTCGGCCAGCACCTGCGTTCATTCAGGCACTGTCAGTATGGCCTATTGTGGAGCATCAGATGCGTACATAGCATGTGTCAGCTACTAGAGTAAGTGTGACTCTAGCGCTCTGCTTAGTCACAGTGTGGCAGCTGTAGATCATATGAGTTTTAGGGCAGCTTTTGTAGAGCTGACCAGGAGGTCTTTCTAGCTATGAGCACGGTGACAAGGCCAGAGTACACAAAGAGTGGGGTTTGCTGAAGAAAGTATGGCTGACTTAGGAGATGGAGACTGAGACCCTACCCTTGTGTTTGTAGATACTTTTACCCATTTCCAGTCCCACCTTTACTCTACCAAGTTGAGCTCTCCGTGGGCGGACAGCAGTTTAATGGGAAAGGAAAGATGAGACCACCCGTGAAACACGATGCCCCTGCCCGTGCGCTGAGGACTCTGCAGAGTGAACCCCTGCCAGAAAGGTTGGAGGTAAGGTGGACGCGAGCTTGAGACACCTCACTGACTTCCAAGGTGCTGCTGCTGTCTGTACTACTGGGTAATTAATCCAGATTCTGTCACTGGGAAAGTGTCCCCTAAATGTCTCAGCAGGAAAGCAAATGGCCTTTCCTTTTCCCCTGGCAATGGAGTGTAGAGCACATGGTGGGTGTGGGAAGGCCGGGGCTCTTGAGTTGTGAGTGTCGGATTCTCAGTGCTGACACCTATGCTCTTGGAGCTGCTGATTGGTGTTCTTTTTGTTTTTTGTTTTTCCTGTGTAGCTCTGGCTGGCCTAAACTCACAATGTAAACCAAACTGGCCTTGAACTCACAGAGCTCTGCCTGCCTTTGCCTCTTGAGTGCTGAAATCAAACCTGTGAGCCACCACGCCCAGCTAGAAGCCATGATTTGTGGTGCTAAATTAAGAGTATTTGTGACCTTCAGCCCACCACCATTTTCTGTAGAAATGCTTTTAGTCTTTTGTTAGCACGTTATCCTAGAACATGGTGCATGTATTTTACTCAAAGATCTGCAGCTTGAGCAGGGCTAGATGTGGCGGCTTGCTGGCAGAGGAAGCTCACCAGGACGTCACCAGCTTGGGAGGACTTAGTAGAAAAATGGCTCCTCCTGACAGGGCACCGTAGTTTCTGGGTAGTGTCCCTCTTACAGGGGCTGTTGGTACCTCCTCACAGTTTGGTGACTGCATCTCAAGAATGAGAATCCTTATAGACAGGAAAAGGAAGCCAGTTATTAAAGCCAATTCTCTGAACCCACAGCCTGGCTTCTGTCATGGTTTCTAGGTTAGGCAGTCCCAGAGCTAAAGGAAGGAGATAAGGAGACTCACCTTTGTGTGTTCTTTTATTAAAGACCACATTAGATGAACTCTCAACTCTAGTACAAGCATTATCCAGTGGCTTCTAGGGCACTCACAGTGTGGAAAAGAAGGTGTTGAAGAATTTGGAACTTTTTGTTTGTTTTAGCTACTGCTAAAGGTTAATGCTAATATTATTAGCCATGGGTTGTGATTTAAAACTACAGGGTAGAAAAGGAATCTTACAGGTTTTTTTGTGTTTGTTTGTTTTTTTTTTTTTGTTTTCCTGTGCCTGGAGAGTAAGTAATTTTTAAAAAAAAAATTTATTTATTTATTTTATGCATATGAGTACACTGAAGCTGTACAGATGGTTGTGAGCCTTCATGTGGTTGTTGGGAATTGAATTTTAGGACTTCTGCTCACTCTGGCCCAAAGATTGATTTATTATTATAAGTAAGTACACTGTAGCTGTCTTCAGACACACCAGAAGAGGGCGTCAGATCCCATTACAGATGGCTGTGAGCCACCATGTGGTTGCTGGGATTTGAACTCAGGACCTCTGGAAGAGCAGTCAGTGCTCTTAATCACTGAGCCATCTCTCCAGCCTGAGTAAGTAATTCCTAGGATGACTGTTGGTAGTTGCTTGACCAGCTTCATGCCAGTGAGAGACTTATCTCCAGGGTGGATGCAGCCTATGGATGGCACCAGCTGGCATGGCTCCCTCATAGACAGTCAAATTTCAAACCAAACTTTGTAGGTCTTCAGCTTTCTAAGGCACTTGGAGGGAAGATTAGCTTTAAGAACTAGCCAAGGAAAGCAGCCATGCAGCCATAAGGGACAGGGAGAGGTGGCTGTTTAGGAGGCTGAGGTAGCACTGTCCCTTGGGTCCAGCTTGGGCAGGGCGGCAAGCACATGAAGAAGAGAAGGCCAGAGCTCTGCTGTTGAGGGGTAAGGAAGCATCTAAGCCTGGCTGCATGATGCTGGGGAAGCCAGTGGGTAAGGGAGCTCAGGCTGGGAAGGAAGCAAACTGTTGTTGAGGACGGGGAGAAAGAATTGCTTATGGAGCTAGAGTAAACAGATGTTTATTCTGGAGCCTGCCTGGATTGTTTCCATGGATTTGTACCCAGGAGCTTGCTTTCTGGTATCTTATTTGATTTTTTTTTTTTTTTAAAGATTTATTTATTTATTATATGTAAGTACACTGTAGCTGTCTTCAGACACTCCAGAAGAGGGCATCAGATCTCATTACGGGTGGTTGTGAGCCACCATGTGGTTGCTGGGATTTGAACTTCGGACCTTTGGAAGAGCAGTCGGGTGCTCTTACCCACTGAGCCATCTCACCAGCCCCCTTATTTGATCTTTATGGCTGGCTCGTCTACTGTCCTGTGGGCAAGTAGTCAGCTTGATGAACTGACCCACACAGAAAAGCCTGGCTAGTCCTGCCATGGCCTGCTAGCACATTCAGCCAGGAGTTCCTCTCAGGACTAATCCTGGAAATAGAAGTTGACAAATTTGGCAGAAGAAAGCAGCAGTGTGAAGCCAGAAGCTCTGGTGAGGTCCTGGGCTGCTGGTGCTGCCGGTCTACCCTCTCCTGAGTCTGATGAACTTTGTAGAATCTATGTTATCAGCTCAGAGAGGTGGCCTGGGTACTCTGAGTCCTCCTGGCAGGAGGACTGGTGAACCTTGGTACCGAGGTGGACTGTCCTGGTCAAGGGGACTGTATTGGTTTGTGCCTTGGCTGTTTGCCTGCTGTGCTGTATGAGCCAAGGCTGTTGGGCATTCTGTTCCATTGCATTCTTTACAAATGTGGTTTCCAGGGCCTCTAGTCCACTTGTGCACCAACCACAGAGCACTTTCCTCCGACCACCTGGCTCACAGACTTAGCCATGCTTACTCTTTCCACACTCGTGCCTTCCACACTCAGCCAGGCCCACTGCGCCTGAAGGTGTGCTGCTGTGGTTTGTTAGTGACTTTACCAGCTGGACTCTGGCAGGGTTTGATCTGAGGCTTAAGATTTAATACCATGTGGCCTTGGTCTCTGGTTCATTGTTAAGTCTGTAGAGTCAACGTTCAGTGCTTTCCAACTAACTGTTGGTGGTTTGACTGAAAGTTAACTTGTTTTTTTTTTTTTTTTTGGTTTTTCGAGACAGGGTTTCTCTGTATAGCCCTGGCTGTCCTGGAACTCACTCTGTAGACCAGGCTGGCCTCGAATCAGAAGTCCTCCTGGCTCTGCCTCCTGAGTGCTGGGATTAAAGGCGTGCGCCACCACTACCTTGCAGCTCTTTTTAAAAAAGATTTATTTATTTTATGTGTGTGAGGACACTGTTGCTTTTTTTAGACATCCATTCCCATCACAGACAGTTGTGAGCCACCTTGTGATTGCTGGAAACTGAGCTTGGAACCTCTGGAAGAGCAGTCAGTGCTCCTAACTGCTGAGCCGTCTCTCCAGCTCCTTAAAATTGACTCTTGCTTAACAATTACTCTTCTGTAGGTAAATGGAAGAGAAGCAGAGGAAGAAAACCTCAATAAATCGGAAATAAGCCAAGTGTTTGAAATTGCGCTGAAGCGGAATTTGCCTGTGAATTTTGAGGTAAGCCTATTTCACATGTACAACATTGCCGTACCAAATCCTGTCAGGATTCATTATGGGATCAACTTTCCTAAATATTGGAGTAGTCCTCCTAAAGTGACTTCAGTGGGCAGCCCAGCCCTCCACTGAGGAGAGCAGTACTTACTGCGTCTTCCTTCTTAACTGCGCCATTCTCGCCTTGACACTGGCACCATAGCACACAGGCCCTTTCCCTCCCATTGCTCTAGAAAGCAGCTTCACCTCCCAGATAGTATGTCTCTTAAGGTACAGGCTCTGTCAGACTTGCTGTGTGAGAAATACCCCAGAGGAGCAACCTGGAGGGGGAGTTTCTCCATAACAATTTCAGAGACTCAGGAGAGGGAGGGAGGGCTGGCAGTGCCAGAGCAGAAAGTGCAGGAAAAGCACTGTAGAAGAAAACCACTTTCAGTACAGCTTTCAGTATTAGCAGAGAGGAGTAACAAGGAAGGGCCAGGGCCAAGATGGACCCTAAGAGGACTGTCCACAGCAACCTACCTTCTCCAAGTGAGCCTCCACCTTCCACTGCCTACCACTTCCCAGTGCTGTGGAGAGGCAGGTGTTCAACTTGATGATCAAGATTGACCACCACAGTGGCCCCAAGATCCACAAGGGTTCTTTGAGAGGGACATAGTGTCCTCATTGTTTGTCTATCCTTAGCTTACTGTTTTAATAGTCATTTCTTAGAGATCTGCTGTTCTAAAGATAGTAATTACTGGCTTCTCTGTTCAAAATGCAAAATTATATTTCTGTTCTAGACTAGTCCCAATACACTAGAAAAGAGGAGGCAATTTTTTTAATAGTTTCCCTTGACAGATGCTTGTTGGTTTGAGATGGGGTCTCGCTGTATAGCCCTAGCTTCCCTAGGACTCATGAGATCCTCCTGCCTTTCCCTCTTGGTGCTGAGACTAAAGACTTGCTGCCACACCTATTCCGATGCCCTGCTTTAATTTTGGCTTTGGGTCTTCCTCTGGAAGAACATTCAGTGTTCTTAACCATTGAGCCATCTCTCCAGCCCTTGTTTTTGTTTTTTGAGACAATTTCTCTGTGTAGCCTTGGCTGTCCTGGAACTTGCTCTGTATCCTGGTTGGCCTTGAACTCACAGGGACCTACCTGCCTCTGCCTCCCAGGTGCTGAGATTAAAACTATGAACCACTGTCAGGTGAAGGGTTTTTATTGTAGATATGAGGAAGAGGACCACCAGAGGCGTCTGGAAGAGTCCAGAGCAGAGAAGTGTAAACTGTACATGGCCTGGCCTGGAAAGGAGAGAAAGAGAGAGGGAGGGGCGGAGAGGGAGAGAGGAGGAGGAGGAAGAGGAGGAGGAGGAGGAGGAGGAAGAAGAGAAGGAGGAGGAAGAGAGAGGGGGGTGGCCTAAGAGAGGGCACAGCTGAAATAGCAGGGTTCTAAGGAGAAGTGGACAGCTCAAGGGAAGGAGGCCTTGAGTTAGAAAAGTCTAGGGTCGGTGGGAAGAGTTGAGAAGAGCCAGGGTAGCTGCATGGACTCTGAAATGTGTAACAAATACCTTTGTGTTACTGCAGAGCCTAGAGGCCAGCGTGTGCTGTGCTGTGCTAATAGGCACCACAGGTAGCCATTAGTTTCTTTTGCCAGTGATAAGGGTAATGGCTCCTTTCGGTTCAGGGAAACGCACGTTCCTCAGGAGTGCTGACTTTTGACTAACCACCAGACTTTGGAGGAAATGGAGTTTCCTTTGGACCTGACAGGTAGCAAGTGTCTTTAACCCCTGGGGTGCTCTGCCATCCCCCCAAAACTAAAAAATTGTTTTAAAAAAGCAAATTATTATTATGTGTGTAAATGAGTGTGCTGCAGCAGCACACTGTGGCGGTCAGAGGATGGAGTCCTCCTCCTCCTCCTCTCCATGACCCAGGCTCAGGCAGCTCATCAAGCTTGAGCAGCAGGTGTGTTACCCACCGAGGCGTGTCATTGGTCTGCCTTCTTTTTCTGAAGTGAGGTCTCATACTGGTGTCTTGGGGTCCCCAATTTAGCTCTGCTGAGCCCTGTCTTCACCTCCCCATTACTCAGATCACAAGTGTGAAAGAAACCACACTGGATTGTCTGCGTGGATCAGACTCAGGGTTGGCAGGTTCTTCACCCCACTCTGCGCCTGCTTAGCCTCTGACATTTGTTGCTGTTGCCTATGTTAAGCTATGTCTTAAGAATATTTTAACTCTTCGGGCGTGGTGGCGCACGCCTTTAATCCCAGCACTTGGGAGGCAGAGGCAGGCAGATTTCTGAGTTCGAGGCCAGCCTGGTCTAAAGAGTGAGTTCCCGGACAGCCAGGGCTACAAAGAGAAACCCTGTCTCGAAAAACCAAAAAAAACCCAAAAACAAACAAACAAAAAAGAATATTTTAACTCTTTCTTTATAGTGCTCCCTTTTACTTCAGAAAACTCATGCTTTAGCTGCCAAACTCACCTATTCACCCTTCATTCCATAGCCAAGCGAGGGTGACTTTGTCCTAAGATGTGGCAGTGCTTGCCTTCCCATTGTGGGGCAAATGTCGGATGGACAGCTGTGCTTGCCTCCCAGACCAGTCTGTGTGAGGGATGTCCTTGTCCCCTGCTTTGTGAACTAGAGCCTCCTGGGCCTATATCCTGTCTCCTGTTGTGGAGGTTCTATTGGGCAGGCTGGGGTGGAAAGGAGACATTACCTAGAATGACAGGGCATGTTGCTGGGTGGATACTAGGTGAGAGCTGTATCCCAAACTCTCCCTGGGCAGTGCCTGAAGGAGAAGGAAAACATACTCTTTCTTGGGGGTAGGATAGTATGAGGATACAGCTGTAGAGACTAGAGGGAGGATGGGCTAGATTAGGCGAGTGCCTAGCTCCCCAAATCTCTCTGCTCAGGACCAGCTCTGGTTAAGTTTGTCAGCTCTTGATGGTGATCATCTACCCTGCCTGCGTCTCAGAGCTTTTTAGAGCCGTTTGTTCTGGTGGCAGCTGGGAGCTAGATTGCTGCCCTTCCTCCTCCACCTTGGCACCCGCTTTCTGAATAGGTAGCATTCAGAGACTTCTCAGGCAGCCCCTGAAGAAATCCTTAGGGTGCCCCCTAGTGATGGCTTTGTAAGGTGTATTTCTTTTCTCTTGGTTGTGATAAAACAGTAACTGGGAGCTTGTTTGGGCTAATGCTTCCAGGGAAGTACAAGCTCGTCATGGCAGCGAGTGGGTAGAGTGGGTAGGCGCAGCTGGAGGAGCAGGGTGCTGAGAGCTTGTCTCTTCAAGACAAACACTAGACAGGTGAGGTGGAAGGAGGATGAGTCTGCTCTGTCGTGTCACAGGAATACACTTCCTCAGTACATTCTGACCTATCCAGACCTTGCCACCAACTGGGGACCATGGGGACATTTGTATTCAAGTGAGCACACGAGGTAGTAATGTGGATCATCTGCAGATGGTGTTCCTGTGAGTTCCTGCTGAGTAACTGTCCAGTCAGAAGGGTCATAGCCACAGCCATTGGTAGATTGAGTGGGGCCTGTCTTATCTGTTGCACGTGGCATATGGCCTGGCCCATGCTAGATTCTCAGGAAGTATATATATATTTTTTTTTCTTTCTTGAGACAGGGTTTTTCTGTGTAGCCCTGGCTGTCCTGGAACTCACTCTGTAGACCAGGCTGGCCTCAAACTCAGAAATCCGCCTGCCTCTGCCTCCCGAGTGCTGGGATTAAAGGCGTGCGCCACCACTGCCTGGCAGGAAGTGTTGCAGAATAATAAACATAGTAGTTAATTTCCGCCAGGCTTTGTGTGCAGTCTGTCCTTAGGAATCTGAGTTAGGTGGGCAGAACTTGCTGGCTCCACAATGGTCACACCGGCAGCCTAGGTAGTATTTCATATGTAGCATGGTGGAGCCAAGGTGTGAGTAGATGATCTCACCACCGCTGAGGGGCCAGGTGGGCTGGAGGACACAGTGAGCCAACAGTGTTCGTATTCCATCTGAGGTGTAGACAACGCTGTCCTGGGGAGTTTTCTGATAGTCTGCAGGGTAGAGCAAGGCTGAGTGAGGTGCCTCTGGGCTCCTCTCATCTCAACAGCTGTTTCTTTGACATACTTTGTTTTCTGGACTTTTCTTTCAATTTTTTATTTTTAAAAATGTCAAATTTGATAGAAGAGCTTTAAAGCAGGACAGTGAATGTGTCCTTCACTTACTGGTGAGAGAGAGCACAAGACATTTCAATGGTAGCTTCCACCATGACCAAGTGGTTGCTTGACCAGATTCCTTTAACTAGAGCTGGTCTGTGAGTGCAAAGACTTTCAGCCTTGACTGTTCCTACAGGAAGCTGAGCATTGCTGTGCTGTGGTGTCTCACATACGTACTCCGCCTGTACTTTCTCCACTATTGTGAATTTTTTGCTGTTCTGCCACACAGCTCAGGGCCTTCCTTTCAATCTTGCCTTTTGGTCACTTCATCTGTGACCATCCTCAGCCTTTGTTTTTTGTGAGCTTCGTGTGTTTGAAGGCTTGTTAAGTGGCTCTCATTCTGAGGGAGCAGATTCAGGTAGTGTCCCTCTGAGCTTGGTGCAGCACTACTGTGCTATGGTGGCTATTCCGCTTTTTGCATTGGCTTAGGGTTCTACAGTGGCTATGCTCCTTGGAGGAGTCTCCTTCTCTTGGATTGTGAGACCTTTTGTGGAGACCCCTGAAGGTTGTATTCTTGTTCCCAGGGTCTGACAGTCAGTGTCATCTTTAGGGGTAGAAGGTACAGCGACAATTGCCTGAATGTCCAAGCTGTTGTGGTGCTGTAACTAGAACCTGTCCTTCTCCTCTGATCCTCCGCACCTGTGCTTGTAGCGGACCTTAGATCCTGAGTGTGCCAAGCAGTGTGCTCTACCGCTTCCAACAAGTGTCCGTCACGCTTTCACTCAGTCTTTCCTTCTGACACAGGTGGCCCGGGAGAGTGGCCCACCACACATGAAGAACTTTGTGACCAGGGTTTCAGTTGGGGAATTTGTAGGGGAAGGAGAAGGGAAAAGCAAGAAGATCTCCAAGAAGAATGCGGCCAGGGCTGTTCTGGAGCAGCTTAGGAGGCTGCCACCCCTCCCTGCTGTGGAGCGAGTGAAGCCCAGAATCAAGAAGAAAAGTCAGCCCACCTGCAAGGTGAGAGCCTTCCCCAGAAAACCCACAGGCAAGGAGAGAGCCGGCTGCTGCTGTGGGTGGGGTAGAAGCTGCTTGCTCAGCACCACACGGGACAGAATGGATGTTTACAGACAGCACATAGGAGCTATAGGTTGAGGATAAATGAGCCACTGAGTGGGTTGAGGAGAAACGTGTCCAGGTGTCAGCTTCCCCTGGGGTTGGGCACCACAGCCTGTCGGTCTTTGTGTGGAAGGGGTAGGGTTTTCTTGAGCCAACTTAGCTCAGGGATCAAGGTGGAAGCAGCACTGCAGGGCCCACAGAGACTATTCCAAAGACTTGGATGCTTGCATGAAACTTAGTGGCTATAGTTAATAATAATAATACAAGCTGGGCATGGTGGCGCACGCCTTTAATCCCAGCACTTGGGCGGCAGAGGCAGACAAATTTCTGAGTTCGAGGCCAGCCTGGTCTACAGAGTGAGTTCCAGGACAGCCAGGGCTACACAGAGAAACCCTGTCTCGGGAAAAATAAAAAATACAGCATTCACCATGAGTACTGGAGACTGGAGAGGTGGCTCAGCAGTTAAAAGCACTGGCTGCTCTAGCAGAGGACCTGGGTTCACAACTATCTGTAACACCAGTTCAGGACTCCTCCTGAACTCCCTGAGCACCAAGTGCACATGTGAACTGCATGCAGACAAAACACTCACATACAGAAGATAGGAATCTTTATTCAGACATTGGCCCCTTTTCCGCACTAGAAAGGGACAGGACTTCAGCCAATCTCTCCTTTTTCATCTGGTGTGTCCTGAAAATTACTTCCATCATCCCTGACAGGTGCCATGGGGAAGGAAGGAGCCCCTAGTGTCCTCAGAAGCTTGCAGTCCTCTCTCCCCGGGCCTCACCTGGAGGGTTTTTAATTCATAACAGTGTTTTGTTTTTGCTACTGGGGATTGGATGAGAGACTCAGGTGTGCTGACCAAGCAAGGCCTCTTCCATAGGGATGCATCTTCACACTGAGGGCTTTACAAAAGCTTTAAGTGGTGTCTGGGTTTTAATGATTGAGAAAGCTAGGCATGGGTCCCCATGTAGATTCAGTAGCGACAGGTCAAAGCCCTGGTTCCATCCTCCCTTTTTGTCATTCTTTTTTTTTTTTTTTTTCCTGGAACTCACTCTGTAGACCAGGCTGGCCTCGAATTCAGAAATCCGCCTGCCTCCACCTCCCAAGTTCTGGGATTAAAGGCGTGCACCACCACTGCCCGGCTCCTTTTTGTCATTCTCGCCCAGTGTGGTCCTACAGCTTTTTACATGGCAGTTCCACTGTGCTAATGTCCCCAGTTACATGGAGTCAGCTTCCGCATGCCGAGAGTGACAGAGGTCACAGGCAAACACCAACCCAAAGAGCATCTCAGCATGATCCTGAAACATGTTTTAGTCTTAGAGAGGGTTTGGTTCTGAGCGTTTACACCAGCACTAGGTAGGTTTCTGTCTCAGTCCCGTGCTGACGCTGGACTGGCTGGTTCCTCTCTGTGAGTAACAGCATATTGTCTCTGCACTGCTTGTTTTTCAGCTACAGACAGCCCCGGATTATGGCCAAGGGATGAATCCTATTAGTAGACTTGCACAGATCCAGCAGGCAAAAAAGGAGAAGGAGCCAGAGTACATGCTCCTTACAGAACGAGGTCTTCCACGTCGCAGGGAGTTTGTGATGCAGGTGAGTTGGTGGGGTTGTAGGCAGCCCTTCCCTGACCATGTCCTAATCCGGCAGTGTTGCAGTTAGCTGGACTTGGTAGTGCCTGCTCTTGGCTCTCTGGAGGCCAAGGCAAGCGGCAGGTGGATCTCTATGAGTTCAAGACTCCACA
The DNA here is from genome assembly GCF_000001635.26 of Mus musculus. Lineage (NCBI taxonomy): Eukaryota > Metazoa > Chordata > Mammalia > Rodentia > Muridae > Mus > Mus musculus. The sequence goes on along the minus strand of NC_000068.7, from coordinate 166,953,059 downwards.
TTAGTGAGATCCCATCACAGAAACAGGATCCACTCTGTAAGAGTGAGTTGGACCAGAGTTTGCCTGAAGTGGCTGGGGGACAGCTTTGATGAAGTGTGCTGGAATTTGTCCAGCAGCCAGCCCTCAGGAGAGTGGTATGGAGGGAGAGCCCCACTGCACTCTAGATATATACCTGTCTTAATAAATTTGATGATGTGTTGTGGCACACATTTTCCATACAATAGTTTTTAAAGTTTAAAAGAACTCTTTAAGGACTGGTGAGATGGCTCAGTGGTTAAGAGCACTGACTGCTCTTCCGAAAGTCCTGAGTTCAAATCCCAGCGACCACATGGTGGCTCACAACCACCCATAATGAGATCTGATGCCCTCTTCTGGTGCATCTGAAGACAGCTACAGTGTACTTAAATAAAGTCTTTAAAAAAAAATAAACTCTTTAAAAATAGAGTTTTCAATATCTCTAACGTGTGTGTGGCCATCACAGCAGTAGTAGTTCAGAATACGAAACATAAAGCTTTTTACCATCAAGTTCAGCAGTCATCCCTGGGGCTTTGGGTTAAGTCACAGGTCTTTGTTGGTGTTTTACACAGGTAAAGGTTGGGCATCACACTGCAGAAGGAGTGGGTACCAATAAGAAGGTGGCCAAGCGTAATGCTGCTGAGAACATGCTGGAGATCCTGGGGTTCAAAGTTCCCCAGGCGCAGCCTGCCAAGCCAGCACTCAAATCAGAAGAGAAGGTGACTGCTGGGACTCTGTGCCAGGTGGCCTAACTCCCTGCATGGGCAAGCCTGGGGCAAGGCTTCATCTCCCCTGCAGTAAGCGGCCTGCCCCCCGGGGCTCCTCCATTGAGATTAGATTTGCAGGAGGGAGTTTCCTGTCCAGCTCGTCACATCCTGGGAGCCATCCATTCGGTTAAGTCTCCTGTTTAGTGTCACTATGGGCTAGATGTGCATCTCCGGAGGAGGTCCTGCTCTCTACTTCTGATGGGTAGTTGGGGTTGGAGGGAACTAAAATGACTGCCACCTGTCTGCATGACCCAGTTTTGAATATGCCTCTGGTTTTCCTGGGACAAGCTAGCATGGTCAAATAAGCCAAATCTATAGATTTGAGTTGAATATCACTATCAGCCACCATTGCTGGCTACAGCAGTTGTCATATTGGGGATTGAGCTTCCTGAGCTCTGCCAGTTTCATTACAAGAAATAGCTCCCTCCCACTGCTGGGACGTTAGTACTTGGTACTCGCCTTGATTTGGCTTCCAGATTTCCCATTCCAAAACAGTGTAGAGTCTATTAGTTCAAGACTCCACATAGTGAGATCCCGTCACAGAAACAGTATCCGCTCTGTAAGAGTGAGTTGGACCAGAGTTTGCCTGAAGTGGCTGGGGGACAGCTTTGATGAAGTGTGCTGGAATCTGTCTCTTCTTGTCTGATAGCATTAGGTACCTCTGTGTTCTTTGTGGATGTACTGTTTTTGGATGTTCTAGTTATGTAAAGTGTTTCTGCTTAGCACCAGTGCAGACCCTACTTTCCCAACAAGCTGAACACTTTTAAGCCAGCATTTTCTCCTGGCAGTGGTTTTCTGGTTCTTGGCACAGTGCCAGCTATGCATTCAAGATCTGCTCTGTGCAAATGCTGCCATGGGGAGGCGCGAGCGTTTGTCTATCCACACAGACCCCAGTGCTTGTCTATGCTCACTGCCATTTTTCTTTCTTAAGACTCCAGTAAAGAAACCAGGAGACGGAAGGAAAGTAACGTTTTTTGAACCTAGCCCTGGGGATGAAAATGGAACTAGTAAGTGTGGCCCTCTTGTCAATTGAACCAATGTGCTCTGTGCTTGTGTGGCTCTCGTGAGTTTTTGGAAGCACAGTATTCCTGCCTTCCTGTGTATGCTGGGATGGTAAGGGTGGCTCTGTAGCTTCTTGGGTGGTGATGGTGACTTTGGTGACCTGTGTCCCCTGCAGGTAACAAGGACGAGGAGTTCAGGATGCCTTATCTTAGCCATCAGCAGCTGCCAGCTGGAATTCTCCCCATGGTGCCGGAAGTTGCCCAGGCTGTCGGGGTTAGTCAAGGACACCACACCAAAGATTTCACCAGGGCAGCTCCAAATCCTGCCAAGGCAACGGTAACTGCCATGATAGCCCGAGAGTTGTTGTACGGGGGCACCTCGCCCACAGCCGAGACCATTTTAAAGAGTAACATCTCTTCAGGCCACGTACCCCATGGACCTCGCACTAGACCCTCTGAGCAACTGTACTACCTTTCCAGAGCCCAGGGATTCCAGGTAACCGTGTGGTCATCTCTGGGCCTTACGTTCTTCCTGCACAGAATTGCTTGTGTAGTGTGTGCAAGACCCTGGGTTCTGTCCTCAGCACTACAGAAACCAGAAAAGGCAAGATTATATGCTTTATTTAAGATTTGAATGTACAGTGAAGTTCTGAAGGAAGGAAGATGTCTGGGATGAGAATGGCTTATATAAAGGTAGCTATTTCTAAGCCCAACAACTTTGAGTATGATTACTGGTGGAAAGAACCAACTCCAGCAAGTTGTCCTCAGTGTGCACACCCTGCCCCAGGAGGTTTACGTGTGGCCAGGGCTGAAGGGAGAGAAGACACTTTTACTTAGGAAGCAGCCACTACATGAGCATGGGAGAAGAGGCTTGAGGGTTCTGGGCTGGGGCCCACATGCAAGAGGTTGCTGTTTTTCCTTAGGTTGAATACAAAGATTTTCCCAAGAACAACAAGAACGAGTGTGTATCTCTCATCAACTGCTCCTCACAGCCGCCTCTCGTCAGTCATGGCATCGGCAAGGATGTGGAGTCCTGTCATGATATGGTATGTGGGCCCAGGAGGTGTTGAGAAGAGCTGGCACATTCCCTTGTTCAGTCAGTGTGTTAGTGGCCTCAGAAAGAGGGACATGGTTCTCCTGTAGCCTTGTGGACATGTCTGATTGATTCATTCATTCTTCCTTCCTTGCTTTCTTTCTCTTTCCTCACTTCTGGCAGCTGTAGAAAGCCCCCTTTGGGGAGTTCTGTTCAAAGAAGGAATCAGCACACTTGAGCTTTGGTGTTCACTCGATGGGACCATAATGCACCCTTTAAGCGGGCACCCTCTGATTTGAAGGGAAACATGGGAGTTTGATGTTGAGCAGGATTCAAACATTTCATTGGGAAGTTTTAAGAAGCTGGACTAGTCTGTTCCCTGTGGTTTGATTATTCCTTCCTTCACCTTTCTAGGCTGCACTGAACATTTTAAAGCTGCTGTCTGAGTTGGACCAACAGAGCACAGAGATGCCAAGAACAGGAAATGGACCAGTTTCAGCGTGAGTGCACACATGCAGAAGGCAATGGCAGTGTGGGTGAGCAGGTATCCATGGAAGGCAGTGTCAGAAGAAGGCACCACACCTTCACCCACTGTTGGTTAGGCAGAGTCCTTCCCCCTCGAAACTTGACAATAAGACACATTCATGTAGCTGTTTAAAATTTTACGTGCATTGGTGCTTTGCCTGCAAGTATGTCGGTGTCAGAGTTAAAGCCATCACTGACACTTTTTTCTCAGACATAACACATGCACACATCCCTCTTTGCTTTCTCCACTTACCAGCATTTTCTAGGTTCCATACAGGGGGCATTGGGTTTACCAAGCTGCATTTTGGATGTTAGCTTTCATTTCAATGTCTGCCATTGTCATTTCTTCTTCCTTAAAGGTGCGGGAGGTGCTGAACCTTTTCTGGCCACAAACCATTATAAAACCCAACATATATACTGAAAATACTGAGAACTGCTTTGAAAATTTGGAATATCTGATAACTCCAGTGGGCCAAGACATGGTGGATAAAAATGTGGCAAAGACGACAAGAAACTTCAGGTGGTAGCCCTGGTTGTGCTGGGCGGCTAGTGATGATGCTGTGCTCTGCCATCCATCCAGACAGAAACCAGCCCCAACGCCTCCAGTTCTGTTTTTGCATCGTGACAAAGAGAGCACAGCCAATTCTCATGCTGGCTTCTTCAGATACTTTGAAAAACCCGGACAGCCACACCAGAGAGGCCTTATAGCGGCCCCGGAGCTAAACGCACCAGAGAAAAACCAGTGCTTCCTACTGCACATGACTGACTCAGCTCCGCCACACGTAGCACCACTGTAACCACTGCTTTCTCTTCAAGTTTCATTTTTTTCCTTTGATTGATACAACACTATAATTTTCATTTCAGTTCCTTAGTCGTGTCTACTTACCTAGCAGTTTAGAAACTGTCAGTCATGTAACTGGCAAGGATCACAGCCCGGTTGGGTGGCATTCTGTGCCTCTGGCTTGGCTGAACAGTTCTGGAATTACCACCAGAATCCTTGACTCCCTGCCCCTTGTATAAATTGGACAGCTTAGGACTTTTAAACTTTAGATCAAAAGATATGGTCCTTTTTAACTTTATTTTTAAGGAGCAGACTTTAAAATGAGCCCTGACCTTTACCCATTATAACAGAATTTGTCAAAAGGAGTGTTTCTTGAGGAGGTAGCTTTTTTTTACCACACTACAGGACATTACCTGTAGGCCCAGAAGACTACAGGCTGGTGTCCCTAGAGGGCCCAATACAGTCAATTCCAACCTCTAAGTCGGGGAAAGGTGACAGGTTTCCTGGTGCTGGTGTGCACAGGGGCAGGCAGGTCAGCTGGCCTGGGGAAGAGCATTGTGGCTCCTAGTGCAGCCCTGCTTCCACTCTTGGTTTAGCTGGAACCTTCCCACTCATGGAATATAAGTAAACTCACTTTCTTTGTCACCAATAAATGGTAATACTAAATTTTTTTTGTTAATTTATTTTCAAATGCCACTTCTAGATCAATCTTCTGGTTCATCCCCCTCTCTACCTTTTTTTAAAAGAAGAGAATATTTCTTAGAACTTTATATTAAAAATAAACAGCTACTAAGAAAGTCTTTTTCCAATTGAGCAGTAACTGAAGAAAGTGTGATATGAGGGACTGGGAGTGGCCAGCTTGAGCCAGGCTGACTGATGGATGCTTGGCTGTGGAATGTGTAAAATGTAATGGCTAAGAATTCAGTATGCACCCCTCTTCAAAAACTGCCAGGAGCCAGTAGTTCCTTTGAGGGAATGTGTGTCAACTGGCCCTTGCCTACCACTGAGCCGCACCCCAGTGTCACAATATCTTAACAACAAAAAACAGATCTAAAAACTACATTGGAGAATGGTATCTCCCAATCCTGACAACATTTAAACAAATGGGAACGAAGCAGTTCTCAACCTTCCCAATGCCACACGTGGCCCTTTAATAGTTTTTCATGTTGTGGTGACCCCCAAAGGAATCCTGGCCACATGAGCTATTGCTGAGGACATGCTATGGTGTGCTACAATTAAAGTGCAATAAAATATACCAAGTGGACATGGTTCTGAGCGCCACAAGAGTTCCATGCACAGCACACACATCCATGAAATGAAAATCACTAAAGCAGCATTGTAGAAGGCTCTCCAGCCATGCAGAACATTAAAGGACCTACAAATACACCACCATCCTATTTTCCTTTTTTTAACAATTATTTTTAAAAGGGGTTGGGGTGAGCTTGAGAGATGGTTCAGCAATGGCTGTTCTTCCCTGGGTCCTGGGTTCGGTTTCCAGAAACTACATGGTGGCTCACAGCCATCTATAATGAGATTTGGTGTCCTCTTCTGACGCACAGGCATGATGTATACATAGTAAAGTTTATGCCTAAAATAGGCAGACCTCTAAGTTCCAGAACAGTGGGGCTACACACACACAAAAACCCATCTCAAAAGCTAACAAGAAGCAAGCTAAATTAGTAACATTTAATGTTTCCATTGCTGCTTAAAGAGCAACAGCAATGGAACCTAAAAGACATGAGATGCTGAAGTGAAGGCTCAATGGCTCATGTGTTGCCTTTTCAGAGGACCTACCACAATGCTCCCAGAGATATGAACACCTATTCTGTTTCCTGGCCTCACATAAAACGGGGGTGGAGATGGCTCAGCATTAGAGAGCACTGGTTGTACTTCCAGAGGTCCTAACATGCAGGTGTATATAAAATAAATCTTAAAAAAACAAAAACCTGTTTGATACCTACCAAGCAATTAAAAAAAAATGCTTAAGAAAAAAACAATCTGTGGGCATGGTGGCGCACGCCTTTAACTCCAGTACTCAGGAGGCAGAGGCAGGTGGATTTCTGAGTTTGAGGCCAGCCTGGTCTACAAAGTGAGTTCCGGGACAGCTAGGGCTACACAGAGAAACCCTGTCTCGAAACCCCCCCCCCCCCAAAAAAAAAACCCTCCATGGGCTGGTGAGATGGTTCAGCAGGCCAAGGCACTTAAATCCAAACCTGACAGACCCGGGTCAGTCCCAGAAGACTCACTGTGGAAGAAGACAACCAACATAGGCACGCATAAGAATTGCGTGGAAGAGAAATCATTTGGTAAGCTGTCCATAACAAAATTGCTTGGCCTGTGACCACATGAAGGTCCAGGTTAAAAACAACAAATACAGTTCCTTTTAGCAGAAAGCACAGTCAATGACGGCTGCTCTAATCCTAACCCTTCCACAGGACTTGTCAGTAGGAAGCCCTTAACTCAGTCTGGGATGCCTGGCAAGCTCCAGATCTGCCCGAAGGACTGTTTTGCTTAGACTCTTAAAAAAAGAAAACAATAAAAACCACCATTCTGAGTTTAAATGATTTAAAAATTAGTATTTTTATGGAGTCCAGATGGGGAAAGTAGATTTAAAGAAATTCTTCATTTCATCAAAGTTTCAGAAAGCACCAAATCCTGTCCTGAAGACACTTTTAGATACACATTTTGGGTTTTTATTGCTGATTACAGACTTTAACTACGAAATGTGCATTGCAAGTCAACAAGACTTTTTCATATGTCCAATAAAAGTTTAAAGAAACAGACAAAATCCACAAAGGACAAGAGAAATACAAGCTTCAAAACAATAGAAATTAAGTCTCCACAGTCAAGGCCTGCCAAAAATTTGAAATAACCCAAACCGTGCAAATGTTCAACAGAGACCATGGCCATACATGGGATTGTAAATACTTGTCCCATTAAGGACAAAGTAGACAAGTTATCAGTTATATTGATGATCAAGACAAACAACCTCATTGGCTTACAGCAATATTTTCTGTCCTCTGTAAGAGTTTGTGACAAGTTCAAGAGGTTGGAAACCTGTGTTGCTTCAGCAGGGCCGTGCTCAGAAGTCCACATGGTTCTAAGAAACCATCCTCAGCCGCTGCATGGTCAGGAAGATGGAGTTCACAACAGGGTCACACTGGCTGCCTGCAGGTAACCTTGGAGATACTGCAAGGCTTCTGCATTGAGGCTGGTGCTCACCATCGAGGGAACCTACAGGAGAGTGAAACCACATGGTGTAGGAGGCTCTTATGTACAAATGCAAACTGGGGCCTAAATGAAACGCTGCCACCATGTGGGGAAAAGGCAGCCAGTCACTGTCCACTGGAGAGCCAAATAATCTAACTTATTTCAGACATTCAAAACAGCTAGGCATTCACCACAGCAGCCGAGCAAAGATACTTGTGGTGTGGTCATAGGAGTACTGAGTACTGAGCACCAAGCCTAACTAAGTTTGCTTCCCAGGACCCACTCCTTGGAAGATGAAAAGTGACAAGTAGCTCTGTGACCTTTACACATCTCAAAAAATAAAGGTAGATAGATGCCCCCCCCTGGGGGGGGGGATCAAAGATCTCGCACACGTGCATGCACATGCGTGCGTGCACACACATACACACACTCTCTCTCTCTCACAGTAGATCCATAAGGAACTTCTTTTGTACTGTGGTTGATAAAAGGACTTTGTGTTTTTAGTTTATGGACATAATCTTGTTAGGTATCCCAGGTTAGCCTCAAACTCACAGCTACCTATGCATCTGATCTGGGACTGTAAGGATTCAGCCACTATACATTTGGCAAAAGAAAAACTTTTGCTTTTCAAAGACTAAGTACTTAGGCATACTTATCCTAATAACCCTTGCTACAGAAAATAATAAAACATGGTTAATTATTTTAACTAAGTGTACCAGGGTTGGTTGTCCCTATGTGTGAAAAATAAAACCCATAGTTTCAGATAGTATATCTGAAAGACTAGCTAAATGCAATTAAAGGTCCAGTCTTTGATTAAAGACATACTATTTAATTTTTGAGTATGTTACCATTCTGTTTTCTTTCTTTTTTTTCTCCAAAATTTTTTTTCTCGGATATTTTCTTTAGACAGGGTTTCTCTGTACTGTATAGTGCTAGCCATCCTGGAACTCTGTAGACCAAGTTACCCTTCTCAGTACTGGCATTAAAGGCTTGTGCCAACCACCATCCAGCATACTTATTAAAAAAATAAAGCACTCCCTAAGCTCAACTGGAGAGAGCAGGGTAAGACCTCATCTTCTTACTTCCCAGTCAGAGTCCCACAGCACCACGGATACTTACCCTTCCAGGACAAGCAGTTGACAGTTTGTGAAGTGACTGTGCCAGATGGATTTTGGGGTTGTTTACCATCTGACCTACAGGATCATGTTCCTTTTTACCAGCAAATGCCAGCTGTGAGAAGGCAGTCTGGTATCCTGGTGTATCTTCTATGTCAATGAAATGCTCTTCATCAGGAATGCTGTCATCTTCAGGTAATTCAAACAGGCCAATGAGAGATTGTAACAAAGGAGTCCTGGATTGGACAGTGCAGACAAAACCAAAGCAAATTTACTTTTAAGAGCCAGGCATGGAGGCTTATGCCTGAAATCTCAGCTCTCAGGAAGTAGAGACATGTAGACTGCTGTGAGTTCCCCAATGCTACTCAGTAAAATACAATGTTAGGGTTCTGCGTTACTGAATAAAATGCTTGCCACACAAGGTTAACAGCTAGAGTCAGTTTCCTAGAATCCATAAAGGAATCACCAAGCTCCAGATTCAGCGAGAGACCAAGCCTCAAGAAAAGTGAAGTGTGACTGGAAGACAGACACCCCAGAGGTCCACTCATGACAAGCATACCCCCACACACATGCTAATACACATGTGAACATAAACATGTATACATACATAAAGACAAGACCAAAACAAAAAGCCCTAAGAGACAAATCGTGCACAGCGGCCACACCTGTGTCACAGAGACAAATCCTGCACAGCGGCCACACCTGTGTCACAGGGTTACTTGGAAGAAGCAAAAATCTTATTAGACTCAGAGGCTCTCAGAGGAGGTGAATGTATGGAAATTTATTTGTAATTTCTAGGAGAGATATATCCTCTTCAAAATAAGAGTAAAGGCTGTGCAGTGGTGGTGCATGTCTGTAGAACCAGTACTTGGGAGGCAGGGACAGGTAGAGTTCAAGTCTAGCCTGGACTTCAGGACAGTCAGGGCTGGGAAGATGGCTCAATGGGAAGAGCACTGACTGCTCTGGTGTTCAATTCCCAGCAACCACATAGTGGCTCAACCATCTGTAATGGGATCTGATGCCCTCTTCTATAGCATACTGGCATAAAATAAATCTTAAAAAGAAAAGAAAAAAACAAAACAAAAATTAAGACTCAAAACCAGATCTACCACTAGCCCTCTTGAGTCTTTCTTTGTAGGAGGACTGACTGCTTTGAGTTGAAGTTGAAGCCAGCTTGGACAACAGTATTAAGACCCAGATGGAAATCTACCAATGAACCCAGAAGAGCCTGCGAGTCATGCTGGAATCCATCAGGGTTAGGGTTAGGAATGCTGACCATCAGTTTCCAGTGGAGAAGCCAAGAGCAGAAGACAACTATCTTGCCTCCCCAGGCCCTCCAAGAGTTAGCCAGTCAATTGTGCAGCCACAAGAAAGCCTTTCCCCACACTCTCAGCAGGAATACTCACCACAGCTTAGTGTACTCCGTGTCCATCATTGGTGGACACTCTGTGAGTAATTTGGTTATGCCAACTGCACAGATTTTTTTCTCCACGTTCCCAGATACCTTTTGAATCTCTGGAATAATGATTTTTTCCAAAACCATTCCAAACATTCTATTAATAAAAGCAGAACAAATGCACTCAATACTAAGCATGCATTATACTCAGACAGTAAGATAGATATAATTCATACTTAGTGACGTGGTGTGACTGGAGCCCAGTACTGAATAGTAAGGGCACTCCCCATGAGTCTGTCTCAGACTGACTGCTATGGCTTCTGCTGATTACATAGTGCTGTGGGGTTACACCTTCTCTTAAGCAGTCTTTGCAGCTTTTGGGGGGAGGTTAGGAGAAAAAATATTTGCTTAAAATGTTACTCAAAAATTGTTAAATTTTAAATGAAAACCATAGTTAGGATACAAGAGGCAGCCACCACTGGCAAGGACCATTGTGGCAGGCCTGCACCAGGAGCTTCGTCTTTGCTGAAGTGCGTTTGATTAGTCCTCAGCTGAGTCAATAACCTCTCACATTCTAAATGACGAGCTCCTTATCCCTGACGAGTGCAGAAAGCAGATCACAGGCAAGCACTCTGCTCACTGTGAAGGGGGTGCTGAGTCTGGCAGCACATGAGCCTCAGATAGCCCACAACCCCTACTACCACAAGATGACTGATTTTTTAAAGTCAGTTTGCAATGGCTGGGAGAGTTGCCCACAAAAAATTTCCCCTAACCCTATCCTCTACTCATCCGTTAGCCTTCCATTGCCCTAAGGGTCACACAACTAAACATGTTCTTTGCATAAAGTCACAACCAAATTCCACCAACTAACTGCAAGGCTGTCTCTGTGCCAGGCTGTGGACCCTGCACAAGGCATTCTTTCTCAGACACTGAGTGGAGAATGCCAGAAGACAAAGACTTTGGGAATGTGGACATCAGCTTTTCTATGTCTAGAAACACTTCTAAAACCACGATAAACTACCCCTAAACCAGAACAAAAAAGCCACCACTAACACACACACACTGGTTTATATTGAAGAAGTCTAATAACTTTCTTTTTATAAACAAAGTCACAACTTACTTTGGTTGTATGCCATCAAATATTTCTTGTAATGCTAGTGCCCCATACTTAATGCAATATAAGTTAATAAACACTAAGAAACCTGTGGAGAGAAAACAAGAATATCAGTAGTGACTTCACTGAAATGGAAACTCTCGCAGTCTGCCAGGGAAGGTTTCAGCATGGAAAGCATTGGGTCAGCACTTGCCTTCCAAGACACCCCACAGAGAGAGGCCCCATGTTTGTATCACAGAGTTTACTTGAAACCCCCAACTTATACCTCTCCACATATATCACTGTTTCTACTGAAAAGTGTTTCTTTCCCTAAACCAGACTTTGGAAGAGAATGCCCCCCCCCCTCCCCCAGGGTTTCTCTGTGTAGCCCTGGCTGTCCTGGAACTCACTTTGTAGCCAGGCTGGCCTCAAACTCAGAAATCCACCTGCCTCTGCCTCCCAAGTGCTGGGATTAAAGGTGTGCGCCACCACTGCCCGGCAACATAATGCATTTCAAACTAAGTTAGTGTTTGGGATACACAATTTTTTTCAGGTTATTTTATATGTAATGTTGATGACCGATAAAAGTCCCAAAATCTATGTCCCCACCCTTTCCAAATACTGAGCTTACTCTTGATAAACTTGGTGGTCTTGGAGTTTTGCAGTCTCTGGAATAGTAGAATGAAGATCTGCTTCCTATACTGGTCAACTGATTCACTAAAGGATCGAAGAGAAGAAAGCTATCAGCTCAGCCCCTTATGAACACGTAACAATCTTTGCATCAGTGCAGAGGGTTAATGGGACTCACGGAGGCATGTGTTCGATTATACTGTTGAGAAGATAGAAACCTTGGTGATCGTTTGCCTTGGATGCAATCAGCTTCTGGAAGACACCCAGTAATCCAGGCTGCAACAAAGCAGATCAAATGATGAGTGTTCAGAGAGGAGGCTCAACAGGCTGCTCTCTTAGAAAGTGGCTACTACTTGACAGTGTAACCAGCCAAGGTGGTAGTGTGGTGGACTGAGTATCAGACACATAGGCTACAAAGAACCAAAGATGACTTTGAACTCCCCCCTTCATCCCCCAATGTTGGGATTACATCTGTGTGCACCACCCCCATCCTTTTCTAGCAGTTATTTCTGGACTGTAAAAGGGGCAGGGATGGCACAGTCTTGTTGTATGTTGCCCTGGTGATGTTTGTATTCTGTTAATTCTGCTTCCTCAAGAGGGGTGGGTCACATCCACGTACTCAGTCATTCCATGTGAACTTTCTCCCCATTCTTCCTGGTCAGATAAAGGCTAGAGCCTGGGTGGGATTGGGCAGTGGAAGGGAAAGGTGGGCCTGGAGGTCTCAGAGAAGGAGGAAAAGAAAAAGAACGGAGAAGGAGGAGGGAGGAAAGGAGAAAAGAAGGGAGGAGATGGAACAGAACCACATGGCTTGGAGGAGCTACAAGTAGCAAGGGCTCTCATAGCTGGGGAATAGATTAGTGTAGTGTAGTCCTGACAAATCTAGGCATACAGCTTATAATATAATGTTATAATAAGTTATACCTTTTTTTTTTTTTTTTTTGCACAGGCTTATTGAGGTTGGAGACGTACTTCAACAGCCTCTTACCATAATAAACTATTATAGTTAAATCTTTCAAATTAACCTATTGGCCCTTATAATTACCAAATAATAGCTGGTATCAATAAAGTATATATTACCATTTTTATTAACCACATCTCATTTCATAGAATTATTGTAAGGAAATTTTTTTAAAAAAACTACTAACTCCTTGTTTTTCCAAAGATCTTGAAAATTTAAGTTTTTAGCCGGGCGATGGTGGCACATGCCTTTAATCTCAACACTTGGGAGGCAGAGGCAGGTGGATTTCTGAGTTCGAGGCCAGCCTGGTCTACAGAGTGAGTTCCAGGACAGCCAGGGCTACACAGAGAAACCCTGTCTTGAAAAAAAAGAAAAAGAAAAAGAAAATGTAAGTTTTTTATAAGTAACCGGACTCACAATTTTGTCAGCTGCAGCAGTTGCTATTGTACTTGAGCCTCGTTCTAAGAATGCCTGGAGCAGCCTCACTAGAGCAGGGATGTTTCCTGTCCTTTCCCACAGTACTGGCTGAAGGAGGTGGGGAAACAAGGCCATATAGGAAGACGGGATATCATTTTTATGTGTTTCCAGAAGTAAAGACATCACTTGAAAGACATATGGGATAAACTCTGTTGAAAAAATTAAAAGAGTTGTTAGTGGCAGCCCGGTGGGGCTCTGGAACAAAGGGCAGTCAGTGTTTTATAACCACCCCAATAGAATCACCATAGAAAGATACGGCCTCTGCTAGCTTACCTTGTACATCATTTTGTAAGATCTCAGTGAACACTAGAAACAGAGCCTCCTCAAAATTCACAACAGCAGCAGGGTTAGCTTTGCAGGTTATTCTTATAGACAAGCATATTGCTTCAAACATGTAGTGATTGAAATGAGGTTTACTGGGATTCTGAAATAATAAAAATAAAAAATGCCCTCTCAGTAATCCAATTATGTTATGTATCACCCAGAGCAGAACATGCCTGACCCTCCTAAAAACAGGTAAAAGACATGTCAGCTCCTATAAAAATGTCAGCATTAAAGCTAGGCATGGTGGAAGACACCTTTAATCTTGGTACTATGAAAGGCCTATGTCCCTGAGCTCCAGGACAACCTGGTCTACATGGCTGGTCTCAGGTAAGCCAGGGCTACATATTGAGATCCTGTCTTGGTGGCTGTTCTGGAACTAGCTCTGTAGACCAGGTTGGCCTTGAACTTGCCTCTGCCTCCAGAGTGCCAGGATTAAAGATGTGTACCACCACACCAGTTTTGAGACCCTGTCTTAGCAAAATTAAATGACATGAAATAGCAGGAAGGCTGAAGCTATGGCTCCGTAAATAAAACATTGGCGGATCGTGTACAGGGCCTGCTTAGTTTCCCAGCATTCATGGGGTGGCCCACAACCATCCCAACAACTTCAGTTCTGGGGGATCTGACACCTTCTGACCTTGGTGGGCATCAGGTATGCACATTATGGTACACAGACACACAAACAGGCAAATATACACATTACAAAAAAAAAGTAAATAGGCATTAAGAAAGGAAGAAATCTGGGGAAATGCTTGGTTACTTAGCTAGATTCTTTACAGTTCCTTTTGGATCACACAAGGCTCTGTCCCAGATCTGTGAGTTGTCTCAAACCCATGTGTCCTAGGAAAGCCACACTGTAGGTAGTGGGCAAAGCTGTTCTGGTATTGCCAGGGTTGAACCTTTTAACACAGGCTGCCAATCCTCAACAATTTTCGAGTTTCATTTTAAACAACAAAGTCCTATTTTCTCAAAAGCTCTTGGAAAGCTAGCATGAGCTGATGAGTAGGAGTGTGTGTGTGCACACACACTCGTACAATAAAACCCTGCTTTGTAGCTGGGCAGTGGTGGCGCACGCCTTTAATCCCAGCACTTGGGAGGCAGGGACAGGCGGATTTCTGAGTTCGAGGCCAGCCTGATCTACTGAGTGAGTTCCAGGACAGCCAGGGCTACACAGAGAAACCCTGTCTCGAAAAAAAACAAAAACAAAAACAAAAAAACAAACACAAACAAACCAAAACCCTGCTTTGTTTCCCCTCCATTCCTCAAGCCCCCAAGCAGTTCTATACTACAAACCCAGATGGTCTATTGTCAAACTCCAATACTTGCTTAGATTTTAAGAGAAAAAATCTTACTATACAGTCCTACCTGGCCTGAAACTTTAAGACCGGCCTGCCTCTGCCTCCTGAGTGCTGGCATTAAAGGCATGTGCCATCACACCTTGTCTCAGTTTACTATGTCTCATGAATTCAAGTTAATTTTCACAGCATAATTAAAATCATGCATCTATAAAGAAAGTCTTATTAGGTGTGGGAACACATGCCTTTAATCACAGTGCCATGAAGGTAGGTTGGTAATCTCTGAGTTTGAGGCTAGCCTGGTGTGTGTGTGTGTGTGTGTGTGTGTGTGTGTGTGTGTGTGTGTGTGTGTGTGTGTGTGTGTGTATCAAGATCTCAAAAACTTACAAGCAAAAAACCCCACAATTGTCACCCTTAAACTCTCTTTAAAATTATTGGTCGGTGAACTTTGCTATTAGTTTTTAACGACAGGGCGTCTCTGTATAGTAAGGAACTTTAGGTAATGAAAATAAATGCAAGGAAGCACAGACACAGGTCTGTCATTTTCTCAGCCATTAGTGCAGATCCTATCTCACTCCATTTAAAAGAAATGCAGGGTCATATGCTTTCTTAATTTCACAGTGTCATCTGTCCATTTTGTTATGAGAACATAAACTGTTTATTACACTGACAGGTGGTAAATTTCCAGCCCACTGTGCATCCCAGACTTTCTTTCACAAAAGTATACCAAAGTGAGGTTAGAAGAAGGCACAGATCTCATACGGCACCTGGCCTGGTGCCAAAGGGCTCTGAGCGCAGACAGTTCACAGGAAGTTAAAAACAATCCCATGGGCTGGCGAGCCTCACACTCTGAGTTTAATCCCCAGAATCAACATGATGTAAGGAGAACTCTCGCAAACTGTCCTCTCACCTCCACACACTACACGGCCCCAGCACGCCCACACACACATACAGAGTAAATGTTCGTAAAAGGCAACCTAGTTTCTTAACTGGCTGTTACCTTACTAACAGCCAGCAGCTTCTGTGTGAGCTGCGTGATGAGAGTGGGGATATAGGGGATGATGGCCTCTTGCAGGAGGGAGAAACTTCTCATGATAGCTGTAAAATAGAAGAACAGCACAGACAGGTCAATCAACCATTACAATAGAAGCGGCTGGAGGGAAGGGCCACTGATGATCAATAAAAATCTAAGATGCTTAAATATCCCCTATATACCTTCGTACACTTAAAAATGTCTCCTTTCCCTTTCTATCAGGCTTAGGTGGGAAATACTAAAACACTTGTATAAGGCCCAAAGGTTAAAGAATTTAAAAAGGGACAACAGAAACATTACTGGATAAGGAAAGAAGCAGACAGAGTAAGGAGCAAGTGGGGTGGCCAGGACAGAGAAGCAGACCATTCAGGGAACAGCCCTACTATCTTCTAATTAGAAACCACTGACAGAATTGTTATCCACGGTCTAAAAGAAACACAGTCTCAGCTCACAGATAACTAAAAGAAAATATCAGCTACCAATCTTCTTAAACATGTTAAAATGCTAAACATATGAAGCCATAGTCTGGACTGTAAAAACTTTGCCTAGCAACAGGCAGGTACCTAAAAGCACAGAGCACGGGAGAGGCGTACATTGGGAAACTACTGAAGGCTCATTAGTAGCCCTGGAGGTTCATTTCCAGAATCAGGGTTGACCACAAAGCCCCACTACCACATGCTTGGTCTAAGAAGCAGAAATTTCACTTCTCTGGCTGTGAAATGTCCTCAACCTGAATAAAGACTCACATCAACCCAGCCTGAGGTAAGGCACTCAGGATGTGACAATATTTATTGAAAAGGTCACAACGCCATGCACACAGGCACACAGTAACAGAGACCACAGATCACTTTGGTCCCTCATGGTGCTGAAACCCATGAATATCCACCTTGATTCAAAGTCACATATACATACACTCCCCTCAGGGAGTTCCTTTGGAAAGCATGCATCATGATTTTGAAAGCAATAGAGACCTCTGAGATGTGACAGTGAGATTGTTCCGGAAGTTAAAGCTGGCACCGAGCTCTCCTAGCACATGGCAGGGCATCCTGTGCCAGCACCCCTGGGAGCTAAGTGCAGGTGGCCCTGCTTTACCATACTCAGCAGAGCACAGTCAACAGACACTATTTCATGAGCTAATTTGAAATAACTCTGAAAATAACTCTATGAAAGAAAAATTAAAATTTACTACAGGTCTAAAGTAAAATGTTAGTTAACAAAGTAACATTTATTTTACTTTTAAAAAAAAAAGCAGAAAAATTTTTGTTTGAACAGACAGTACCTAGTTTTTGAAGTATGGAAACCTGATGTATAACTACAGAGTGTTTACCTTGTAATCTGAGGTTAGATAGTTATGGTCTAAACACCAGGGAAACGGCCTACCTTTCATAATATATTCATTTTCTGAAGAGCCAGGAAGTGTGAGAGCTTTGAAAAGGTTTGTTAGCAGAATCTCAACAAACGGTGCGATTTCTGCAGCTGTAAAACTATAGACGAGAAAACAGCTTTCAGTCACTACGAACTCTCAGCCTTTCACTGTGGAGTGCCCTGGGCAAACACTACATCACACTTCTTGGCACAAAATGAGCCATCTCTCACCACTGACAATTGTGGGCACATCTAGGAAGTAACTGCTTACATGCGCTCATGTTCAGTTCCTAATGACACAACGGGGTCAAGCATAACTGAACAAACACACCAGTGAGCTCAGTGGCCTCTTGCTCCTGTCTACAACCACAGAGAACAGCGCCCACAATCAGAAGGGTTTCAGCCACCTTCTTTTCTTGAAGGTACAGCAAATGACCTCTGCATTCACACCTGGGCCTGAAGGCGCCTCTCAGGATGTCCTTTCATCCTGTGTGGCCACTGAGAGCGTTTGTGCTCAAGGCTGGGTGAAGATCAGAGCCCAAGACTGTGTTCCATGTCTTACCTAGCACTTGGTGTCAAGACTTAACACTGAAAAACGGTCTGACAGTCATGCAGAACCCTCCTGTGCATTTCATCTGGCATCAGACACAAGAGCTACTTTCCTGACACCCAAAGAATGAGTTATTCAACTGAAGTGTATCTCAGAGCTGAGAACAAGAGAGCTATGCGCAGCAGCAGTTGGGAGACACTGCAGACACATGCGGCCACACAGTGTCTGACGAAGCCCTTTGCTTTACTCTCAATAAATACTCAAGTCTCCATGTTTCCCTCTCTCCTGACTGCTGACAAGACTTCAAATAAAGCTAGCAGGCTTGTCATTATATGAGGCCTCCTGACATACATTTGTTTGTTTTCAACAACCTCACAATTGTTATTTTACTCTGCTCTAATTCATTAATAGAATGACTCTATTTAGTGAATTGCCTTACATCCTTTTGGAAAGAGAAGTTAAATGAATAAAAATTACACATATAAGTTTTTCTAAATACTAATGACATTAGGAAAACACCCTGAGACATCTCACACCAGTAAGGTATACCCCTCTGCCTTAAGCTAAAAAGTACAGGAAACACTCAGAAATCAAATACTTACAGAGTGGTATTGTTTGACCCTCTCATAGTGAACAGCCTTTCGAGAGCATGTGCGGCATAAGTGTGGACGACAATACTCTCAGCCTCCAGGTGACTGATCAAGAGGGGAATAGAGACTAGGAGGTGCTCTTTTGGTACCTGAAAAACATTACCATATCTTCTAAATCCAATGTTACTTTTTAGAAAAAGAAATGGAAAACCACTGCGTTGACATTAATAACCAGGCCCACAGCTCCCCCCTGCTGTGCTGTGACAGGCTGTATTGTTGATAGAGTGAGGTCTGCACGGCTGTGTTCCCAAGCACGGTTTATTAGGAAGTATTTACTCATGTGTATGAGTGTGTGCTCTGTGCATTCAGGGCCTGCGGTCAGATCCTCTGGAGCTGGAGTAGAGACAGGTATGAGCCCCTTCTCTAGCCATTAACTCCACTGTCGCCCCCCATTCTTTTCTGAACTCCTGGCATGATGAAGGCAGAATCTTAAAACAAGTAAGCACACCAAAATATTGAAAAACAGCTTTCTACAATTTTAAGAACCATACTTTAAAATAATTCAAAGTTATTTTACATATGGTAGTTCAAATTGTGTTTGAGCACGTGGAGGAGAGCTCACACCTTGCAGGAGGCACCGCTCTTCTATGTGGATTTTCAAAACTGAATTCTGGTTCCCAGCCTTGGCCACAGATGCCTTTACCAGCTGAGTCATCCTGCTGGAGCCACACTGGAAGTATTTAACTAGGTTATCGCCAAGGGTGTGAATACCCAGAGAGGGACTGGAAAGACGGCTCGGAGGTTAAGACACTGATCTTTCGGAGGACCCAGGTCCAATCTCCAGCAAACACATGGTGGCTCACAACCATCTGTAACACCAGTACCAGGGAATCTGATGCCCCCTGATGACAGGCAAGGGCACCAGGCACACATGTGGACTACATGTGCATTGTAAGCAAAACTCTCACACACATAACAAACTTAAAACATCCTTGTACTTCCAAGTTAGGATAAATTAAGGAAGTAAGTATAAATAGAACATCACTAATGTTACATTAAGAGGAGTATAGCGGTGCATATTTTTAATTCCTGGAAGGAGTATCTGAAATGTTAGGCCGACCTGGTCTCATAGTGAGTCCCAAGCCAGTCTAGGCAAACTGTAGGACACTGTTGTGAAGACAATGCAAAGCCCAAATCAAAAGAAAGAATTATCCTACAGTGATTTATTTCCTTTTCAATTTTCCCCCAGAAGAACCAGTAACACTTCATTGGTGATAACCCTGGGGCCATTTGGTGGTCTAGTCTAAGTTGCGGTTTTCCTTTGAGACAGGACATCCTCAAGTGGCCTTGCTTACGGAGGCCACCCTGCTTTTGCCTCTCAGACTCCCGAATCCCGGGAGTACATGTATAGGCAGCCATAGCCGGCTGCAGACAGTGGTCTTTAAATTTCCACCTTTCACAGGGGCTAGCCAGGTCTAGGCAGGAAATGTAGAAGATGAATCTGGAACATCTTATCATTTGAGAAAAACTAGCAATGACTTTAGACTCTATATAAAGTAGACACAGAAGCAATATGCCAGAGGCCTGTTAGCCAAAAATAGGCAGCTAAACCATCCTAAAGCCTGTATGAGTAAGATAACTACAAGAATGTTTTCTATAGAAACTGACAACTATATTATCTCCTGACAACATTGTAGCAATGTTAAAATACAGTAAAAATCATGAGGTGTGTATTTTGTAAGTAAACCTAAGAATATGCAAAATATTAAAATGTTATAAAAAGAAGAGATGATGGTGAGCTTTTCTTTTTTTCTTTTTTTTTTTTTGGTTTTTCGAGACAGGGTTTCTCTGTGTAGCTCTGGCTGTCCTGAACTCACTCTGTAGACCAGGCTGGCCTTGAACTCAGAAATCCACCTGCCTCTGCCTCCCAAGTGCTGGGATTAAAGGCGTGCACCACCACGCCCGGCGACCATGCTATTTCTAAAAGTGGACAGCTGTCATTGAGTGCTTGGATAATAACACAAATAATAATAGAAAACATAAGTAATATGACAAAGTATATCCATGATGCATTTTTCCTCTCTTGGGAGAAATCAAGTGGTCAGCTCCAACAAGATGGAAATACAGATGCTTGCGGCCATGCCTGATGTTCGCTCCGCCCACATGTCAGGAGAGGACCACTCCAGCCATTTGTCTTCTGACCTCTGTACTTATGCTGTGGCATACCCATTTATCCCATATACATGTATTAATTCAAGCTAGACTAGAGGATCAAGACACTACCGTGAGGATACACTGAGCCAGAAGCAGTGTGCAATGCCGCACTTTTTTAATGAACTGTCCTAACTGTAAGGCGAGCAGAGCTCACTCCAGTATGAAGAAGAACACACCAGACAGGTGAACTAAAGCAACCTGTGGAGAGTTCGGATCAGTCTTTAATATAACTAGGGAAGAACACAAGATACAAAGAGGACTACATGGATCAACACATCAGGATGATTCCCTAGCATGTTTGAGTCCATGGGTTCAGTTCCCAGGACAAGGGAAAAAAAGATAACTAAGGGAAATGAAGCGTCACCTGGAATCCCAGGTTACTAAGGAAGGTTTTTGGCTAGATGTAGATATACAATATTGATTGCACAGTAGACTTAAGAAGCTGCTACACAAAACAAACTCAAGGTGGGGACAGGGGGAAAGCACTACTTACTTGATTCCTAAAAATCATAATATATTTGATACCATCAGCTTTAAGCACAGGAAACTCATTCACTGAAAAAAAACAAAAAAACAAAAAACAAAAACCACAATTACTTAAGATCTGAAGATTACTGACAAATCAGACATCGGAGCTTAAACAAGCTACTCCTGGTCAGGTGACCAGAGTTAACTGATGTGCATGAATGTCAATGTCCCAACAATTAAGCTGTCTAAACTCAATTCACTCAGCTGCCATTTGCTTTCAATTCGTCTTGTGAAAGGAAAGCAAGTTAGTGATGGTAAAATACTGGCCAGCTAATACTAATTATAAAGCCAGCGAATGACACAGAAGCT
Organism: Mus musculus; assembly: GCF_000001635.26. Lineage (NCBI taxonomy): Eukaryota > Metazoa > Chordata > Mammalia > Rodentia > Muridae > Mus > Mus musculus. Next base: position 166,931,850 of record NC_000068.7, on the reverse strand, counting down.
CATTACAATACTGCTGACCCTTGTGTGCAGTTAAAGGGACGCTCCATCATGTCTGGCTACATACGAACCTACAAAAATTGTTAAAACAATTATTTCACTTTATATCAGCCTGCTCACAAAATTGAAAAGTGCCTTACCAATCTCACATCCTTTCAAACTACATTTGATTTCCTTGTTTTTGGAAACAGAATCTCATCTATGTCCATGTGGCCTGGAACTTGTCAGGTTTCAGTCTCTGAACTATTATTACCGCCTCAGCTTTAAAATGCTGGGATTACAGACATACCCTACCTCATCTGCATGAGAACTTTTATTTATTTATTTTTTAATTAATTTATTTATTTATTATATGTAAGTACACTGTAGCTGTCCTCAGACACTCCAGAAGAGGGAGTCAGATCTCGTTATGGATGGTTGTGAGCCACCATGTGGTTGCTGGGATTTGAACTCCTGACCTTCAGAAGAGCAGTCGGGTGCTCTTACCCACTGAGCCATCTCACCAGCCCGAGAACTTTTATTTTTACCAATAAGTTAATTCCTTGCTTTTTTTGAGACAAGGTCTCCTCATTATGTAGCTGTAGCTGTCGACATCAGACTGATGTCTACAACAGATATCTGCATTATGGGTGTTGGGATTGAAAAGTATGTGTCACTATGACTGGCTAAAATTTAACATGTTTGAGTGTTCTGCATTTAAATGTGTGCTGGGATTAAAGGTGTTCACCACCATACCTAACCTGAAACTTCTATTTTAATGTTTTTCACACAGGAAAGAAAATAAGGTACATCAGGGCTAACAAAGCTGACCATGGTTCTGTCTCCTTATTTTTAGTTTCTTGTAATAAAAAATGTATTCTTGGCCAGGCAGTGGTGGCGCACACTTCTAATTCTAGCACTTGGGAGGCAGAGGCAGGTGGGTCTCTTTGAGTTCAAGGCTAGTATGGCCTACAGAACAAGTTCTAGGACAGGAAGGAAACCATTTGGAAAAGCCAAAAAGAAAGAAACAAACAAAAACATACTCTTTGTCAAGTTAGTTTTACAGGCAGACAGAAGCTAGAGGGACCACGTAGTAATTGCCAATAACATGAACAACATACAGAGAGATTGACTTCTATGTTACTACTGCAAAAAGTGAAAGTATAACATTGTAAGTTACAAAAAAGAAACAAATTCACAACACTCACCATTATTTGATTTTAAATCAGGAAGTATGTGATTCACGAAAAATTCAGTTAGGTTTACAAGTTCATTGGCTTGCGTGATTCCATGCTGAAAGGAAATATATAACAGTAAAATAACATAGTATCAGAAATAGAAGCAATTTTAGAAAACCACATCAAAGCCCGATTAGAACACTTTATCAGATAAATCCTGTTTTCATTTCATGAGATTGAATGTTTGCCTTCATGTGTGTCAGGTGCTGAGAAAGCCAGAAGAGGTTGTCTAGCTCCATGCAAGTTACAGATGGCTGTGACCCAGCATGTGGGTGCTGGATCTGAACCCGGTCTTCTAGAGGAACAGCCAGCGCTCGTAACCACTAGGCCATCTCATCTCTCCGTCCAGTTTTTCCTCCTTTTTTTGCTTTTTTAAACCAGGCTCTCCCTATGTGCCCTGGCTAGTCTTCAGTTCAAAATTCTCCTCCAGCCCAGAGGCTACACACAACCTCCTAAGCAAAGCAGCTAAGTTAATGTTCTACACAAGTCTCTGCATGAATCAAGAGGTAAGCCAGCACTCGGCCCGTCTACAGAAGCACTGTGAAGAGTGTATTAGCTCAACAGACTGCGGTAGAAGAAACACATCCTTTCTTTGAGTCCTGTGGCTGCCAATGTGTTTCAGAAACAAAACCCCCAAGAAAAGATGTACCTTCTGTGTCTGGGCTTTTGATGCCAAAGATGTGACAAGGTAAATAGCTGCATCTTTGTGTTTCCAGTTGACAGACGGGTTTTTTGCATACTCCTGGAGCATGGAATTAACATAACCAGAGAAGATTCCTGTCACAGGACCTTCAAAAAATTTGCATAATCCTCGTACAAGATCACAAGCAGCCCTGCGTCTAGTATCAATATCTATAAAACCGAAAGAAAATGTATCTTGGAAAAAAGAAACAACCAGTCCAGAAACTATCAGCAACACAATAAAAAAAAACCTATTTTTTTCTCTAAGAAACACAAAATGAGAATGAGGCTAAAGTGGTCATAATATCATAAATCCTACAGAGAATATTTTGACAAGACAGAGGATTAACACTATTTTTGTTTTTTGTTTTTGTTTTTTTTCCGAGACAGAGTTTCTATGTGCACCCCTGGCTGTCCTCGAACTCAAGAAATCCGCCTGCCTCCGCCTCCCAAGTGCTGGGATTAAAGGTGTGCGCCACCACTACCTGGCGCTTTGTTTTGTTTTTTAACAGGGAATAGTAAGGACTGATAGATGAGCTGTGTCCAGAGTCTCTAAGGATTGAGTGATCTGAGACAGGATACCAACCATCCAGCCTAGCTGGGGATGGTGCTGAACTTTGCTGCCCATGGTGTGCTCACACGGGTGTTCTGTGCATGCACAGGTATTCTGAGGCCAGAAGTCAATGTGAGCATCTTCTTTAATCCCTTTACGCTTTAAAAAAGCTTTGTGTGTAGTGTGTATATGTGAGTGTGAGAGAGGAAGGAGATTTGGGGTGTGAGGGGTCTAACCGACAAAGGGGTAGGGTTAGAGAAGGAAAACATTGCTAATAAAAGCTGAAACTACACTCTTCAGCACTTCTCACATTTACTAGAAAGAAAAAGCTTTATAACTGGCTTGCTAGGCGACTTTAACTTAAAACCCAAATACATACCAGAGCCTTCCAAATCCCTCCGTATGTACTCCTCAGAATTATCTTCAAAAGCTTCTTCATCAGCAGCTACGGAGAAAGTTGGGAATTTAACACAGCCTCCGGAGAACACGAGCTGCAAATTCTACACCCAAGCAAGCACAACTGCTTTGTTTTACAAGCCAAGTCGTCTTTCACTGTGACTGCAGCAGTAAAGTCAGAGTAAACATTAAAACAAAACCTAACTATATTCACTATAATTTGATAAATCACTTTGGTAATAAAAACAAGTAGGGAAGACATTATCAGAATAAAATGTGGCAGGGGGCTGGCGAGATGGCTCAGGGGGCAAGAACACTGACTACTCTTCCAAAGGTCCTGAGTTCAAACCCCAGCAACCACATCTGACGCCCTCTTCTGGTGTGTCTGAAGTCAGCTACAGTGTACTTATGTATAATAATAAATAAATGCTTGGTCTGGAGCCGACCGGTTGACCAGAGTGAGCAGAGGCCCTAAAATTCAATTCCTGACAACTACATGAAGGCTTACAACCACCTGTAGAGCTACAGTGTACTCACATACATAATATATGTATGTGCGTGTGCATGTGTGTGTGTATACATATATATGTATAAAATGTGGCTTAAAAACTCACAAATAAAACAAATGCCATATGACATTATCCTTGGTTTCCTTGCTCTGCTGCAGCTGACCCTGGCAGGTGATAGACAACACTGCCTAATTAAGAAGCAAAAACATGGGCTCTCCACTCTCAACAGACGTGACAGGGTCAAGCTTCAAGTTAACAGATTTAAAAACACTTTACCTTAGTGAAGCATTAAAAATAGTTACAATACTAAAACAATTTCATGAATTTGAGACTCTATTTCTCAATATTTTTATAAAAGAAAACCCACAACACACACATGCACACACAATCATTTCACAGATGTTACATTGTCTACCTTTGAGAAACCAGCAATAAATGAGAGGACACAAGTTTTATTTGGTAGTTTAAAAAAATTAAATCTTATAATCAAAAGATTATAATAATAATCTTATTAAATTAAATCTTATTAAGTTGATGTTAAGCACCTTTAAAGCAAGAGAAGGAGTGTAGAGCCAAGTTGCGGACTTAGGACATCTCCACAGCTTGTCCACTTTAAAGAACAGCCCCCCAACCCCTTCCACTTTGCCATAATTACCTCTAAATTCCATGTTAGGCACAATAACTTTTTCACAGATACTTGTCAGCGTGTTCTGGTCCTCAAACAGATTCTTATAATGTGGCCTTTCACAAACTGAAGCCAGAAACTGAATTGCATTGCTAACCAACTGAAACAAAACAAAAAAAGAATATATTTAAAAGCAACACTAATTTATTTCTTGTTTGAAATAAACAAGTAAAGAATATGACATCTCTCCCCCTCATCTTACCAAGTCATATTTAACTTCTCGCCCTGTTGTAACGAGTAAGTTCCAGATAGCTGTGACAAAGCGAGGGAGGTACCGCTGAAACTCTTCGTCATATTTCTGTGCATAGAGAGCGGCATTATCACAGATCTGAGACTTTAAAAGCTCCAGTAAGCCTGCTTCCTCTTCATCCTTACATGAGAGAAAAGACAAAACTCAAAACAGGCATACACCACCAAGACTGGCACAAAATAATTCTTGAGGAAAGAAAAAGACTGGCGATAGTTTAAATACTTACATCAGTCTGCAAGAGCTTATTATCCAGTGTCAGGAGGGTATGAAAATTGTTCATCCAAGTTTCCATATTATCTTCAAAGAATTCAGGGAGATCCTGAAGAATAACCATGGAGTTGAGACTTTTGATTAAAATGAATAGATTAACACATTTCCCAACTATGGCAAACGTTTGCTCAAGTCCAAACTTTAGTCTGAAAATTCTACTTCAGCTGCAACTGTAGCAGTTGAATCATCGGCCTAGTAAGTCTGCTGTCTGTACTGTACGCACATGCCTCTGAAATCCCGTCACTGTTCAAAGTACCTAAATCTGGTCCCTAGCGCCTACATGGTGGCTCAGTGTTACTTGTAACTTCACCCACTTCTGGTCTCCACGGGTCGCCATAGACACATATATGGCACACGTTCACACAAATTTATTTTTTAAATTAAAAAAAAAAAAATTAAAAATTACATTAACTATGAATTTTTGTCTCTGTGTGCATGTGTTCACACTTGTGTCATCTGGGAACTAACTTTCTCCTTCCACGGTGTGCATCCTGGGGTCAAATTCCAAGGAGCACTTACAAATGCTGATCTAGCTAGGTGGTGGTGGCACACACCTTTAATCCCAGGACTTGGAAGGAAGCTGAGTTCGAGGCCAGCCTGGTCTACAAAGTGAGTTCCAGGACAGCCAGGGCTACACAGAGAAACCCTGTCTTGAAAAACCAAAACCAAAACCAAAAAAAAAAAAAAAAAAAAGAATAGAGAGGAGCAAAATCCCTACAAAACAAACCATGAAAAAGGATTTATTTCCTTCCAAAACCAATGCTGGGGAAAGCAGCCTTGTCAGGTGGATTTAAAGAGATTTACACAGATCTAAAGAAGAGACGGGAAACTTACCTGAAAGTTCAAACTATAGAACAATTTTGAGATCAAAATCAAGGAAGAAAAAAGAATCCTCAGGGCAGAGGCGTCATTTGCATGGGTACTGCACAGTTCAATGGTGGCCTTGGGAAGAAGTTTAGGAACGTGGTTTTAGTTTAACATAAAGCCAGCATCTGGAACCCAGTGAAATAGCTTTATACTATGCTGAGACAACTTGTATTTCTTCTCCAAAGGAGGCCTTTAAACAGTAGCATTTGTTCATGTAAGTGATTCTGAAAACTAAGGCTGTGTATTTTAGTCTGTCTGTAACCCATATTTAACACCGACTCTTTCCACCCCCTGTGTGCACACATATAAATAATAAATAAACGAGTTTGAACATGCTCTCATTAAGAAATTCCTCTACTGCCACTGGGCACTGGGCCTTTAATCCTAGCATTGTGAGGCAGAAAAAGGGAGTCTGGTCTGCAGAGAAATGTCCAGAACAGCGCGGGCTACATGAAGAAACGCTTCAAAAGACAAAACAAAAATGAAAAGAAAGGAAAAGAGAGGGAAAAACAATTCCTCTACCATTTGTCACTATCCTAGCAGTCCCAACAGTTTTATCTACACATTGTTCTGCATGCTTCGACTTTTGAGTCAGAGATTCTAAGGAAGTAGTACAAGGCCGTACAGGAATGGTTCGGGAGCCAGAGATCTGAAGAAACCTAGACTCTTACTCACAAGGACTATTTCTTACTCTCCTAGTGAGTTACAGCTGCTTGTGGTCAGGCAAGCATATGCTCCAAGTGCATGCAAGAGGATCCAAAGTTCAAAAGAAGCCTGAACTACCTAGGAAGAGCAAATCACACACAAAAATCTGCAGGAGGGTGGGGTTGGAGCAGGAATGACATACTTGATGGCAAGCATTTCATCTCCAGCAACACATAAACGCGTTGTGGGTAAGGCACGCATATAATCAGCTACTTGGAAGATGAAGACGGGATCATCACAAGTTCAGGGCCATCACTGGTTACAGAATAAATTCAAGGCTAGCCTAGCTCTACAAGACTATCCTAAAATAAATCAACAAAAGCTAGGTGTAGCATACCTCACACAATTAATACCAGGACTCAGAGTACAGGGGTCACTGAGTTTGAGGCTAATTTGATGTACATGCTAAGTTCTAGGCCTAACAGAGCTATATAGGGAAATCCTAAGAGAGAGAAAAAAAATGTGGTGGCACCTAACTTTAATTCCTAAACTCAAAGGCTGATGGATCTATTTGAGTCTGAGGCCAGCTTGGCCTGTATAACAAGTTTTAGGCTATCCAGAGCTACACTGAGTAGAAGGCTAGGAGATGATTCAGTGGTTAAGAGCACTACAGTGGATAAGAATCTACAGGGAATCCAACAGGCTTACACACATGGTGCATATTCATTCATGCAGGCAGGGAAAATATTCATATACATGAAATAAAATAACTAAATAATTCTGATCTCTGCCAGGCCCAGTGTGCAAATATAAGTAGCAAATGACAGAATTTTTTTATGTTAATCCCTGATGGGCAATCATGGCTTGCACATCTTTAATAGCAGCACTCAGGAGGCAGAGGCAGGCAGATCTCTGAGTTCAAGGCTAGCCTGGCCTACAAAATGAATTTCAGGACTGCCAAGGCTCCACACAGAAACCCTGTCTCAAAAAAACAAAACAAAACAAAACAAAAACAAAAGGGCTAGAGAGATGGCTCAAGCAGTTAAGGACACTGACTGTTCTTCTAAAGGTCCTGAGTTCAATTCCCAACAACCACATGGTGGCTCAAGGCTATCTGTAATGAGATCTGATGCCCTCTTCTGATGTGTCTGAAGACAGTTACAGTATACTCATATACATAAAATAAATAAATCTTTAAAAAAACAAACAAACAAAAAAAACAAAAAAAAAAAAACCCCAACAACAAAAAGAACCAAACCTGCCCCCAAACCCAAAATAACAAAAAGCCACAAACAGAGCACACTTTCTGCACTTTGCACACTCCTACTATGGAAGCAACTGCTACTTGATTTATTCTGGAATTTAGAATGAAAAATACACACTAAGGTTTTTCTCACCTTGAGGTTTGGTCTGTGCTATGTAATACAATGCTAAGTTCCAGGCCTACCAGTGAATTCTCCTTCACCAGCTTTTGTTGTGCAGCCTTGCTCCTTAGTTCAGAACTACTGGGTGAATAAAGATGCCTACAAACTACAGCAGGGGAGAAGAGAGATAGGCAGGGCCTCGGTTCCCAGAATTGGGGCTGGAGGCAGAGAACCAAGAAAAGGTGGAGAGAGAAGATGTCACAGGGAAGGGCTGGCCAATTGGGAGTATGAGGGGCCTAGACCAAACACAGCCTAGTGAATTGTAATTGGGGTTACTGATAGGGAAGTAGATACTAATAGCTTAGAGGGTTGATATTTGCCGAGTTCTAGTGCTGTTAAGGTTTATTATAAATGCAAAGGTTTTGTGTGTCTTTTATCTGGGAAATGAATGATCAAAGGCAGAGTAGACACCCCCAATTAATATTAATACTCCTGCCTCTGCTGCCCATAAGTTGGGACTACAGACATGTGAACTACATCAGCCTCGAAGACTTTTAATTAGCATTGTTAGAAAATAAAAATCTTTCCCAATTGAAAATTAGAAAACTAATTACATTGTTTTAATTTTTGAAAAATGTTATTCTTCCCATAAAAAACCCTTGTCTAAGCTCTCTATCTAAATACTAAGTATTACACAACTACCCTCTTTGCAAGTGGGAAATGAAAAGCCTTCCGCCATCGCAGGGAGTGAGACGTCAGCCCTGTTCCCATTTTACTAACTGCATTTGTATGATCTTGTTCATTAAGAAAAGGAGGGGAGGTTAAATTTTCTTTAACTTTATATGATTTTTATAAACACCAAGAACATCCTAAAGAAAGTAGCCTGTGTACTTTATAAGTATGTAATTGATTAAAATCTACATGTAGACAAAAATGTCACTCTCTCTTTAGAGACACCCGTTCACTTACTTGGGTGAAATGGTAGGACACTTGAGTTTTGTTTTAAAATATTCTTATAAAAATAAGGAAGCAGACTAACAAAATTTTAGTAACTTAAGACTAACCGGCCAGGCAGTGGTGGCTCATGCCTTTAATCCCAGCACTTGGGAGGCAGAGGCAGGCGGATTTCTGAGTTCAAGGCCAGCCTGATCTACAGAGTGAGTTCTAGGACAGCCAGGGTTACACAGAGACCCTGTCTCGAAAAACAAACAAACAAACAACAAAAAAAGAAAAAAGACTTGTACAACCAGGAAACTCACTCCTCAGTGTGTCCACGTCTGCACAGGGTTGCAATTCTTCTCAAAGAAATGCTACACTATCTAACAAGTTTTAAAAAAAGATCTCAAGAGGCTGCAGAGATGACTCTGACTGCTCTTCCGAAGGCCCTGAGTTCAAATCCCAGCAAACACGTGGTGGCTCACAACCATCTGTAATGAAATCTGACGCCCTCCTCTGGAGTGTCTGAAGACAGCTACATATAATTAAATAAACAAATCTTTTTTTTTAATCTCAAAATTTACACACATATTTAAGAAACGTAAAATACAAGGTGATTTTCAAGACATACCATACCTTGAATAGATTAGTCAAAGGCAAAGCAAAGGCATCCAAGACAAGTTTAATTTCAGTCCACAGCTCATTTGACTTGAACTCATGCCGGTATCTAGGAAATGGAGAAGTATAAGTTCAGCTTTGTTGTTCAAGAACAGAAGACTAGGGGCTGGTGAGGTGGCTCAGTGGTTAAGAGCACCGACTGCTCTTCTGAAGGTCCTGAGTTTAAATCTCAGCAACCACATGGTGGCTCACAACCATCCGTAATGAGATCTGACGCCCTCTTCTGGTGCATCTGAAGACAGCTACAGTGTACTACTACTACTAATAAATAAATCTTAAAAAAAAAAAACATTTTAAGAACAGATGACTAGACACCTTCAACCAGAGGCTTCTGAAGGCAAAGCATGAAGGACAATTTCATCAGCACACAGAAACCAGGGCAGTGTGAGATGAGTGTCCTTGCAAGAGAAGCAAACAATGGTACCAAGATGTGCATACTCAAGACTAACAAGTTACACAGCAGAAATGTACACTATTGTAGAATGAACTTATCGACTAGTACCTCTTAAATAGTGAGTGCGCTGTACGAAGGACTCCATTAATGACGTGAAAATCTCCACTCTGAAAGCGATTCACCATTTCTGTCAACAAGTCAGGCCATTTCTGAGGGAAATCTTCTCTGCCAATGATGCTAATAGCATCACTCAGCTAGGGAAGGAATGGGCTAATGAGCAGACAGCCACAAGGAGGAGCACCCACTCCCCAGGCCCAGCCCAGAGGCAGGGCCGTACCTGCTTCTGAATCTGCTCTGGACTGCTCAGCATCAGATGCACTATGTTGGCTTTAATAGCTACTCGATCAGCTTCGCAAATTTTGTTTGGTTCATCTTCAACCTAAGAGCAAAAAAATCAACAAGCAAGTGACACAGGATCCACTTTCACATCCACTGGCCTTACCGATAGAACACAACTAATGTTATTATCTCAGGTTTCCAAGGAAAATGGAGAAACGTGTCTGCTCTTCAGTTTCCTCTTTCAAGATTAGTTACAGATTCTCTCTCTCTCTCATTTTTTAAGTTTTACAAGACAGCCCCCCTCTCTCTATCTCTATCTCTCTCTGTGTCTCTCTCTCTCATTTTTAAAGTTTTACAAGACAGGGCTTCTCTGTGTAGCCCTGGCTGGCCTGTAGCTCCCTCTGTAGAGCATGCTGGCCTGGGATCCAGAGACCAGCCTGCCTCTGCCTCCTGTGCCTACCGCCTAGTCCATACATTCTTTTCAAAGAGAAGCAGGGAGATGGGCACCTGTAATCTCAGCACACATGCAGTTAAGTGACAGCTTCGGCTACAAAGTGAGTTTACGGGCCATATTGTCTCTTTGACTCTTTATATATGCTTGGCCCAGGAAGTGGCACTATTAGAAGGTGTGACCTTGTTGGAGTAGGTGTGCCACTGTGAACCTGGGCTTAAAACTCTCATCCTAGCCTGTCAGTATTTTCCTAGCAGCCTTCAGATGGAGATGCAGAACTCTCAGCTCCTCCTGCACCAGGCCTGCCTGGATGCTGCCATGCCCTCACCTCTGACCTGGAAGCCAGCCCCAATTATACGTCCTTAGAAGACTTGCCTTGGTCATGGCGTCTGTTCACAGCAGTAAACCATAACTACGACAGTCTCTAAATAAATAAATGGATGGATGAAGATGGCTCAGTGGATGTAAATGCTTGCCAGGCAAGTGTGAGGACTTGAATTAAAATAAATCTCCAAAGTCCATATAGAAGCCAGACTTGTAGCAGAAATACCTGCAACCCTAGCACTCCAGTGAGATGGGGCAGAAACAGAAGCCCTAGAAGCCAAGGCCAGCACAACACACAGAAGAAAAACAAATAGAACATGTCTCAAACAATAGGAAAGGTAAGAACCAACCAAGATCATATGTCTTATGACCTGCAAATATGTACCGTGGCACACATACATACATGAACACACAACACCCAAACACACAGAGCCAAGGCATGGATAATGAGTAGAACGCTTGCATAGCATACCCCAAGTCCTAGATTCAATCTCAAGGACTGGACAAATTAGGCATGGTGGTGCATGCCTATAATCCTATCATTTAGGAAGTAGAGGCTGATGGACTAGGAGTTTAAGGCCGTTCTCTAAGACAGCTTATTTTGAGGCCACTCTGGGCTACATGAGACCCTTGTCTTAAAAACAAAACAAACAAACAAACAAACAAAAAAACAACAACAAGGCTGTGGTGGTACAAAGTATTTAAAACACACACGCACATATGCATGCTCACGCTCTCTGTCTCTGTCTGTCTGTCTGTCTGTCTGTCTCTCTCTCTCTCACACACACACACACACACACACACACACACACCTTTAAACACAGCACTCAGGAGGCAGAGGCAGGGGGATTTCTATGAGTTCAAGGCCGGCCTGGTCTATAGATAGAACTTTATAGACTAGCCAGGGATACAAAGACCCTGCTGTGAAATAAATGGACGAATGAATATCTTAATTACTTTAAAGTTTACTTTTGGGGGCTGGAGAGATGGCTCAGTGGTTAAGAACACCGGCTGCTCTTCCGAAGGTCATGAGTTCAAATCCCAGCAACCACATGGTGGCTCACAACCATCCGTAATGAGATCTGACGCCCTCTTCTGGTGCATCTGAAGACAGCTACAGTGTACTTAGATATAATAATAAATAAATCTTAAAAAAAAAAAAAAGAATATGCTTTACAGCCAGATCATATGAAGACATTAAAAAAAAAAAAAGTTTACTTTTTGGAATAGGATTTCACTGTGCTTCCCCAGGCTGTCATTGACCTTGGTTCTTGTTGTAACTGGGAGGACATAAACACAACACATACCCACCTTAACCTACTTTAATTCTTTATTTAGACTGTCTTCACATCCCAGGTCTCTCAACTCTGTTAACAATCTGAATTATGAAGTTTGAGGATGTTATGTGGGATGTAAATGAGGTAAGAGACATTTTGGAAGAAGAACCTGTTCATCATTAATGGCTGAATCTATTAAAAGCATTTATATAAACCATAGAAACATACACAGTATTTGATTATGCATTCCCAAAATACTTACAATTCTCCAATTCCTTTTAATATAGTTCTTGAAGGTTACTGAAGCACATACTTTAATGACATTATCCTGTGACTTTTCCAATAATGTTAAAAGCAACAGTGGGTAATTCTGATTTCCTTCTACGGATTCGAGAAACTTCTCAGCTGTGAAAGAATTTTCATGTTAGACTTATTATAATAAAAATGTTTTCATTCTATACCTATAATGAACTATGTCTATATTTAAAACATAGAAATGCCAAAAAAGGGGGAAAGATTCCATGACAAGTAAGAGTCATCTGCACACATGGGAGGGTCCGGGACAGCCCAGGCTACACTCTGAAGCACACAGTGACATTCTCTCTTACAAACAAATCAGATACATAAATAGAAACCAACCAACCAACGCAAAGATTAGAACATCTTTCCTACAGGGTAACACTCATTTTATCCATTAAATGGTTCACACATGGGAAGAGAGATGGCTCAGCGGTTAAGAGCAGTGACTACTCTTCCAAAAGGTCCTGAGTTCAACTCCCAGCAACCACATGGTGGCTCACAACCATCTGTAATGGGATCCAATGCCCTCTTCTGGTGTGTCTGAAGACAGCTACAGTGTACTTGTATAAATAGTAATAAATAAATAATATTAAAAAAGGTTCACCCATAATGTTAAATGAAATGACCTCACTCAGTTCTCCCACATCTACTCAGATGGTTACTCCCCCAAAGCTGCAGCTTCCCAGGAAATGTCTAAATGGTACTGATAAGGTGCATAGGTGCCTCCTTCCACAAGGGTTGTCTGTAGTGCTGATGAGTTCATTTCTGTGAGCAGGCTATCCCAGGAGCTAAACTGTCCCTAAAGTCTACACTACTGTCAGGCTCACTGAGCCCACAAAACTAAGACAAAAGATTTTTGTTGCTTGGGAGGCAGAGGGAGGAGGAGCTCTGCAAGTTTAAAGGTCCAAGGTGGTCTTCATAGAAAGGGTAAGCCAGCCTGGTCTACACTGAGGTAAGCCAACCTGGTCTACACTGAGGTAAGTCAACCTGGTCTACACTGAGATAAGCCAGCCTGGTCTACACTGAGGTAAGCCAACCTGGTCTACACTGAGGTAAGCCAACCTGGTCTACACTGAGGTAAGTCAACCTGGTCTACACTGAGATAAGCCAGCCTGGTCTATACTGAGATCCTGACTCAACAAACAGAAACAAACAAAACAGAGGGAAAAAAAGACTAGGAGAAAAGACAGACTTTGATTTGACATGCATATGTGTGCGAGTGGCTGTATTAACCACACTGGCTTCTGAAACCTGCTGTTTTCTATCTATCCTTTATAAAGAATTCAGACTGTAGAATTGAAAAATGTTCTCAGGAAAAGACATGCTATGTTGTTTTTTTGTTTGATGTGTGTCATTTTTAAAAATCTGTTTTTATTTATTATTTTTAAACTGTCAGTCTGTCTTTCTGCCCAGCTTATTTATGTGTGATGGTACCCTCTTCTACCCTACCATGTTGGTTCCAGAGATCAAACTCAAGTCAGCCAGCTTGGCAGCAAGCACCTTTACCCACTAAGCCATCTCAACTACCTCATTCACTCAGAGCCTCAGTGGCCTCTAGTTCAGTATGTAGCCAAGGATGATCTTGCATATCTGATCATCCTGTGTCCCCTGTCCCAGAAACTGGGATTATAGGCATGGGCTACCATGTCCCACTAACTCAGTACTGGGGAGGGGACTCTCCAGGTTCAAGCATGATAGACAAGCACTCTACCTTGCCCTAAAGCACTTTTCCCAAAAGTTTAAGTCAATGCTTTTGAGTTTGCAGTTTTATCTATGCAATGTTCCTAACTGAGGGTCAGACAGTTTAGCTTGTAAATGCACTTCTGTCTGTCCCACATCTGCTCAAAAACTAAGGACCCAGGCCCTATGCCTGGGAATCAGGTACAGGAGAAAAGAGCAACTTTACATCGCCGTCCTCTGCCACATCCTTCATCTGTCTGTCTCTCCTCCCTCCCTTCTCTCACACAAAAATCTTTGACCTGTTTCTGCATTAGCAAGGAACCTCAAAGCCTTCCAGTTCCAGGCTGGGGAGAGGGTTCACGCAGTACAGCAGGAAGCAGGGTGATGACCAGAGTTCCTCCTGAATCCTAATGTCTAAAAGACATAAGGATCTGTGGATCTGCGCTCACTGAGGAGCAAGCTATCCAATGGGTGAGCCAGGTTTGGTAAGAGATCCTGTCTCAAAAATCAGTGGAATGACAGAGGCAGAAACATGACAGAGGCACACACATACACACACACACACACACAGTTCCAATTTTCTATGTATATCCATACAATTGTTAAATGTCTAATCAAAGTGAGATCCAGTAACCAATTTGTCTCCATCATGTCATAAAGATGTAGCCAGTCTAACAAGTGCAGGGTCCTGGTCAGTACAGTCAGATACACAAACGCACTGTGCAGGTCTCATATCACTCTTTGAGAAATGTGCTTCCCAGAATCGGCGGTTTATTTCTACACTCTGTCCTGGGGTCATAAGACTTTTTAGCATCCTCATATTTTAAAGACAAATTAAAAAATACGTTTTAATAGTGTTAGCATAGACTTTCTGGGAAATTCTAAGAAGATTAGAGCAATTAATTTTTCCATATCTAGGGACATAGTATGACTCTCAGAAAAAGACTGGGGCGAGGGAGGTGGCTCAGTTGGGTAAATGTTTGTTGGCCAAGCATGTAAACCTGAGTTGCATCCCCAGTACCCACATAAAAACAGGGCACAAGGGAGCATGTTGCTTATTCCAGGGCTATTCAAGTAAGCACAGGTCTTTACCTGTGGCTTGCTGGCATCCAGTCTAACCACGTCCTGGTTCAGAGACCCTGTCTCACAAACTATCACTAAGAGCAGTCAGACAGAGCCCTTGATGCTCTTCCCGACAGCCCAAGTTCTGTTCCTAGCACCCACGCAGCCGCTTACTACCTTTTATAACTCCAGCTCTTGGGTACAGTGCACATGTGGTGCATATACACACACATGCTACACATACATACACAAAGGCAAAACACACACATAAAACAATCTTTTTAAAATAAGAGGAATATACCCACTATTAACCTCTGGCTGCCGCGTGTGCCTATTTGCGTGCACACTTGAGCACACACAAATTATAGGGGATGATAGAGGATGGTAGTCAATGTGAGGTGGGTATGAATTCAAAGTGCATTGCATACTGGCATGAAATAACTTCAACAACACTGTCTAATAATTAGAGAAAAACCCACAGACTTTTCTATAGGATGAGGCTAGGGTTATAACTCAGAAGTAGTTCTTGGCACTGGCTTTCTTTTGGAGTAAACAAAGAAGTAACAAGTGGGGTGGAGACCCAGACACAAACCACCCACACAGTCACATTTCTATTTATTTCATACAATATTTCCCTCCACATATGACTCAGATCTTCTCAAGACAAATCATCTCCATGAACTAACATCACTGTGTTCTGCAGGTTTGACGCATTCTGGTTCAGGGGGATTCTGATATCAAGAATTACCAGACTGCTCAAAACCTTTCTGACCCCCACATTTCCCAAGGTTTTTAAAGTTGGTTACCATCACTTAAAAATGAGGGTACTTCATATTGATAGCCTTAATTTTCAAGCAAAGTTGAAAATCTGACCATACAAAATTAGCCAGTTAGCTTAAAGGTGACCTCTTCCATGCCGTCACTTGCTCCGCACAAGCCAGCAGTCCACCTGGCGAGGCTCCCTTCTTTTACTTTTGTATCTGAGGTTAAAATTCTAAGTCCATACAAGTAACTCTAGGACTTAGACAATGTTAAGTAAATCAAACTACCAAGGGAAGAAGAGAGCCATATTCCTTGATTTCAATCATTTAATCACCTTTTGAGAACTATCCCAATCTCGATGACTTAACATATGCTCCTAAAGAAGGCAGATTTAATGAGATTTTCAGAAAGTTCCTGAGACAAAGCTTTCAAAACACACTAGTACTTTTTACCCTAAAAGATGTCAAATAAACGCTACTTTACTCAATAAGAAATATTATTCCATGTATTATAGCTATTGTAAGCAGCCAACCATGCCACATAACCAGGCCTGAGAACATAAACAAACATATTTTTTCTTTTGAACTTACAACCAGGTAGACTACACAAAAGGTTTCTGCTATGTGTCTCAAGAATCAATCAGCTGGGCAGAGGTGGCGCACACCTTTAATCCCAGCACTTGGGAGGTAGAGGCAGGTGGATTTCGGAGTTCAAGGCCAGCCTGGTCTACAGAGTGAGTTCCAGGACAGCCAGGGCTACACAGAGAAACCCTGTCTCAAAAAAGAAAGAAAGAGAGAGAGAGAGAAAGAGAGAGAGAGAGAGAGAGAGAGAGAGAGAGAGAGAAAGAGAAAGAGAAAGAGAAGGAGAAAGAGAAAGAAAAGGAAAAAAAAAAAGAAAAGACGGAAGGAAGAGAGAGACTCAATCAGTCAAGGAACAAAGCCATCTTTACCTGGCCGTCTAATGGCAGGATCAGGATCCAGGGTTTTCTTTAAATACTCTGTTAGTGTCTGTAAATTCGCATCGCTGAGCTCCATGACTCTGAATCTGAAATTAAAAACCGGAGTCTAAATAAGCAATCTCTGAGGAGAAAGTGAGTAAGTAACATAAATGAATCTTTTTGTTACTGATGTTTTCTAGTTTGCTTTAGAAGTGTCCTGCTTTAGAGCTAGTCCTGGCTAGCCCAAAACTCATTAGACAGGATGGCCTAGAACTTGTGCCATATTCTTGCCTGTCATCTCTAAAGCAGAGATTACAAGCACTCATCAGCATGCCCAGCTATGAATACTTTTTTGAGGTGGTGGGGGACAGGATCTTTTAGACAGGGTTCATATAGCATATTCTTTTTTAAATTGGATTACTTTATTTACACGTTAAATGTTATCTCCTTTCCTGGTTTCCCCTCTGCAAGCCCCCTATCCCATCCCCCTTCCCCCTGCTTCTATGAGGGTGCTCACCCACCCACCCAGTCCTGCCTCCCTGCTCTGGCATTCCCCTACATTGGGCACTGAGCCTTCCCAGGAACAAGGGCCTCTCTTCCCACTAATGTTCGACAAAGCCATCCTCTGCTACATATTCAGCTGGAGCCATGGGACCCTCCATGTGTACTCTTTGGTTGGTGGTTTAGTTCCTGGAGCTTTGGGGGGTCTGGTTGGTTGATATGGTTGTTCTTCCTATGAGGTTGCAAACCCCTTCAGCTCCTTCAGTCCTTCCCCTAACTCCTCCATTGAGAACCCCATGCTCAGTCCAATGGCTGGCTGCAAGCATCTACCTCTGTATTTGTCAGGCTCTGGCAGAGCCTCTCAGGAGACAGTTATATCAGACTCCTGTCAGCAAGCACTTCTTAGCATCCACAGTAGTGTCTGGGTTTGGTGACTGTATATGGGATGGGTCCCCAGGTGGGACAGTCACTGGATGGCCTTTCCTTCAGTCTCTGTATCTCCTCACATGAGTATTTTGTTCCCCCTTCTAAGAAGGACTAAAGCACCCACACTTTGGTAGTCTAATTCTTAACTATGTGTATAGCTGTTGGTGAACCCATACTTTTTAAATTGTCTTTTATTATTCTTTGTGTATGCATGTTTTGACTATGTATGTGTGTGCAGGCCATACATGATGGGAGGAAAGGACTCCTGCAAATTGTCTTCTGACCTCCACATGACATGGCATGCATGCTTTCTACCCTTGCCACTGTGCACACGCAAAAGTAAAACATAAAAACCAACAAAAGTGTCAGGCTGTTGAGGAAGCTCAGCAAGTAAAGGTGGAGAACCTGTACTTACAAAGGCGAGGGAGGCCTTGTCTCCCATCATATATATACAATATCTTTTTTAAAAAATTAAATGTTATTTTTAAAAAGCTTAATATGGGCAGATTTCTAGGTTGCAGGCCAAAAAGATCTATAGAGTTCCCAAACAGCCAGGAAAACACAAAGAAACCCCATCTCAAAAAACAAAAACAAAAGACTGGAGAGATGGCTCAGCAGTTAAGAGCACTGACTGCTCTTCCAGAGATCCTGAGTTCAAATCCCAGCAACCACATGATGGCTCACAACCATCTGTAATGGGATCTGATGTCTTCTTCTGGCATGCAGGTATCCATGAAAATAGAGCATTCGGGCTGGAGAGATGGCTTAGCGGCTAAAGAGCACTGACTGCTCTTCCGAAGGTCCTGAGTTCAAATCCCAGCAACCACATGGTGACTCACAACCACCCATAATGAGATCTGAGCCCTCTTCTGGTGTGTCTGAAGACAGCTACAGTGTATTTATATCTAATAATAAATAAATCTTTGGGCTGGAGCAAGCAGGGACTGAGTGAGTGGGGGTTGACCAGAGCAAGCAGAGGCCCTAAAAGTTCAATCCCCAACAACCACATGAAGGCTCAGAACCATCTGAACAGCTACAGTGTACTCAGATATGTAAAATAAATAAATCTTTAAAAAAAATAGAGCATTCATAGTCATAAAATAAATCTGAAACAAACATACACACTAAACTGTCCCGACAGTCACACACACAGACCATGGCATATGATACATGCTCTACCCCACCTATCATGCACACAAAGTAAATAAATGTAAAACACTTCTGCTTAGATTTTGATGTCTTAGGCAGCTTTAGGCACAGCCACATATACCAGCCAAGAAACTGGGACAATGTAGCCTTTTCTAGAAACTCATATTGCCAAGTTATCCTTAGGCTCCTGTGTGATACAGAGGGGGATAAAAACTCTGTAAATAGCCGGGCGGTGGTGGCGCATGCTTTTATTCCCAGCACTTGGGAGGCAGAGGCAGGTGGATTTCTGAGTTCGAGGCCAGCCTGGTCTACAGAGTGAGTTCCAGGACAGCCAGTGTTACACAGAGAAACCCTGTCTCGAAAAACCAAAAAACAAACAAACAAACAAACAAAACAAAACAAAACAAAAACCCTGTAAATGCAACAAAACTAAGTAGGAAAATTTCAAGGACAACATGATTCAAACTCCATTAGGGATTTTACATGTATCTAAGAGCAGAAGGGGCTGGAAAGCGCTCAGCACTGTTCTTCTAGAGGACCTGGTTTCAACTGCCAATACCAAGACCCACAAGACAGCTCACAACTCAGTACTCCAGGGCTAGCGGAAAGGACACATCCTTGGACCTGCACATACAGTGAACAGACGCATACAGGCAAAACACCCACACACCTAAAAATTAATCTAAAAAAACAACAGGAAAATGCACTCCAAGGATGCTTAGATCTATGGATCTATGCATGTGGTACACACAGGGGACTTCCATTGTCTTTCAATCGCCTCCATCTTCCTGATGTCCTACAATTATTTTATATATTTCATACACAACCACCAAGTTTTAAATTATTATGTTTTTAATTATCTACTTGTTTATTTATTGAGGAAGGGTCTCATTTAGCCCAGGCCTCAAACTCACAGTATAGTCTAAGATGACCTTGAACTTCTCATTCGGCTCCTTCCCAAGAGCTGGAATTACAGGTATGTGCCACCATGCTTGGTTTATGCAGTTCTGGGATGGAACTCAGGGTTGGTACATCCTAGGCAAGCTCTCTACCAACCAAGGCACATCCACAGCCCCCATATTTTCTACAAGGTCTCAATAGTTATGGATGACCTTGAACTGCCTCCTGCCTCAGCTTCCAGATTAACTGGGAAGACTCGTTTAAATTGCCACATACCAAACCTATAATCCCTTTCTGCAGTCTCAAAACTCCCCAAATCAATAAAACAAAAGGATTTTATTTTCTTATAGACATGTAATTTCTCTCCAGTCTCAAAATCCCCCCCCCCCAAATCAATTAATGGCCAGGACTTTGTTTCCTTACAGTTATGTGGTAAACATTTGGTAACACCACCTGACCTTCTAGGCTAGCAAGATGATCTGAGTTCCATGCTAAGCACCCACATGGTGGAAGGAAAAACCTAATTCACTAAAGTTGTGCTGACTTCCACATGCGCACACAGCAAGTAACTACCCACCCCACCCCGCCCACATAAACAATAAACATGATTTTAAAAAAAGCTTGGCCTAGGCTGAGGCTTCAAGTCTAATTTTTAAAAAATCTAGTTAAGTGCACCAATTTGTTTCACTAAAGAAATAATGTGCTTGTGGCTGGTGAGATGGTGAGTGGCACGTATGGGAGAGCAGACTCCGCTCGGCAGCCTCTCCTGTGAATTGTAGTAAACCACCCAATAAAGAAATGGTGGGAAACCTGGCAAGTGCTACCCCAGACCCCACCACGTATGTGGTATACAAAGTATGCTCTCACACACCGCAGAAAACTAAATCCTGAAAAACATTTATCTTCTGGAGTAAATTGCCAAAGGAATCCGCAGACAGCATCTAACAGCTGGAATGGTATGATAAAGTCTACTGGAATATGAAGTCACTCACCCAAGCTTTCTTAGGACCGAGTCCTGACTGGATCTCCCAGTGGGAAATCCTGTGAGTAAAGTACCAGAGACAGAAAGAGGCAAGACTAGGAGATGACTCTAGGTCTGCTGATGCCTCAGACCCAGCTGTTTCAGAAATTAAATGTGTAAATAGGGAGCCGCTAAAGATTTTTTTGTGAAGACAGGGTCTCACAGTGTAGCCCTGGGTGTACTGGAACTTACTATGTAGACCAGGCTGGCCTCCAACTCACAGAGATCCACCTGCCTGTGCTTCTTGAGTGCTGGGACTAAAGGTGTGTGTCACCACACAGAGCTCACTGGAGATTTTAAAGTGGGTGAAATTTATTTAAAGAGATTTTGGAACTTTGAGCTGGTAATGGTTTGCATAACAGAGATAGAGAGACTAGACAGTTCGGACACTGGGAAGGGGAAATCTGTATGAAGCAACCAGACAGTGCTAGGTGATTTATATGCTCTACCGTTCATTTCAAACAGCGATTAGGAAGGGAACTCCAGAGTGGCTGACTCACATGCCTAAACTGATAGACAGGTCTGATTCAGATCTGCCTGATTCATAACACCTTTTCTGCTCCCCAGGGCAGCCTCTAAATGTTTCAAAATGATACAGCTGAACTAAGAACACAACAGAAAGGCTGCTGTTAAAACAGGGCAACCCGAGCCGGGAGTGGTGGCGCACGCCTTTAATCCCAGCACTTGGGAGGCAGAGGCAGGTGGATTTCTGAGTTCGAGGCCAGCCTGTTCTACAAAGTGAGTTCCAGGACAGCCAGAGCTATACAGAGAAACCCTGTCTCAAAAAAACAAAACAAAACAAACAACCCCCCCCCCCAAAAAAAAAAAGAGGGCATCCTAGAAGCCAGGAAAAGCAGCAGCAGTCAAAGAGAGTAAGACAGGATTCTAAAGAATGAAAAAGATCGCCAGGAGTGGTGGCCCAGCCTTTAATCCCAGCACTTGGGAGGCAGAGGCAGGCAGATTTCTGAGTTCGAAGCCAGCCTGGTCTACAGGGTTAGTTCTAGGACAGCCAGGGCTACACAGAGAAACCCTGTCTCAAAAAAAAAAAAAAAAAAAAAAAAGAAAAAAAAATAAATGAAAAAGATGTTCCACCAGTGTTTTGTTTTACTGAAGACAAGGTGTCACAAGCTAGCCTTGAACTTATAACAACCCTCCTGTCTAAGTGATGGATTATAGACATAAACTAAATTTTCATCTTGATACATACTGAGAAAAACACTCAGTGAAAAAGATTAAGGCTGGCCTTGTGCAGGATGCTTCCCAATAGCCGAAAGCCATGACCTTCAAAAGAACTTTGCTATCTGTGTTCTCCTCACCATAGTCCTTTCCACTTAGCTATTGAGAGGACTTATCACAAGGCAAGTCTGAGCTTAAGGATGGGTGGCCAGACCTCATGTGAGACACACATTATGACTCACAACCTTGGGATCACCTGTCTCCCACTCACAGTGCTGGGCTTACAGGCATTTACGTCCCTGCCTGACTTTTACATAAGCGCTGAGGATTGAATCCAGTCCTGTAACTACTGAACCATTCACCAGCCCCTCAAAAACCAAGCTTGGGGATGGAGAGAAGGGTCCATAGTTAAGAGCATTTGCTGCTCGCTCTAGTGTGCTTTCTATTGCTGTGGCAGATATTGCATGCTCAAACACCAACTTGGGGAGGTAAGGGTTTATTTCATCACCACTGTAGTTCATTACGAAGAGGAGGCAGGGCAGGAACTCAAGGCAGGAACCTAGAGGCAAGAAGTGAAGCAGAGGGCTGGCGAGATGGCTCAGTGGTTAAGAGTGCCAACTGCTTTTCTGAAGGTCCCGAGTTCAAATCCCAGCAACCACATGGTGGTTCACAACCATCTGTAATGAAATCTGATGCTCTCTTCTGGAATATCTGAGGACAGCTACAGTGTACTTACATATAATAAATAAATAAATAAATCAAAAAGGAAAAAAAATATTTAAAAATAAAAAAACAAAAAAGAAGTGAAGCAGAGGCCAGGGAGGAGTGCTGTTTACTGGCCTGCTCAGCCTGCTTCCTTGTACCACCCAGGACCACCTGCCCTGAAAAGAATTAATCCCAGAGACTGCATACAGGCAACCTGCTAGACACTCCCTCTTCCCAGATGACTTAGAACTGTTGTAAGAGGACAATCTTGGGCTGGAGAGATGGCTCAGTGGTTACGAGCACCAACTGCTTTTCCAGAGGTCCTGAGTTCAATTCCCGGCAACCACCTGAAGGCTCACAACCATCTGTATAGCTGTATATACACATAAAATAAACAAATCTTTAAAAAAAAAAAAAAAGGACATATAGGTGAACACTCACACATAGAACATTAACACCTTTTCAAAGTCCTGAGTAGCGGAAAGCCTAGCCTCTTCCTATGGGCCCTCAGATGAAAATGAAGGTTTTGGGAACAAATACTTTTCCCCAAACATCTCACAAACGCCCATGATAAAATGTCCAAGACTCTTGTCTTTTTGTCAACCTCACTAAGAGAAGCATTTCTGAGGCCTTCCTTGCATCTGGGAAGAGGGAAAGGAACTCAATAAATGAAAATTAACAATACATCAAGAGATTAACTTAACATCTGTTCCCACCTTAAAAGTTTTTTACAAATTTATGTGTATCTGTATATGTTTCTGCCTGTATGTATACCTAAGAGTCGATGGAAGCTAGGGGCCATCAGATTCTCTGGAGCTAGAGGTATAGGCAATTCTGGCCCACCTGTAGGTACTGGAAACCACCCTTGGGTCCTCTGCAAGACCAATACATGCTCTTGACTACCGAGCCACCTCTCCTGTTCCCCGAGATTTTACTATAGGCATTTATTATATGCACATGTGCCACAGCATATGTGTGAAAGTCAGAAGACAACGTGCAGGAGTCAGCTCGCCCCTTCCAGCACTGGGGTCCCAGGGAACCCAGTTGTCAGGCCAGGGAGGGGTCACTTAGGGTTACTTTCCATCCATCCATCTTGCTCACCCTACCCTTGGCTTTTTTAAAAGAACAGTTACTGGGGCTGGTGAGATGGCTCAGTGGGTAAGAGCACCCGACTGTTCTTCCGAAGGTCCAGAGTTCAAATCCCAGCAACCACATGGTGGCTCACAACCATCCGTAACAAGATCTGACTCCCTCTTCTGGTGTGTCTGAAGACAGCTACAGTGTAGTTACATATAATAATAAAATAAATCAAAAAAAAAAAAAAAAAAAAAAAAAAAGGGGGGAGTTATATCCCCCATACACCACAAAAAAAAAAAAAAAAAAAAAAAAAAAAAAAAGAACAGTTACTAAGCACACTTCAAGACAACAGGAGTCTGGGCAGTAACCTGAGTCCCTACATCATTTCTCTGCTTCCACTCTGTATCAAACCCAAACTTACACGGCCACAAAGTCCTGCACCAGCTCTTCTTCCCACCACTTGACTTGGATTTTCCTAAGACGCCCCGAATTCCAAGTGAGTTTCTGTCCTTGAGTTTTTGTTTCTTGTTCACCTCACCTTTCCCTGGTTAGTCTCTGCTCAAACGCCACCTCTTCACCTGTCACCTCTGTCACGACCTGAAATACCTGAACTCACTCACGGACTCCTCCAATTAGAACGTGAGCTCCCTAAAGAGAGACACCTTGTCCACTTGTGATTCTTCACTATATTCCCAGGGTTTCATAGAATGAGATATTAAACAAATAAGGCAATAAATCAATTCCACAGTTAAAAGCACTGCTCTCTCAACCAATTCCTGTCTAGAGACTGGCTTCCCAAAGCCCAACTAGAACACCAAACAGCCAGAGGGGAGAAAATTCCTTTGCACAAATGGAAAAGTGAAGAAGAGTTGAGTGTGGTAGCCTACACTTGTAGAAAGATAACGCTCTAAGTCTAGCCTGGGCTATGAAAGACCCTTTATCCAAAATAAATAGATAGACAGACAGACAGATACCTTCCATGTCTTCATAAAATAACAGAGCATTCACCATGTGGCTCTCATACATGGGACCCAGCAATAAAAAGTTATCCTTAAAGATAACTCAGAGCAGATGAGAACCGTGAGAAACAAGCAGTAGTTACTACATATAAGGTCAATGCTACAGGACACATAAACGTGGGTGATGTGGCCATCGCAGTGAGAACTGAGAACTCCTCCCTAAGAAGGGAACTTGAAAGGCAGGGAGGGAGGCAGCCCCGCCAAGATCTGAGGTCAGCTGCTTCTAACATCACGAAAGCTGGGGACTTAGCATACAGGACGGGACTATGAATACTTAAAAGAGCCGGTCATGGAGGCGACAGTGCTTATGGAGAGACGAATGGCCATGGTCAGCAGTTCAGGCGAGCCCTCTGGGAAACACAGCCTGCAGTCAGCGGAACCTTCAAGCCACTTAACCGAATATGCAAGTGAAGAATCGTAAGTTTGAGGAGAGGGTAAAAATGCCATTTCAGTGGAAGAGATTGTTCAACACGTGAGGGAGCACGGTTTCCACGCCCAGCATCACCTAATTATTTAAAAACTAGGAAATTCGTAGAGAGGCAAGGACTAGCTCTGAATTACACTCCTAGGGAAAGACGGAGTGTGCGTGGGGACAGATTATCTAACTGGAAAGCCGGCGAGCCCCAGGCAGGGGAACACCATTCGCCTGTAGGTTCCTTAGGTCCTAGGGACACGAACGTCACAGCCAGCTGAAACCCGAGGGCCAAGTCCACTCTGGCGGAGGCCAAAGCCCCGCGAAGTCAGAGTGGGCGATCTCCGGCCTCTTTTAGAACCAGGGACCCAGACCGGCTCGGCCAGGTCAGGCCTCGGCGCGGAACAGCGCTCACGCTGCGGGCCCCGGCGCGCCGAGAACGGACGCGCGGGCTTGACCAATCCGCGGACGCCTACGCGGCGGCGCGACCAATCCCAGCAACGCTGGAAGGGAAGGGGCGGGAGCTCGAGAAGCTCGCGTGAGGCCGAGCCCCAAGCTGCCCCAGCTTCCCGGAGCGGTCAGGCCCGACCCAGAGGCGGCGTGCGGGGAAGACCAGGCGCGCGTCCTCGGGCTGAGGCCCAGATCCACCTCCCAGCGATCGGCCCCTCCCTCAGCCGCGTCCCCGCGGCCACCCTGCTCGCTCCATGCCTCACCTCGTGGGGACGCCGAGACCGAGGAGGGAATCCCAAGCGAGAGCTGCAGCCGACACTACCCCACTCCAGCCGCTGCTCCGCCTCACATTCAAACCCTGGCAAAATGGCGCGGCGGCTAAGGTGGCGGCCACTGCGCATGTGCGAGTGAGACCGGGACGCGGGGTGGAGCCAGGAATGCTTTGGCCCCACCCCGGCTGCGAGGGCCAATCGGAACCATTGCTCGGGTCTGCGGTGACGTCACAAGAGACCGTGCCTTTTGACGCAGGCTTCTGTTTTGGGTTTCTTTCCTCAGACCCTAGCAGGTTCTGCGAGTGGCTCCTAGTGGCTTCTAACTGTTGGATGGAACGTGCTCGTTCACGCCTGAGCGAAGGGACAGAGCAGAGCGTCTGTTCTAGGACAAATAGAATAAACGAATGAGTAAGAATTTCAAGCTAGGGGATAGCACGCTTGGTTAAGCAAGTGATAGCTGCGCAAGGAAGAAGACGGGAGTTCGAATCCCCAGCACCCACATAAAAGCCAGCCTGACTACAATTCCGTACCTGGGGAGGCAGACACAGGAAGATCGCTGGGGCTTACTGGCCGGCCTGTCTAGCTAATTGGTGAGCTTCTGTTTCCATAAGAGATCCAGCCTTGAAAACTAAGAGAGCAATGGATGAAGACACCCACATTCATTCACTCACACACACATGATTTCAGAAGCTGAAGGCGATGGCTCATGCTTGTTACCACTTGGCACTTGGGAGGCAGAAGCAAGACAATCGCCATTTATTTAAGCCCAGCATGGTCTACACAGAGGCCAGGCATAGCTACACAGTGAGATCCTTTCTCAAAAAAAAATTTTTTTTTTCAGACGACGATGTAGTTGGTGGCAACTTAAAGGTAACTGGGATGTTCATTTGACCCTTGAACAAGAGAAATCTTATCTTTTCAAAAGCCAGGAGACAGTTGTGTGACTGTACGCCTCGCAAGCAAAGAAAGGTGAAGGTCTAGAAGCAGGTTTTTGATCAAGACTGAAGCCTAGTGTTCTGTAGTAAGACCGGGCTGAAGAAGCCAGCTTAGCTTGCCTTCTCTGTTCCTCTCTGCTACAAGCTTACCCCACTTTACTGCACTGATATGTGTTCCTTCCTGTCTCTGGGTCCAGGAGTAGCTGGCTCACTTTGCGTTTTAGCCAGTAAAGGACAGGCTGCCTAGCTTGCCATGAATTCCAGGTCACAAACACTCATTTTCATAATCGATACTTCATGGGAACGCTTACCCTCAAAAGCATGCATTGTTTATGTAAGGTTCTCATTAAACTGTTTTTTTTTTTAAGATTTATTTATTTGTTATATGTAAGTACACTGTAGCTGTCTTCAGACACTCCAGAAGAGGGCATCAGATTTCATTACGGATGGTTGTGAGCCACCATGTGGTTGCTGGGATTTGAACTCAGGACCTTCAGAAGAGCAGCCGGTGCTCTTAACCACTGAGCCATCTCGCCAGCCCTAAACTGGGTTTTCTGTATCTTACCTGGTTGGCTTGACTTCATTCTATCATCCTGAGTTAATTTATGTAACAGGAGGGGTGCGTGGGTGCCATGGTAGCTGTGTGAGGTCAGGTCTCACCAGCTTGTGGGTCCCAGGGATTGAACCCTGGCCCTCAGTCTTGGCAGCAAGTGCTTCTACCCTCAGCCCTCCTCCTCATGCTGTCTGCAAGGCGTGTGAGTTTCTTGTGTTTCTTCTACACAAGAGCTTAAGTCTTACTGCTCTTCTTTATAGCCGTGCCTCCAACACTCAGCACACCCCAGCTGCTCAGTAAAGATGTTCTGGGGTTTTTTGTTTGATTGGTTTGGTTTGCTTATGACTTCTCGAGACAGGGTTTTTCTGTGTAGCTGTCGCTGTCCTGGAAGACAGAGCTGTAGACTAGGCTGGTCTCGAACTCACAGAGATCTGGTTGACTCCATCTCCCAAATGTTGGGATTAAAGATGTGCCACTGCCACCACCACCAGGCTCTGTTGCTAGGTAATTTTTTTTTAGATTTATTTATTTATTACGTATACAATATTCTGCCCGCATGTATGCCTGCATGCCTGAAGAGGGCACCAGATCTCATTGTGGATGGTTATGAGCCACCATGTGGTTGCTGGGAAATTGAACTCAGGACCTCTGGAAGAGCAGACAGTGCTCTTAACCTCTGAGCCACCTCTCTAGTCCAAATATATGTATATTTAATGTTAAGGTTTTTTTCTTTTCTGTGTGCCACATGCATGCAGTGCCCAAAGAGGCCAGAGGAGAGCGCTGTTTCCCACAGAGCTGGAGGTGACACATGGGAGCTGGAAACAGTACCTGGGTCCCCTGGAAGAGCAGCCAGTGCTTTCACCCATGGAGGAGCACCTCTCCTGCCCCTCCCTGTGTGTTGGGTATGCACATCCGTATAGGTGAAATGTCGTGTATAAGTACAAGCAAGGCACTGGATTTTTTTTGTTTGTTTGGTTTTTCAAGACAGGGTTTCTCTGTATAGCCCTGACTGTCCTGGAACTCACTTTGTAGACCAGGCTGGCCTCAAACTCAGAAATCCGCCTACCTCTGCCTCCTGAGTGCTGGGATTAAAGGCGTGTACCACCACCGGCTGGTAAGGCCCTGGATTTTGTTAGAAATAAGTTCAAAGTTCTAAAGAATGAGACCACTATTCCAGTTGAAATGTCTCAACAGGGCAAGACTTTACTTTGACCTAGACCCTGGACTAGAGCAGTGGTCCTCAGCCTTCCTAACACTGGGATCCTTTCATACTGTTCCTCATGTTGTGGGGACCCCCCCAACCATAAAATTATTTTTGTTGCTACTTCATAATTGTAATTTTGCTCCTATTATTAACATAATAATATAACGTAAGTAACTGTCTTCCAATGTTCTTAGGTGAGCCCCATGGTGAGAACATTTGTTCTAGATTCTAGAGTGCATTGCTCAGAAACATGGAAGAGCATTTTCTGATGTAGGCGACGATCGGTCAGGTCTTTCCTCCATTGGCTGGTGTCTGACCTCACACTTCTCCATTGGCTAGTTTCAAAAGAAAGTGAAGAACTGGGTGTGGTGGTACTCGCCTTTAATCCTTATCAAGGCCAGCCTGGTCTACAGAGAAAGTTCCAGGACAGTCAGGACTGCACAGAGAAACCCTGTCTCAACAAAACAGAACAAGAAAACAAAGGATATGATGGAGAGAAGAAGGGGTTGGGCTCTTAATATTTTTAAGTTCCAAGAGAGCAACAGGGCCTTTACATAAACAAAGGTTTTACAGGGTAAGGAGACTAAACCATTTATATAAAATCTTACAAGGTTGGAGAGGATAAAATATATGAATTTCTTGTCATAAAGAGAAATTTTGGGGCTGGAGAGATGGCTCAGCAGCTGAGAGCACTGACTGCTCTTCTGAAGGTCCTGAGTTCAAATCCCAACAACCACATGGTAGCTCACAACTACCCTTAATGAGATCTGATGCCCTCTTCTGGTGTGTCTGAAGACAGCTACAGTGTACTTATATAATAGTACTTATATAATAATAAATCTTTGGGCCGGAGCGGGCAGGGTTGACAGGAGGGAGCAGAGGTCCTAAAATCAATTCCCAACAACCACACGAAGGCTCACAACCATCTACAGCTACAGCGTACCCATATACATAAAAATAAATAAAATCTTTTTTTTTTAAGTGAAACTACAGAAGCCAAAAAGCAAGATTAGTACAATTAGAGAATTTCCAAGATCTATGGAATTTGATGGACTAGGTCTTGGTTTTAAAAAAAAAAAAAAAAAAAGCCAGAGCTGGGCATGGTGGTGCACGCCTTTAATCCCAGCACTTGGGAGGCAGAGGCAGGCAGATTTCTGAGTTCGAGGCCAGCCTGGTCTACAGAGTGAATTCCAGGACAGCCAGGGCTACAAAGAGAAACCATGTCTCAGAAAAAAAAAAAAAAAAAAAAAAAAAGACAAATTTTACACTGTATGATAAAAAAAACTTCATGTTTCTTACAATTTGATACCCAGTCCAAATATCACACACACCACACACACACACACATATACATATATATATATGTATATATATACCATACACACACACACACCACATATAACAGACCACACACACATATATATATATTTATGCATGCAAACACACAAACACTATCCACACACATATACACACTTCACAAATGCACAACCACATATACATACACACATACACACATACCACATACACTGGATACAGGCTGGTACCCTGCAGCTAACACCAGCCTGAAAACCCAAACGCTGAGGCAAGATGATCAGGTCTGTCTGAGAGTAAGCACCCCAGCACACACTATGTCTCTGCAGCAGCAGAAGCGCCATGCTAGCGGGTACTTTGGACAGGCCGATCTGCAGGGTGTGTGGCGAAGCCGAATGAGTACCACTACCTATTCTTAGCGTTGGCTACAACTGTGAATGATGGTGTTGGAAACACAGATGATAACTAAGCAGAATTCTAAGTATTCACTCATAATTCATTCCCTTGTTTTCGATGACTAAGGAAACAATGTCTCTACAGCATGGAAGATCATTCTGAAAAGACGCATCTCCTATCGCGGGCTCCATGGAAGACCATTTCTTCTATTTCCATTCAGACGGATGTGGGCACATCCGCTCATACTTGCAGAGAACAAGTGTCCTTTGGCCCAAGTAAGAAGAAAAGAGCGGTCATAGCTAAAATCAAGAAGCATCACACTGAGGCGTGTTTGTCCTTGGTTTTTAAATAGAGGCAGTGGGCTAGAGAGACAGCCCAACAGTTAAAAACTGTTGCTGCGCTTGGAGACTCCCAGGTTCCGATCACAGCACCCGCATGGTGGCCGAGAACTGCTGTAACTCTAGTTCTAGGGTATCCGATGCCCTCTCTGGCCTCTACAGGCACTGCACTCATGTGAAGCTCACAAATACATTCAGGCAAAACACCCATTCATGTCAAATAAGAATAAAACTTAAAAAGAGAGAGGGGGAGGGGGAGAGGGAGGGGAGGGAGGGGGAGAGAGGGAGAGAGAAAGAAAGACAGCGAGAGAGAGAGAGAGAGAGAGAGAGAGAGAGAGAGAGAGAGAGAGAGAGAGAGAAAGTGTTAGTTCTTACTGAGTACAGCCCAGCACCAAATGTGCACTGGACAGGAAACAACTATGTTTGCATCTCATCTCCTGCTTCCTCTTAGTCTGGCTTCAGTTTTGTTTTGAGCTGGGCATATCACCCTATAGTCCAGGCTGATCTAGAACTCAAGTGTAACCCAGGCTGGCCTTAAACTTGCAGTAGTTCTGTCTCAGGCTCCTAAGTGCTGATGTTATAGGCCTGGACCACTGTGTCTGGCTTGTCTGTTTTTGAGGTCATTTCTCTTTTTTTTAATTATTGTTAATTTATTTATTATATAAACACACTGTAGCTGTCTTCAGACACACCAGAAGAGGGCATCTGATCTCATTACAGATGGTTGTGAGCCACCATGTGGTTGCTGGGATTTGAACTCAGAACCTCTGAAGAGTAGTCAGTGCTCTCAACCACTGAGCCATCTCTCCAGCCCCTTGAGGTCATTTCTCATGGCTGGCCTGGAAGTAAGTTGATGTGTAGGCATCCTGGCTTTGAACTCCTGCACCATCAACCAGGTGCTAGGCTACAGCCCTATGCTGGATTTTTCTCTTCCCTTATTTAAAAAATGAGAAATTGGAGCTGATTAGATGGCTCAATAGCTTACTGGCGCTTGCCACCAAGCCTGACAACTAGAGTTTTATGCCCAGGATCCACATGATTGGAGAAGAAAACCAATACATGAGAGCTGTCCTGTCACTTCACACGTGTGCCATAGTACACTTATCGGTGTGCACAAGTAAGTGTAATTAAAAATGTTCTGAGGGCCAGGTATGGTGCCTCCCACTCATGCCTTTAGTCTCAGCACTTGGCAGGCAGACACAGGTAGATCTCTCGAGTTCAGGACCAGCCTGGTCTACAGAGTGAGTTCCAGGACAGCCAGAGCTACACAGAGAAACCCCATCTCAAAAAACAAAACAAAAACGACAAAAACCTGTTATTCTGAAAATGGTTTTAGCGACTTATGGATGGATCTCAGTTGGTAGAATGCCTGTCTAGCATAAACTGACCTCTGGCTTTCATTCTCAGCCCTCCATCACACCAGGTCTGCTGGCTTGCTCCTGTAGTTCTGCATTTGAAAGACAGAGCTCCAGGAATTGCAGAGTTCAAGGCCAGCCTGGTTACAGACTAAGACCCAGTCACAAGCAGCCAATCAAATAAATGGAGTGGCTGAGGTTGTGGGTGTTCACCACCAGGCTTCTGGTTTGTTGTTTGTTTGTTTTATAGTGTGGGAGATATATATAATACAGGACCTCAATGCGTCCAAAAGCATGTGCTCTCCTGTTTGTTTTTAAACTTTATTTAATGTATGAGTGCTTTGCTACATATTCATCTGCCTGCCTGAAGAAGAGCATCAGATCCCCCTAAAGATGGTTGTGAGCCACCACGTGGTTGCTGGGATTTGAACTCAGGACCTCTGGAAGAGCAGCTCTTACCCGCTGAGCCAACTCTCCAGTCCCATGTGCTCTACATGTTGAGCTGCATCTACCCCAGGTCCGTCAGACTTCTCCTGACACCCAATTCCATTATTCCCAAATCCTCATTTCCACAGGGAGTGCAGCCTGAGGCCAACTCACTTCTTAGACAGCTTCATTACAGCCCTTTTCTAGATTCTCCTTCCCCACAGGCAATCTGCCCACAGGCCAAGCAGGTTAGTTCATGAAGGGTGTGGTCTCTTTGAGGCCTCCCTGAAGTCACATGGGTTTGTGGAGACCTCTTGCTCATCCACTTCTAGGGAGTGTGAATAGGAGGAAGACAGGCAGTTAGCAGTGGATGTGAAAAGGGTCACACACACACACACACACACACACACACACACACGAAAGGCTTTGCAGTACTTCTAGCTCATTGGTAGAGTGTGTGGCTAGCATGCATGAAATCTTGTATTTCAACCCCAGAACTACATAAAAACCAGTGCAGTGCACTCCTCATAATACCAGTACTAGGTTTATTGGGGCAGGAGAATTACAAGTTCAAGGTTGTTCTCTGCTACAGAGCAAGTTCAAGGCTAACCTGGGCTATATGAAATCATCTCAAAAAAAAAAAAAAAAAAAAAAAAAAAGATTGGGGCTATAACTGGCCGAGCATCCACCTTACCTTTGCTTTGAAATTCATCTCTCACCATCATGCTCAGAAGGGTCCTAAATGTTATCATTTCCTTGCAATAGTGAGGGACCACCGTGGAAGAGAACACAGAGGGAACTGAGAGCTGGAGAAGGCGCTGTTGAGGGACACCCACCGCTTCCGGGCATGGCATGGCTGGCTCCTGCAGTCTTGAACCCACAGCTACTGTACTAGAAGCATGAAGGCACACTGGGACTCCCAGACTACCCAAACAACGGACCCCAGCAAGTTAGATGTCTCCAAGAATCTCAAGTTAGGAAACGAAAAAGCCTGGACAAACCAGAGGGGAGCCCTCCCAGGGACACCCTCCCCCCCAGCCCCACCCCCAGACTTGTTAGACTTCCTTGCAATGGACTGGACCTGAGAGGAGGGTCAGCGGTTGGTGGGACCACACCTTGACCACAACTGCGGTTATGAATACTTCTTGCCTTCTACTTTAAGGTTTTTGTTTTGTTTTGTTTTGTTTTGTTTTTTCGAGACAGGGTTTCTCTGTATAGCCCTGGCTGTCCTGGAACTCACTTTGTAGACCAGGCTGGCCTTGAACTCAGAAATCCGACTGCCTCTGCCTCCTGAGTACTGGGATCAAAGGTGTGTGCCACCACGCCCGGCTTTTAAGTTTTATTTTATGATTGTGTGAGTGTGGGGGAACACCCCGTGTGGAGGCCAGAGGAACCATTGTGGAGCGAGTTCTCTGTATCCCCCTTTACGTGGACCCAGAGGTCAGACCCAGGTCACCAGGCTTGCAGGACAAGCACTTATACCTACACCATCCTCTCTGCCCAAACGGAAACTAAGAGTTTGTGTCTGCCATGCCAACAAACTCAAACTAGCCTAACCCGTGGCTTGACAGGATATAAATGATGACACTGGGAGCAGCTTTACTTTTTAAAACTTTATTGATTTTTTCCACCTGATCAAAGCATGGGGTATTTAACAGTATTATACATAATATTTTTTTACATAGAAAACTTTACATAGCATTTCATATTATATAATTCTGCTTTATTCTTTCAAAAATGTTTACATCCATTGGGCAAGGAATGCTTTTCATTAAATTACCAATATTAAATGCACTTAATCATTGTGTATAGATGAAATCAAGGAAGCTGGTAACTAACTCTGAGACATTTTTAAAGAGCAAACATTTAGCACATAAAGAAATGTTTGATGCAAATACACAAGATAAAACTTCTTAAAAACTTAGAACACTGAGAAAACCCCACATGTGGGAAGAGTGTCATTTTCTGAGAGTAAGTGTTTCCAGAGGGATTCATTCTCTATGATGCTCGGCTTTGGTGTGTCTGCTTCCAAAACCCCAAAGCTACTGGTAGCACAGCGCTCCAGGTTACACGTGAGCTCCAGGTGTGGCTACCTTACCACAAACAGTGAAACAGAGGTCAGGAGGACCCAGCGCCTACTGCACCCAGGATCCATTAGCACTGTAACAACGAACACCTGAGTGGGGCGGCCATGCCTACGTGTGTCAACGTTCTTTTCATAACTAGAAAGACAACTAAATGTACAGCCATAATCACAAAAGAACAACAGCAAGTGCTTAGGCTTTTTTGAGGGGTGGGGGGTTCTTTACAGATTCTCTGAATTTTGTACAAAAGTCGCAGGTTGGAGGGAAGTGGTGTTTCTAGATATTACTATACAATTTCATAATGCCTGTTCTTTGGTTGTACACGAGGGAGGGTGTGTTTGACTCTGAAGATGCGCATCGGAAATCACGTCTCCCACTCACTGTTTGTTGGTCAGATGCCAAAGCTGGTGATTTCCTTAAGAGACACGAACAAAACTGCTCGGAAAAACAGCTCGGGAAGAGAAACTTCTTTAGAGAACCCAGCACATACAGCCAACACTTAAAGCATTCTGAAAAAAAAGTAAGGCCTTGGAAGACGCTACACCATTGCTCCTGTGCTACAGCGGGGCAGGCTGCCCCCGCTCTGCGCTGGTGTCTGGTGGGCTCGAGCCACGTTTGCCATGAACAGACTTGTTCACCACAAGGAGTTTATACTGCATGGCTTCTTTCTGGAGGTCAGGGATGCCACTGGCCACTGACAAGAAAAATTACCCTGAATGGTTTTACATCGTTTTAAAAGATCTATTGCTAGACAGTTTGAATGCATCACTCGGAAAGGTTCATCTTTTACAGAACAAAATTATGAAGAGATTGGAGCTGAGACTCTCAGCAAGGAGAAAATGCACTGACACATTCCGTACCCTGGAAGGGGCAAAAATTACAGAGGAGGCAGGGGACAATGGGAGCACTGGGCTAGTGTAGATGAGTGAATGGGATGTCACGTGACAGGAGGGAAAGCCACCACTCAGGGACACAGCTTAGGCAGGATGCACCCACTCAACGTGCATGCGTGCTCCCTGATTACATGCGAGGAACAAAAGCTGCAGGAACCACCGACAGCTGAGGGCCTGTGAGCGGCAACACCAGGGAGTACGTCTCGGCAGTGCCGTGAAAAGATGCACTGGGTTCCAGGCCGTGTCAGTCAAATGTGCTCACATTCTCCTCTCGGTAACATTGTCCCCCAGGCCCTCCCTTCGAGGTACATAGCCTGCTCGGCTGAGGTGTGTTAGCAATAATAACCTCAGCCTGCTTTCTTTTCCCCCTTTGGTAGAGAAATTAAAATACTTTTGGGGAAAAAAAAAGCATAAATACAAATTCTACTGGCCAAACCGAGCATGTGCCAAGGCTGTCAGAAACGAGAGAGAGAATAGCAAGAGCACCAGGCATCCTGCTCTGGAGAGAAGAAAGGGCCCAGTCTCGCAGACACCTTCCCAAGGACGACTGACTTCTAAGGCACCAGAGTGACATCAATACAACCCCAATTCGTAGGACTCGATGTAGGCAGAAGTCTGTTTCCAACGCGCTTCATGACACAGTTTAGCCTCTCAGTTTAGCTCCTGGTGAGCGGAGGGGGAGGGCAGACCAGGAAGCCTGTGTTCTTTCTCTCATGGGCTCCGAATCCATTAAGCTTCTAGCGTGGCTGCTGTGGGTTGTTAGGAGCACTCAGACTTCACTCTGCTGTGGGTCTGGACATGGCACCATTACCAACATAAGGACCCCAGAAGCTCATCTTGCTAAAGAACCCAGCTCCCGGCTCAAGTTAACAGAAGCTCTGGGTGCCACCTCTGCCACTGTCACAGCCCAGCTGTGCTAGTCCCGCAGGGGCTCCAGTCCCACTCATGACGCGTGCTGAGAGGGCCGTACGAACTGTCCCTCCCTCTGGTGGTCCCTTTAGCAGGGACTGCAAAGCAGCCATACTAACACTCTGCTGAGGTAAAAACTAAAAAGGTTTACTCAAAGATAAACCAACTCTGGGTCAGTTACTTCATGTTTATCACCTTTTCATAGTCTAGATTTCATAAAAAGATGTGCAATGCATTCTGGAAAATTTAACGGAACATCCACCCACAAATACTTCAAGGAAGGCTAACACCTTTTTTTAGATTATCTTTTTCCTACAGACTGTCTCTCCAAGTTACTAAACCAGGGAGCCACGAGGCACTACATTTTCTTAAAACCTTGCAAGCTCTTAAGTCTACTAAACTCTGCCTTTAATCAAATTTTTAATAATATATCTTTGTAAAATATTTTAGAAACCACTCAAACAATTACAAAACAAGACATAAGGAACACTCCCTCTTTCCCATCTTTATCTAGGCTGACCCAAAACTGACACAAACATTCAAACTTCTCTAACACAGTCAAACAACAAAACACCGCGCACTTAGGTGGCTGTGAGCTATTACAAGGACTTTTATTAGCATACTCTCTAATAAACAGGAACCTATACGGCAATGCTCATTGCCTCCCAGGAGAGCGACTTCCGCCGACGAAACATTAATGGCCAGTCTTAGAGGAAACGGTGGCATTCACAAGGACAGGTCTAACAGGTCAGCCAGCGGAATGCAAGGACGGGGGAACAGACTCCCTGCCCACCGAGTTACTGGTATGTGATGGTTTAATGAGACACCATGAGCCTCCGCTGGGGACTGTGCTGACCAGGGTTCACGCCACTGCACTCCAGGTCCAAACCCAGCTAGGTGGGCAGCTCCCCCTCCGCCAGCTGGGACGGCATGGCGGATGTTCTACAGAACCACAGCAGTGGCCATGCAGCCAGTGCTACCAGGTCGATGACAGTGCTGCTGGCACTTGCGACGGCTCTTCTGGAATCCATATCTTATACACCAGGCCTATCCGCAGGAAGAACTTTCGCAGAACTGCTCGGAGCTCAGGGATCAGGTCAAACTGCATAATTTCACACAGGTAGGGGTAGTACATTGACGCGTGTGCTTTGAACTTGCAGGAGGAAGCAGAGAGCCAAGTTAGCCATGGAACACCTTCCTTTCTGCACCCGTTTTCCAGATGTGTCCACCTCAGCCTAAGCTACGGCACCTGGAGTACCGTTGCTGCGCTTTCTCGCTACTGAAACTTACTCTAGCTGGGCAGTGTGGTCTATGACTAAAATGGGAAGATTGCAAGTTCCTAGCCAGGCGGGGCTACACGGAAGACTCATGAAAACAGGCCTTGGGCGTAGCTCAGATGGGAGAGCACTTGCTTAGCGCATAGGAAGCCTTGCATTCAATCTCCAGCCTACATAGAGTAAAATAAATACATCTTACAGTGCTGAGGTGGAAGCAAAAGGATCGGGTATTCTTCGGTCACAGTATGTCCTGGGCTAGCCTAGGCTATATGAGGCCATGACATAAAGCACCACAGCCTCCCGTTGTAATGACACTGAATCCCTTTTCTAACAAACAGCCTCGCTGGCCTCAGCAGGCTTCTTCCAACCTGCAGAGTGGGCTTCTAGTCTACGCCATCACTGCACGGCCACAGCCTCTTCTGTACTGAGGTCAGTCCTATCCCAACAGCCACACACACACACACACAGACACACACACACACGGTACACACGGTACACACGCCATCCCTTCTCAGCCCAACAGCCACACACACACACAGACACAGACACACACACACACAGACACACACACACAGACACACACACACAGACACAGACACACACACACACACACACACACACACACACAGACACACACACACACACAGACACACACACAGAGACACACACACACAGACACAGACACACACACACACACACACACACACGGTCCACATGTCATCCTTTCTCAGCTGGGGTTCTTGGGAAAAGCTGTTATCTGAAGGCACCCACTTTCCCAATGAACTGTCTCCAGCAGTCATCTCAGCTGGAGGAAAAGCACACCTGTCCCTGTGACCAGAGCGAACAGGGAAGAGGAGTTCACTCTGTACCTTTTCATCGCTTATCTTGAGGGTTTTGGTTAGAAGTAGCAGCAGGAGGCTCGTCCATGCTTCCCGATGGCTCTCGGAGTTCACAGTAATGAAATAGGCAAGTGCTTCACTGCACACTCTAGAGGTAAGAGACAGGCATGTCAAGCCAGGAGTGGGCACTTCACACCAGGGGACAGCCAGATTCCTTCAGCAGCCTACTGAATGCCTACACTGGCTGTGTTGGCCTGGGCAGAGCACCAGGCCCTCACTCTGTCAAATGACAGAATGGCTCTGGAACTGCTGGTGCGGCCCTGTCAGTCCACAGCACCGTAAGCACCCTCAGTGTTACCGACTCTTTCTTCACTCCTAGCTACGTCAGACTGCTCCCAGATTTAAATGTTACACCACAACCCTGACTAGCGAAGCTGGGAGCCAATGCAGGTGATTACCCTCTAGGCTTGAGTTAAGAAATGGGTATGGGGAGAGTGAAGCAAGAGAATTGTAAGTTTAAGACCAGTCTGAGGTCAGATACAGGAAGACTGTCACAGGGAAGGGTGGGAAAGAATAGTTTTCTTTCTTTTAATTAAATAATTCCTTCAGCCAAGACTTATTAGTACTGGGTGTGGTGGTGCACACATGTAATCCCAACACTTAGAAGGTAGAGGCAGGAGACCAGGAATTCAATGTCACCCTTGGCTTTATGGTCAATCTGAGGCCAGCCCGACTATGTGAGACCCTATCTCAAAAGACCAAATAAAAGTCTATTCTTATGTAAGTCATTTGGAAAGGGAATAAAATTGTAACAGTAAAAAAGGAGGAAGGAATTCCACTATTTTAGAGGACATACGACTATTGTAGCCCTCTCTTCCCTCTTTGTTTCTGGGGTGTGTGCACATCATCTAGGAGAGGAACCTAGAGTAGTATCACATATGCTAGGCAAGTGCTCCATTACTATACTTTGTACCCAGCCCTCCTCCCCAAATGGCTGTCCACATTCCATTAGAGAACACACCAACACTGATATAGAGATAACTGATACACCCACTTGACAGTTAAGATCTCTGAATGAGCTCCTGAGTGCTGCTGTCCTATGCTGGAGACTGCTGCCTTCCTGCAAGGTCAGGGCCACGTGCTAAGGTTTCAGGAGTGAAAGGCGGCTTGGGGGACTCAGAGTCCAGAGTCCAGCAGTAAAACATGCACAAGGCCAAATTCACATCCAGCATCAAAGAAAACCACAAACCTGGGGCTCCCCAGCCTGCCGGTGATACCCAGGAAGCAGGTGGAAACCGGCAGCCTACTGCTTGCACTGCGGCACGTGTGTGGGCTGATCCTGCTAACCCTATGATGCCCCTCTTCCTAGAAAGAAGGAATGAAAGGGTGCCAGGTCTCACAGTTGATCCTTGGACCTCCACCCAGGAGGCTCAGTAACCTACCCTCCGTCTCAGGACTCAGACGGAGATCAGCCCCAGGGAGGAGTTGGAACGCAAAGCAGTGGCCCTGCCTGCCCTGCTCTGCTCAGGATTGATTCTCCAACCTGAAAGATGAGGCAGCAGAAGGAAGCCAGCCATCCAGGGCTCCTTACTGAGTAGATATCTCTCCCCTACTCTTTTGTATGTAGAAGTAACTCAAAGAGATCCATTGCTCCTGTCCCGTAAGTGCCAGCATAAAAAGCGTCTCTTATTCTTTTCCATTCACAGAATTATGATGCAAAATAACAACGGAAAACAATCTTACCTTAGAAGTCGCTGCTGTATTTCGTCCCAGGAATCCCTGCGGTTCTCATCAACGTACATTCTAAACAGGATCCTTAGACAACAGGCCAGGCTGCTGGTTTCTTGTTTGAGAAGATTGGGTTTGGACTTGCCCTTGAAGCCTAGAGATAAGGCAATAGAGTCAGCGGTCAGCGGTGCAAGTTACCAGCCAGGACAGTACTGAGCAGACGGCCTTGGGAGGCACATGGTGCGGCCATGACTGTACAGGTGACCGGTGCAGACAGGGTAGTTCTTCTGCCTGCTTGGTGAAGCCATTAGTCTCACAGTAAGCCTCTCTTAGGAATGCTAATGTTCAAGGCCACTAGAGGGCTCAGCAAGTAAAGGCACCTACTGCGTAAGCCTGAGACCTGAGCTAGCACCCCAGAACCCACACAGAGGTAGAAGGAGAGAACTAACTCCACAAAGCTCCCCTCTGACCTCCACAACACACACACTGCGCATGTGAACACTCAATTTCTAAATTATAAATGCACATACAATTTTTAAATTTTAAAAAAGAATGCTATCACTTTATTTAAGTTAATGGCTTTTTAAAAAATTTGCCTACAAAGTACATATAAAAACGTGATTTAAAAAGAAAAAAATTATAAAAATCCCAGTCAGTCAGAGATGTGCCAAACACTCTGAACAAAAATCCCCACAGACAATGGTATGGACAAACCCTTCCCACAGGGAAAAGACATTCTAAACGGGGTTTAAGACAGTGACTTAAGCCAGGCATGGTAGTGCACACCTGAATCCCAGCACT
This sequence comes from Mus musculus, assembly GCF_000001635.26. NCBI lineage: Eukaryota > Metazoa > Chordata > Mammalia > Rodentia > Muridae > Mus > Mus musculus. Next base: position 166,891,119 of record NC_000068.7, on the reverse strand, counting down.
CAGGAGGCAGGTAGATAGGCCAGCCTGGTCTACAGAGTGAGTCCCAGAACAGCCAGGGCAACACAGAGAAAGCCTGTGTCAAAAAAAGAAACAAACAAAGACCCTAGGATGAGGCCCAGGGGCACACAGCTATAATCTCAGTACTCAAGAGGCTGAGACAGGGAGATTACTGTGAGTTTCAGACTAGCCCGAGCTACCAGCAAATTCTAGGTTAGCCAGGGTGATAGCAAAAAATAATTTTGTTTCAACAAAACAAGGCATCTGGGGAGAATGTTAAGGGGACGGCAACAAAAGTCTGTAATGGCCTATGCAAAGTTCGGAATAATAAAACTCCTACACTTTCCACCCTTGGAAAAAACAAATATTACATAAAAATATGGGTTAGAGAGACGGCTCAGTAGTTAAGGTCACTGGCTGCTCTTCCAGACCACTCAGGATCGGTACCCAGTACGCATATGGAGGCTCTCAACTCTAAAACTCCATTGCCCAGGGATCTGGTCCCTGCTTTTAACCTCCTTGCACACCAGGCATGTAGGACACAGACATAAATGCAGGCAAAACACTCATACACATAAAAAGCAAAATATAAAATTAAAGGCATATAAAGTATCAGAATTCTCCAAAGGCTTTGGTGTTGCAGGGCAGTGGCCAGCATGGCCTGTCATGAGCCTGTGTGCCTCACCAGCTCGCCAGAGGACAGTCCGCTGCTCATAGTTGGAGTTGAAGGCTTTGGAGAAGGAGTGGGACTCCTGCAGGCAGTCCAGCAGCTTGAAGAGGTGCTGGGAGGACATGAACTTGTACATGCCCTGATTCTCCGTCTCGATGTGGATCTCTGCATCGAGGGTGTCTTGCTGGAGAGGAGAGACAAGATGGTGAGTGAGGAGCTCAGTGGCATTCTGGGAAGGCAGACAAGGCACTGCAGGTCTCCCAGAGCCTCGCTTGGAACTGTTTCCACTCAGTCTGTCTTTGGCTGGGAACCACATCCTGAGAGACTGTGGTGCTGAGCTCAGAGGCCCACGCTCCTGTGCTGTCTCTGTGGCCTAAGTGGGGTGTACTGTCAGCACCTCACATGGCACCATGGGTGTCTTTTCTTTTCTTTTCTTTCCTTTTTTTTTTTTTTTTTTTTGAGACAGGGTTTCTCTGTGTAGCCCTGGCTGTCCTGGAACTCACTTTGTAGACCAGGCTGGCCTCGAACTCAGAAATCCACCTGCCTCTGCCTCCCAAGTGCTAGGATTAAAGGTGTGCGTGCGCCACCACGCCCAGCGGGGATGTCTTTTCAAATGTGTTCCCTGTGACAGAAGGCCCGAATCTCAAGCATACTGAAAGGCAGGGAGAGGGAAGCAGAGCCAAGCTGGTCCTCAGAGCTCAGGTGATCCCTCAAGCCTGTGAATGCTGTCAGCTCCAAAGGAAAAACAGATAAACATGTATAAAGTGCTCCAAACTGTTAGTCAATGTGGAGCCTAAAATCTGAGACACACCCAGAGATTTCTGTATCTCTAGAGATTTCTAGGAATCGGCTGTAGCCTTCATAAGAAGCTGAAGAGAGAAGACAGTAAAACTTCCCTAGTTGATCTGTAACTCTGAAGCAGTCCTTACCAAAACCCTAGCCGATTCAGACATGCACCTGCTATCCCAGCTAAGACAGGATGATTGCAATTCATGTCAAGGCTAGTCTGGGCTACACATTAAGTTCCAGGCCAGTCTGACCTATACAGTGAGACCCTATTTTACAAAGCTGATGTTAAACTCCACACATGATCTGCATTGGCAGGTAAACTTGAAAGTGTATTAGAGGGCTGAAATACTGAAAAATATTGGAGGGATGGCATACCCAGCTTGAAAAACAAACGCTAAAAATGCTCCAGTAATCAGGATAGTGTGGTGCTGGCACACAAGTGAATCAGCCACCACTGAGACATAAGAAACAGGCTTTATACTGATGGTAAACTGACTTCTAACACAAGTGCCAGGAAAATTCACCAGGGAAAGAAAAGACTGTATCAGACAGTACCAAGGACATGTGACCATCACATGCCAGAGACAAAAGCCAGGTCCCACCTTAACCATTAACAAGAACTACAATACATTTAAGGATCTAAGCGTAAACTTTATATAAAGCGCTCTTTTCTTCCCCCTTGAGACAGGGTCTTTTTTAGATAGCCCTGGCTCTCCTAAAACCCACTCAGTAGACCAGGCCAGCCTAGAGTTCACAGAGATCCACTGTCTCTGCTTCCCGGGTGTCCGGATTACAAGTGTGTACCACCTGGCCACTTAAACAAACCTCTTAAAGAGGCAGGAAAGAGGGTTCAGTGGTTGAAGAGCATTGGCTGATCCCAATACCCTCGTGGCAGCTCACAACTGGCTCTAACTCAGGTTCTAAGGGATCTGATGCCCTCTTCTGGCTTCCTTGGGCAGCGGGCAAAGCACCCACACACATAAAATTAAAATTAAAAAAAAAAAAAAAAAGGAAACCCCACCAAACCTCTTAAGAAATAGTTCTATAGCTACACATGGTGCTGAGCACCTCTACCTGCACTGGGGCTATAAAGGCAGGTGGACTGGACAAAGACAAGCCACAAATCACCAGACACAAGTGTAAGCCTCAGTCTGGGTGACCCGGAACTGGAGAGTTCAAAGCCAAGGAGGACAAAGAAAATTGGGGACCCTGAACCTCTTTTCTTTTCTTTTTTGTGTGTGTGTGTGTTTCAAAGACCATCAAGAAACAGAAAGCTCAGCTGAGCTGTGGTGGCGCATGCCTTTAATGCCAGCACTTGGGAGGCAGGCAGATTTCTGAGTTTGAGGCCAGCCTGGTCTACAAAGTGAGTTCCAGGACAACCAGGGCTACACCTTGTCTCAAAAAAAAAAAAAAAAAAAAAAACCCAAGACAAAACAAAATTTAAAAGAAAGAAACTGACAACCCATGCAGACAGGGAGAGAAGAGTCTGGTCCTCTCCCGTAAGGAGTGAGCATATGCTGGACCCACGTGACGGTCTTGACATAAAGCAGTAAGTTAAAATGGTGAGGAAGAGAAAGAAAAGAGGGATTTACTGAGGATAACAGCGAACAGTGGGGGTGGGGGCAACAGGAGAAGGAGACAGCTGCACTGGGAGGCGGGGCAGGGCGGGAGAGAGGCAGCTGCAGGAAAGCATGAAGAGCATGAAACGTGAGGGTGAAAACTGGGAGACAGTGGAGCGACCACCACTGGAGGGCGCTGCAGACGAGAACCCCACATGGTGTGGTGGGAGTGTGGACCCATGTCCCCACTTTGACAAACTTTGTAAACTTTCGAAACTTCACAGAAACTTAAACATACAATCATCACATGATCAAGCAATTCAGCTTGTAGGATCTACCCAAGAAACATGTCCATTGGAAAACTGATCAGCAGTTAAGAGCACTGGCTGCTCTTCCAGAGGCCCTGAGTTCAATTCCCAGCATCACATGTTTGTAATGGGATCTGATGTATATGAAGACAGAGCTCAAATACATGAGAATATATGGATAAATAAAAACTAAACAAAAACCTGATATAAAATGTACATAACAGTAAAATGAATGTTTATATCTTGCTCCTCCTCCTCTTCCTCCTGAGATAGTGTTTCCCTGTTTAGCCCTGCCTGTCCTGGAACTCACTCTACAGACCATGCTGGCCTCGAACTCACAGAGATCCACATGCCTCTGCTTCCCAAGTGCAGGCATTAAAGGCTGGGGCCAGGGTTCATTTTTCTTTTTTAATGAATAAGAGTATTGCTATGTGGTGGCCTGTTTAAGCTGCAGAAGTGCTGGGGTTATAAGAAGCCCCAATCTCCAGATATATAATACTGCTATAGCCAGTATTAGCCATAGTAGCCAGAGGCGCAGCTGTACTATGGAATGGCCAAGGCGGAATGGTAAGTCACCCACATGTAAAAGAAATACTGCTGTTCTGTGTAATACAAATAAACCCAAAGCATTCTGCTAGCTAATGAAAGCACACGGCAATCCAGAGACAGAAAGTCAGGAGCAACTCTCTCTCAGGGTCAGGAAGGTGGACCACTGATGGCCACGGTGCTGTTCTCAGGGAGTCAACACATTCAAATGACAGTGGCAGTGTCTGCATACCCTTGTAAAAACAAATGACTAAACTGTACAGTTAACAAAGGAAAATGAAAGCACGCCTTTAATCCCAGCACTCTGGAGGCAGAGGCAGGTGGATTTCTGAGTTTGAGGCCAGCCTGGACTACAGAGTGAGTTCCAGAACAGCTAGGACCACACAGAGAAACCGTGTCTGGAAAAACAAAAACAAAAACAAGAAAAGAAAAATGAAGAGAAGACAGAAAATGGACAGACTTGAACATGCAGATGTATTAAGGTCAGTAGTAATTATCCTCTTAGAAGACGCAGGGCTGAGGCAGGAGTGTGGCCTCAGCCTCTGCCTATTACAGGTTTCTGATTGGCTGCAGCCCCTCACTCAGAGCATGCTAGCCTCTGGGGGTCCAGCATGGAGGAGTTCAGAGGGTAGCTGGCTCCCTGCTTTTGCTCTGTGCGTGGCTCACAGGATGGCTTCAGAGCCTTCTCTATACACACCGTCCCTTTCATGTTTATTTTTACCCTCTGGCTTAATTTTCTGTTTGTGAATTTTGAAACAAGCTCAGGCTAGCCTCAAACTGGCCATGTAGCCAAAACTGTGGCCTTTGGCTTATGATGCTCCCTGCTTCCCCTCCCAATCACTGGATTACAAGCTTGCCTCACGATACCAGGCTTGCTCTCCTCACATTTTTTGGTTGTTGTTAAAGCAAAACAAAACACCCTCTAACTCTGTAGCCCAGGCAGGCCTTGAACTTAGGGCAAGTCTCTGACCTTAGCCTACTGAATGCTGGGATCTCAGGCATGTGCCCTCACTCACACAGCCTCCCGGGTTAGGAATGGTTAGTGACAGTACAAAGCCGTCCCTGAGATAAATAATGCTCCCCTAGCACCAAGAGAAGGGTGGCATCTGAATGGCACTGTAGCTCAGGGGATCACAGACCTCTGACTTCAGTGTCCTGTCTCTGTGATGGATGTGTGTCCTGGAGCCCAGTCTCCTGGGACAGACACAATGTTTCTAACTGTGAAGTGGGTTGAATACAGGCGAGGATGGTGGGCTTGGACTGACCCTTGTGCTGGCTCCAGCATGCTGCTCACAGCCCCCCACCGACAAGACTGTTGCAGCCCAGGCCCTGGGTGTTTACCTGGGCAGCAACCATGTGCTCCGCATCCTCCTTCTTGCTGGTGGCAGGGTAGAACACGATGTTGTCAATGGTCTGGATCAGCTCCAGCTGAACCACACACTTGATGAGGAGGCTGGCCAGCAGTTTCTGATCTGTAGCAGATGACAAAGATTAACCCTGACGGTGACTTAGCGCTTTTCACTGAGCTCCTCCTGGGTGCCCAGCGCTTCTCCTTCTCGGTGCTGCGGCAGGGCATGGATGAAATCCCTGCCTCCTCATCCTGAGCACTGGAGCTAAGACCTAAGAGTGACGCCTGCTGCCATGACAGGGCAGAGAGGAGCATTGGGGTTGAACTGCAAGTTTAAATAAAATGTCAGGAAATGTCTGTCAAAAATATGGTTATGAAACAACAAAGGGAGAGAAAGAGAGAGAGAGGGAGAGGGAGAGGGAGAGGGAGAGGGAGAGGGAGAGGGAGAGAGAGAGAGAGAGAGAGAGAGAGGAAGAAAGAAAGAAGAATGGGGAAAAAGGGAAATTAAGGAAAATTGGAACGGAAAGGAAGGAATCGCAAGGTCTGCTGAGAGCTGACTGCAGATCCTGGGACATCAGCAAGTTCCACTGTCAGCCACAGCTCGGGCATCGCAGTGTGCACTGCTCCCTCGCATGTGGTGGGCAGGGTGCCAATGCCAGCCAGCCACCCTCTGTGACAGGCTCACCTCAGCTTGGGCAGGAGAGCGCTTCTAAATTCTTAGTTTCTGGGCCACTGTTTTTCCAGTGTGGCCTTCTGCATGTCCCATTTCTCTGTGTCCGCTCTTTAGGGTACTGGACCCATGAGGGTCTGGATTTGATTCACACTCCTGGGGAGGGTCTGAGGAAGTGCTCTGTGGGGTGGTAAAGCCTTCACTGCTCAGAGTTCTTCCTCCTGACTTCCCTGTTTACATCCACAGTGACACTTGTGCCACTGAAGTCTGACTCCATCTACCTTGTGTCTCCAACTCCAGGGCTTTGGGCAACTCACAAGTATTGGCTGATTCATGATCCACTATGGTAAAATAAAAGACTTTCTCCCAATGCATGAGAGAACTAAGATGGGTGGAGTTCTGCATAGCTGTAGTGAGAGAAAGTTAGAAAGCAGCTGTCTTCTAGTTTTTAAACATGGGTGTAACAGTCTACAACTACAGAACATTCCTCTACACAGAATGTTCCCGCTTTTGAGGAGCCGAGGCTCCGTTCTGTGCTAGAATGTTTTCCTGGCATGTGAATTCATGGGTTCAGTCTCCAGCAACACCTAAAATAGTTTTTTGTTGTTGAGTATGTATGAGTGTTTTGCCTGCATGTGTGTCTGTTTTCCATGTGCATGCCTGGTGCTCACGGAGCCAAGAAGAGGACACCAGAACTGGAGTCACAGGTTATGAACCTCCATGCAGAAATATGAACCAAATTCAGGTCCTCTATGAGAGCAGCCAGTGCTCTTAACTTCTGAGTCATCTCTCCAGCCCCTGACAAATTTTCACTTTGAGATTAGCGGGGAGTGGTGGCACCTCTAACTCCTGCACTTGGGAAGCACGGGCAGATGAAGCTCTGTGAGATCCAAGCCATCCTGGCCTACAGGGCGAGCGAGATCCAGGACAGCCAGGACTGCATGGAGAGGCCTTGTCTCACACACTCACACACATACACACACACACACACACACACACATACACACACACACACACAGGGCGAGCGAGATCCAGGACAGCCAGGACTGCATGGAGAGGCCTTGTCTCACACACTCACACACATACACACATACACACACACACACAGGGCGAGCGAGATCCAGGACAGCCAGGACTGCATGGAGAGGCCTTGTCTCACACACTCACACACATACACACATACACACACACACACAGGGCGAGCGAGATCCAGGACAGCCAGGACTGCATGGAGAGGCCTTGTCTCACACACTCACACACACACACACACACACAACACACACACACACACACACACACACACACACACACAGGGCGAGCGAGATCCAGGACAGCCAGGACTGCATGGAGAGGCCTTGTCTCACACACTCACACACATACACACATACACACACACACACACACAGGGCGAGCGAGATCCAGGACAGCCAGGACTGCATGGAGAGGCCTTGTCTCACACACTCACACACATACACACATACACACACACACACACACAGGGCGAGCGAGATCCAGGACAGCCAGGACTGCATGGAGAGGCCTTGTCTCACACACTCACACACACAGGACAGCCAGGACTGCATGGAGAGGCCTTGTCTCACACACTCACACACACACACACACACACACACACACACACACACACACACACACAGAGAGAGAAAACCAAACTATAGAGCCTTGTCTCAAAAACAAAACTGTGTAAAGATCTGGGGTTCAGAGGGAGCAAGGTTAGGAAGCAGGAGAAAGAATTACCTGTTGGCTGGAGACACTGCAGGGGCCAAACACCTCGCCAGATACAGACATCTAGCTGCTCCGAGTGCTCTACTGGAAGGGACTTAGTACCTGACGCTGTCCAACTAATGACCTTAGCTAGGGGTGATGAAAAATCAGACACCTTTCTCCCCTGACTGCGGAGGGGACTGGCTGTGAGTCAAAGGACAGTACCTCAGTCCCAGGAGCCTTTTTAATGGATTTCAGGTGACTTATATTCCTTCAAAAGATAGTGGGACCACACTCTGCTGTATCCTACTATGGTACAACCTGGTATATGGGAAATGGGGTGGGACTGTTCTGAAGACAAAGGCTAGGGGACCCCACTTCAGATGGAGCACAACACTTGGAAGTTCTAATTTCTCAGTGTGCCAAAGGCATGTGAGTGTGGCCCTGTCTACTACATATTGGTAAGTTATACCACCTGTCATTCAAATGCAGAGTGGCTTCTTCAAAGGCCAGAAGAAGAGTAAATGACAGTGCCTGACACATCACATCACAGGGTCTGACAGGGCAGCCCAGGGCAGCCTGGAACTGGCTACACAGATCAGGGTAAAGGCATCAGATCCAGAGATCCACCTGCTAGTATTTAAGGCATCATCATGCCCTATGTCAAGTCCAGTTCTTTTGTTTCAAAGCTTTGTGTATTTTCTGCGTGTATGTGTGTTATGTTATGTAAGTCTGCACACCAGAAGAGGGGACTGGATCCCATGGGACTACAGTTACAGATGGCTGTGGGCCACCTTGTTGGTGCTGGGAATCTAGGATCTCTGAAGAGTGGCCAGTCTTAACCACTGAGACATCTCTCCAGTCCACATTTCAGTTCTTAAAGCTACTTTTCAGAAAGAGAGAGTAAAATTCCCCATGAGCAACATTAAGAGATAAAGCAGGGGCTGGAGAGATGGCTTATCAGTTAAGAGCACCGACTGCTCTTCCGAAGGTCCTGAGTTCAAATCCCAGCAACCACATGGTGGCTCACAACCATCCGTAATGAGATCTGACGCCCTCTTCTGGTGTGTCTGAAGACAGCTACAGTGTACTTATGTATAATAATAAATAAATCTTAAAAAAAAAAAAAAAGACAAAGCAGAGAAATAACTGGGATTGGTTTGCAGGGCACTCGCAGCCCCAGGCGGGTGTAACAGATGCACAGTGGGCTCCCACACACATGGAAAAAGGCTCCTGTTAATCATAATTTAAAACAGAAAATCATCCCAAAGACATATGATTTTATTGAGGTATTCCCAAAGACCATGCAAACAGGTGTAACCTTAACAGATGGCAATTTGGAAACATCTGTCAAATATCAATGCTAGTTAATTTCTAGGAATTTTCTAACTAATGATGTATTAAAATATGTCACGAAGAACAGTACACAGGGTGATAGTCACAAATGAAGTAATAAAGCCACAATGTCCATTATTAAGACCCATTTAAACAAAGATGCATGTGTTGGGATAGCAGGCAACAGTATGAAAAAAATGTGCAAACCTGGGCTGGAGAGAGGGCTCAGCACTGCTCTTTCAGAGGAGCTGAGTTCAATTCCCAGCACCCACATGGTAGCTCACAACCATCTGTAATGGGATCTGATGCCCTCTTCTGGTGTGTCTGAAGACAGTGACACTGTACCCACGTACATGAAGTAAATAAATAAATAAATCTTTTAAAAAATGTGCAAACCAGCCGGGCTTGGTGGTGCATGCCTTTAATCCCAGCACTCGGGAGGCAGAGGCAGGTGGATCTCTGAGTTCGAAGCCAGCCTGGTCTACAAAGTGAGTTCCAGGACAGCCAGGGCTATACAGAGAAACCCTGTCTCGAAAAACCAAAAAAAAAACAAAAAAAAACAAAAACAAAAAATGTGCAAACCTTATGTAGGGATAGTTAATGATGCAGTAGTGAAGAATGGACAGCCCACACTGTCCCACAGCTGGCATGATAGGGGTGGGGCATGTGAGTACTGGCACATATGTGAGCTTGTATGTGCATGTATATGCAGGCATAGGGATGAAGTGACTTTAGAGAAAGCCTGGCAACACTGTGGCACAGGAGAGAGAAGGGCAGGGAGGGAGGTATATCCTCTGGCAGCTCTGCGCTTTCCAAATACATGAGTCACATAAATTGTTGTCCAATTAAAAAAAGTACATGAAAACACACCCAGAATAAAAGGTCTTACGTGCATACGGTGCCCCCTTCCAGCTGTCGTCAGTGGGGTTGGACAGCTGGCTCTGTCCTCTCTCGGAGGCGTTTCTGTCTATGCTGCTTAAAGACTGGCGGTCTAGGTCCACATCCTAATGCAAACCAGAAAAGAATGACAATGTTCTGCTCTGCAGATACGACTCTCAACATCAAGGCTCCATGTTAAATTCAGTTAAAATTTCACATTCTCCTATTCAAACTCAAGACATTTCTCTACACATTATAGAGATGGGTGTGACAGATTTTTTTCCTTTCTTTCTCTCTTTCTGTCTTTCTTTCTTTCCACTTGCCCCCACTCCCCAAAACAGGTTTCTCTGTTCTCTCAAGACAGCTTTGGCTGTCCTGGAACTCACTCTGTAGACCAGGCTGGCCTTGAACTCAAAGATCCACCTGCCCTTGCCTCCTGGGTGCTGTGATTAAAGGCATGTGCCACCACCACCAGGCCTGAGTGTGACAGATAAAAACTAGGTCAAGTTCAAAATTAAACCAACAATGTTGTAGCTGTTTTTTTTTTTTCTTCTACTGATATTAAAATGAAAATTTAAAAACAGAATTTAAAAAAAAGTGCCGGTTCCCTTTGGAACAAGATGTAGAACTCTCAGCTCCTTCAGCGCCATCTTTCTCTGTACGCTGCCGTGCTCCTCCTACCTTGATGATACTGGACTGAACCTCTGAACCTGTGAGCCAGCCACAACTAAATGTCCTTATAAGAAAAAAAGAAAGGGGGCTGGTGAGATGGCTCAGTGGGTAAGAGCACCCGACTGTTCTTCCGAAGGTTCAGAGTTCAAATCCCAGCAACCACATGGTGGCTCACAACCATCCATAATAAGATCTGACTCCCTCTTCTGGATTGTCTGAAGACAGCTACAGTGTACTTACATATAATAAATAAATGAATCTTTAAAAAAAAAAAAAGAAAAAAAGAAAGGCTAACAAGATGGCAGCCCAGCAGGTAAACACAAGCTGAGCTACTGTTGAGTCTGATGACCCAGAGCTGATCCCCAAGACTCACATGATGGAAACTCAGAACTTACTCCTGCAAAGTTTATTCTCGCAAGCAGGCATATTTTCTCTCCCCCACCCTCCTCCACCCCCAGATTAAAAAAGAAGAAAATGTTTATTTACTTTTAGGTTTTGGGAAACAAGATTCCCACTCCACAGCTCTGACTGTCCTGATCACTCTATAGATTGGGCTAGGCTTGAACTTGCAGAAATCCATTTGCTGTTGTGTGCCTGGAGGTGAGTGCTAGGGTGAGTCCCAGCAGCCCCAGGAGAACCAGAGCTGTGTAATACCGGGCTTTACTTTAACCTGAGTACAGTGAGATGGCTCAGGAGATGAGCACTTGCCACTATGCTCGACCACCTAAGCTCATCCCTCGAACCCACATCCTTTTTAAATGGTTATTTTGAAATGTTAGTGTTACTTGGAAATGCAAATCAGTAATTCTCAAATTCACATACCTTCAGAAGTAGTAAAACAAAGACTTTTAAAGTGAGATTTAATTTAGAGCTCTGAGGGCTGAAGAGCTGGCTTAATGTTAAGAGCGCTGACTGTTCTTACAGAGGACCACACTGCTGTTTCCAGCACCCACATGGTGGCTTCCCAACTTCCTGTAACTCCGTTCCAGGGGATCCAATGTCCTTTCTGGCCTCACTGCACTTACACACATATATACATAATTACAGTTTTTTAAATCAGAATTTATGTGACTTCACACTAATTATAAAGCGATGATCTCTTTGGTGAGTAGGGCACTATTAACTCAGAAAAACAACAAGCAAGGAGCCATTCATAACATTCACCAGAGCTGTATGCAGCTCAAGAGAGGGCCATTCTTTTTTTGTTTTCGAGACAGGGTTTCTCTGTATAGCCCTGGCTGTCCTGGAACTCACTTTGTAGACCAGGCTGGCCTCGAACTCTGGAATCCAGAAGGCCATTCTTAAGAGACGTAAAGACAGACAGATGCTCACAGGCTCTGCACCCACCCCCTTCATGTCAGCTGAGTTCCAGTCCATGGCAAGTGCAGACACCAAGGATAAGCAAAATGCACACAGTGTTTTCTACTGCAGGAGACTTTTGTTTTGTTTTTGTTTTGTTTTGAGACAGGGTAACCCTGGCTGTCCTGGAACTTGCTCTATAGACCAGGCTGGTCTCAAACTCACACAAATCTACCTATCTCTGCCTCCTGAGTGCTGGGATTAAAGGTGTGCCACTGCTGCCCACAGGAGACTATTTTAAAAAATACTTTCTGTACTTTGTAGGAAGTGATAAACGCCTATTGATTCTGTTGGGGGCACTATGTATTCCCTGGCTGGCCCAGAACTCAGAGCTCTGCCTCTTCTGCCCTAGGTTGCTAGGACCAACGGTGTGCACCATCACACCCAGCAAGCGTATTAATTTTAGATTGTGTAAACTTTTTCATTCCCATATAAAAGCTTCAAAACACATAGGCTGACTACTGTTTTAAATATTATTTTATTTGCTTATTTTATGTTACTAGGGTAGGGCAGGGGGCTTTGTGCCTGAGGGGTTCCAAGGACAACTTGTACTTCCCTCTCTCCATCATGTGGGTCTAGGGTACTAAACTCAGGTCACTGGCTGGGTGGCAAGCACCTTTACCCACTGAGCCATCTCCTCAGCCTAGGCTGATGAACCTTACTGAGCTATGAGAAGAGAATAAACGAACCTACCAGATGTCTATCTGACACCTCCTCCTCCATCCCCGCAGGTCTCCACGTCAGCAAACTTAAGGGAGCAAGAGAGAAAGCAGAGATCAGCGTCCACTGCACCTGGAAGCCTGGTGATGGATAGCCCCGGGCGGCACGGACACATCCCACATGCCTTAGCACTTACACATGTGGGATGGTGGTTTTGAAAATATCCAACATGCAATTGCAGGTTTCATCCCAGACAGCAGGGCTGAACTTCTCGCCGTTGGATATCACTAGGTTCTCTAAGCAGTTCGTACCTGATCGGGCCAACTGCTCATTATCTGCAAAATTCAACAGCATCTGTTGTTAAACTTTAACTGTTGTCCTGAAAGCAACCAAACAGGATCTGGGTCTGATGGTCCATGGTCTCTACCTGACACTGAGAGGTGGGGATTGTAGCTGGAGGCCTGTAAGCTTTAATGAAGCTAGGCTACGAAGAGTCAGCTGTTAGAGCTGAAGGATGCCACCCCAGGGGATCTCTTCTGGCCTTCACAGACATTCGGCACACACGTGGTGCACAGACATACATGTAGGAAGAATACCCATGCACATATAATTTTTAAAAATAAAAAAAAAATTTTTTAAAGAAGTACAATGATTAGTCAGTTTTGCTGAGGGGGAGGAGTGCTTTGTTACTTTAACTGGCGCACATACAGGAAATGGCATAAGATGCATAAATTAGTGTTTTTGGGCTGGAGGGATGGCTCAGCCGGTAAGAGCACTGACTGCTCTTCTGAAGGTTCTGAGTTCAAATCCCAGCAATTACATGGTGGCTCACAGCCATCTGTAATTGGATCTGATGCCCTCTTCTGGTGTGTCTGAAGACAGCTACAGTGTACTCATAAACATAAATACATAAATCTTTAAAAAAATCAGCTAACCCCAAAGGGACCCTCCTCCTTTGGCCTAATTTGGGAAGGGTGGATTCAATAAAGTTCTCTGGTTTGTTTAAAAAATTTTTTTAGCCGGACGTGGTGGCACACGCCTTTAATCCCAGCACTCGGGAGGCAGAGGCAGGCGGATTTCTGAGTTCGAGGCCAGCCTGGTCTACAAAGTGAGCTCCAGGACAGCCAGGACTACACAGAGAAACCCTGTCTCAAAAAACCAAATAAATAAATAAATAAATAAATAAATTGTTTTTAAAAATAGTGTTTCTGATATAATCACTAACTACCTTTCCAGTTTTTGCTATCAAAGTACTACAGCTATTTGCTACTTCCTTTAAAATGTGGTCCTTTTCGCCAGAAGGGCGTGGTGGCAGACACCTCTGACCCCAGCGCCTGGGCTGCAGAGGCAGGCGGATCTCTGTGACTCTGAGGCCAGTCTGTCTAAACAGATCAAGTTCCAGCACAGCCAGGCTGCACAGAGAAGGAGGAAAGAAGGAGTCACTTTTCAAAAAGATCTTAACTGAATTTAACTTTGCCCTAGGCCAAAATGGATCCAGGTCTGAGGGATACATGGTTTTTATCTGGTATACACTAACATGAACACATAACCACTAAATAAGATGTCACTGATGTAGCTGGTGATAGTAACTCCAAAAGTACTTTAAAAAATAGTTTACTATAAAAAAATTACAAACACATAAAACTTGAAAGAAGGGAGTTGAGGGAATAGCTCATGGACACACGGATGTACACACGGATGGACAGACACAGGCTGGGAGGAAAGGAGGGAGGGAGAAACGGAGGGGAATTAAAAAAAAAACAAACTTTAAAGCACAAAAGTGCATCTCACCCTTTAAAACAAAAACAACAAAATCCACCTTTAAACTGTGCTTATAAATCAACCTGGGAAGGGACTGGTGGACTGAATTGTACACAGTGACCCTTGGCATTGCATTTATACTTTTATGACAGAAAATTAATTCCTCATAAAGACTGTGTACGAGGAAACACTGCCCCTCCCTCACTTAATGAATACCTTGTTTCACGCACCACTGCAGCTGCGCAAACACATCAGAGAGAAGCACTTCATGCAAAGCTTCGTAGAACTGGGTGAATACGTCACAAATAGCGTACAGTGCATGATTGCACGTGGTCGTCATCCACTCTGATTTCTGAAAGGAAAAAAAATGAATCTTCAAAACCAACATCTCTAGGGTAAGATGGCTGCTCTTGCAAGCCTGGCTGTCACTCACATAAGTATCGACATCTCAAACCTGACTGCTTCTGCTTGCTCAGAACTACTCTCTCCACCGTCAGATCCTACAGAAACAGTCAGGCGGGTGAGGAAATGTTTGCAGAAGAAAATGTCCACCCCTGTAACATTCAGACTCTGAAAACTGCATGGTGTGATAGGCTTCACTGTGGACTCACAAATATTAAACTGTCCCTTAAAATAATATGGGAAAATAAAGACAACTGCATACGGGCTAAAGAGATGGCTCAGCAGTCGAGGGCACTTGCTAGGCAATCACGAGAGCTGGAGTTCAGATTTCACAGCCTTGGAACAAGCTTACCGTCCCAGGCACCCATTGCCCCATGTGTGGGAAGGGCTGAGGGAATATGGCGCCGCTGGGGTTTGCCAAGAGGAGACAATGAGAGCCTCACATTCACCAGGAGAGCTTGACTCAAAGTAATAGTGGACTATGAAAGAGGCGGTCACCCAGCACCTTATCCTGCCCCCCCCCACACTCTTTCAAAAAATGACGGCATAAAAGTACCAGAGAAATATAAAAATGATTACACAATGACAGAAAAGAAAAGTGTCACGAATAGGGTTCTCAAAATAAAAGCCAGAAGGAAATGAAACTGAAGACCTGGTAACATAGCGTAAATAAAGACCAGCACAGGTGCTGGCCTACAGAGCCCCACCCCTGACCAAGAAGCCATCTGCAGCTGACAGTTGCCAGGAAAGGGAAATCCACTTTCCGCAATGGAGCGATACAGAGTGAGGAGTTACACTGTGTGTGTGTGTGTGTGTGTGTGTGTGTGTGTGTGTGTGTGTGTGTGTGTGTGTTTTTTAAGACAATGAGAAAGAACAAAGTTGGGTATGCGGGAAGAATGTGGGAACAGTTGGAGGAGGGGAAAACACAACCAAAATATACTGTGTGAGGAAAGTTTTAAGCTGGACGTTGGTGGTGCACATCTTTAATACCAGCATCTGGGAGGCAGAAGCAGGCGGATTTTTGAGAGTTTGAGGCTAGCCTGATCTATATATGGAGTCCAGAACAGCCAGAAAAAACTAAATAAAAAGAAAATAAAGATACCAATGAAAAAGTAAGACTACAAAGTGACCTTCGGGTCCACCCAGGCTGGAGGATGACACTGCCTCAAAAACAAAACACACAAGTGAAAAACCAACCAAACCCAGCCCCTCAACAAACAGAAGAGGAAGCAACTGGGAAAAGCTGATGACACAGGACAAAAAGCCAGGTCCAAAAAGCCAGGTCCCAATAGGAAGATGTGGTGATCAGTGGTGGCAGCCAGCCAGCCAGCCAGCAGAGCCTCTGCCCGTGCAGAGCACCGAGGTAAATGAAAGCAAAGGCTGGATAGTGTGGGGAAAGGGGAAGGCCCACAGTGCCCTGCAGACATGCAAGCCATGGTGTGTGGACATGAATGCAGAAGTTAGGCCTCCCGGATTCCTGTCCTCAATTACAAGGGAATTTAGGAACGCTCACTTCAGAGCGTCGCCCAGCGAGCATGAGGACTGAGTCCAATCCCCAGACCCCTAGAATCTGTGTAGAAAGCTATGCGGGGGCTGGGCATTGCAGAAACAAACCCTAGAGCTGGAGCACACGTGCGGACCACATGCTTCCTGCATGCTAGACAAGCATTTTTCTGAAATGAATATTTATCTATCTATTTATGATGAGGAAAAAATTACTCTAACATTAAAGAACAGGACAAATGTCTACACTAGGACTTCAACTGTATAAACTGTTTAAGTAGGAAAAGACAACATAGTGGTAGCCTCAGTTTCTATGTGATAGAGGTGTGAACTCTGTGTATCCGGAATATTTCATCTAGTGCATGTTATTTTTATGCTGGTATGAGGGGGAAATGATGTTCCTGAAATAATACATTAATAAAGGGCCAGTCAGGTAGTGATGGCACACACTCGTAATTTCAGCACTCAGGAGGCAGAGGCAGGTGGATAGCTATGACTGTGAGGCCAGCCTGGTTTACAAACTAAGTTCTAGGTCAGCCAGGGCTACACAAATAAACTCTGTCATAAAAAGACAAAAAAGAAAAAGAAAAGAAGACAGCTGTGCTTGTCTTGTCTGTGCATCTCTGCCATTGCTCTCGATCCTGCAAGACCAGGTCAGAGCGTGGCACACACAAGAAGAGCAGCCATGAGCCTGCAGAGCTGGCAGGCAGTGTCCAGGTCCAGGAGGGCAAACCATGAGGAACTTCCTCTCCCTTTTCCCAGAAAGGGATCTCCCAGAACTAGCTGACACTGGTCTAAGATGGTCAGTGCTTCTGTCCACTTGTAGAAGCATCTTAAATAGTTGTTAAGTTGTTAAACCCCTGTTATCTGGCAAGACAACCCCAAGGAGGAGGCCGGCCATGGGCCCATTACATCTACTCACAGGCCACACTGTAGACATCACCCACCTCTGACTGTTGCTCAGGGAGTTTCATGTTGTCAAAAATTCGAAACACGATTCTGAACAGGTCCTGCCACCAGTGCTTTGCAAAGGTGTGGCCATAGCTCTTCATAATCTCAAACATGACCGTGAGTCCCCTGGGGGAAAAATAAAGGAGAGCAGGGAGAAGGTGAGGAAGAAATGGCCAAACTGAGATGGAGGCAAGGGTCAGGGAGGGGAGGTGTGAACCTGGGGTGGGGTAAGAAGCGACTCATTTTAACATTGATGTCCAGCTGCCTTGGGGATCCAGTTACCTTGTGCGTACATCTAACTTGCATCTGTTAATGATGCAGGAGAGTTCAAACAGGATGGGAAACCAGCCTCTGACCCAGACCCTGTCACCAGGAGCCACATTCATATCATCACTTGTGTACTCTTGCAGCACCTGAAATGAAAATCATGTCTCAGATGTAGTGTAAGCAAGCAGGAGGGGTCAGAAAAGCAGCCACACAAAGACTGAGGCTCTAGACAATCTTTTCCCAAACTCTCTTCCGAAGTCTAGAAGGGGAAATCCCAGAGACCGAGGGAGACATTCCCCTGCCCACTGAAGGTGTCATTCCCATGAGCCTACAGACCAGAGGGAGGCAGCTCACAAGAGCACTGGGGCAGAGAGTGAATGTTACATTAAGAAACATGCTAAGGGGCTGGAGAGATGGCTCAGCTGTTAAGAGCACTGACTGCTCTTCCAGAGGCCCTGAGTTCAATTCCCAGCAACCACATGGTGGCTCACAACCATCTGTAATGGGATCCGATGCCCTCTTCTGGGGTGTCTGAAGACAGCTACAGTGTACTCATATACATAAAATAAATTAGTAAGTAAATCTTAAAAAGAAAAAGGAAAGATGCTAATGATCAACGGCTGCTAAGTACCCAGAATTCCTTGTGTTTCCAGAAATCACTGCGACATAGTACTCAATAGCAGCTACTACTAGTTACAAAGAGCTTGCTATGTGCCCATTTTACTGACAAGCTGCCTGGCTCACAGGCACTGACACCTAAGTGGTTGTCCATTATGTAGCCCGGCTGGGAGGATTTCCACAGCCTGGTGCAAACCTCCACATCAACTAGGATGTCTGTGTTCCCATCATTTCAATGCTTTGGAACCAACCCTTAATTGTTCCCAGGTCTTACCCGGAAAGATGAGACATATAAGAAAAACCCAGGGCTGGTGAGATGGCTCAGTGGGTAAGAGCACCTGACTGCTCCTCCAAAAGGTCCGGAGTTCAAATCCCAACAACCACATGGTGGCTCACAACCATCCGTAAGGAGATCTGACGCCCTCTTCTGGTGTGTCTGAAGATAGCTACAGTGTACTTACATATAATAAATAAATAAATCTTTAAAAAAAAAGAAAAACCCAAACTTCTCCAGAAGCAAACAGAAGGCGTCTTCCCCCCTTTCCTTTCTTAGAGAGGGGGGTTTAGGGTGGGCTCTGTTGCATGCAAAGCTCTGTCACAAACCTCCATGACCAATCCACAGATGCAATTTGGAACTGTGATTTCTCAGCGTGTCAGTGGCAAATGTCATTTCTTAAAAGGGAGAGTTTCTTTTTTGTTTTGTTTTGTTTTGTTTTTTTCGAGACAGGGTTTCTCTGTATAGCCCTGGCTGTCCTGGAACTCACTCTGTAGACCAGGCTGGCCTCGAACTCAGAAATCTGCCTGCCTCTGCCTCCCAAGTGCTGGGATTAAAGGTGTGTGCCACCACGCCCAGCTCTTTTTTGTTTTTGAGAAAAGGTCTCACTATATAACTCTGGCTGTCCTGGAACTCACTCTTTAGACCAGGATGACCTCAAACTCTCAGGGGTCCCCCTGCCTCTGCCTTCTGAGTGCTGACATTAAAGGTGTGCACCTCCACTCCTGGTTCCTCTGGTTAATGTTATGTCTGTGGAGTGTGCACTGAGTATGAGCGTGCGGAGCCCAGAGGCTGTCTGATCCTCTGCAGCAGGAGTTACCGACAGCTGAGAGCTATAGAATGTGGGTGGTGCTGGGACCAAACTCAGGTCCTCTGAAAGACAGCAAATGCTCTTCTCCACCACGTCACCAAAGCCCAACGGTTTCCTCTCCTTCATAACGAACATCGAGCTTCTTGACCTTTCTGCCTAAATGCGACAGCTAGGACACTGTCACCTTTTAGGAGGACAGTCTGCAGAAAAAAAGCTCAGTATGAACAACTGCCAGGTGTAATGGTAACTGCATGGAATCCCAGCACTCAGCAGACTGAGGCAGGAGGATTGCCTTAAGTTTAAAGCATGCATACCCAGCACCAGTGGAAAGAGCTTTCTCTGTAGTTTTGGCCCCATGACTTTCTGGTCCCCCCACAGAAGCAAGGCTGGGAGACACACCCGAGGCCTCTCTGAGACGTATTTCCCACAGAAGCGGATGAGCCGGATGGCCTCCATGCTGGTGTCAGGGAAAGCTGCATTGCAGGCGAACTCAGACAAGCACTTCACAGCATCCTGGAAGGAGTCGATGGCTGCAGGGAAGTGGTGCTGGAAGATGGTTGCTGGGGAGACAAGAGGCAGCAAGATTTAGAAATGGAGGACCGGGACAACTGCCTTCATGAATCCGATCACACCAGGGCTGCTGGACAAGGCTTCGCACAGCTGACATACTTCCTTTGTGCTTTAGTTTCCTCTTTGATAAAATGGAGGAAACAAAATCTCAGTAGTTCTGTTTACAATGTCCACAAATTCAACTATGGAATATTAAACATCTGCTCGCAGGGGGGACAGAGGCTTCCTGTGAGCCTGTTGTCCTCATCAACCAGTGACCTTGTCCGTGTTCTTAATGCCTTGGGTGACAGGCACTGTTAAGACATCAGCACTAACCCAGCAGTCAATAGCACCGCACCTCCTGTCTGCAGCAGCTTATCTTTCTATACAGGACACAGCAATACATACTCTGGACTCAGCCTCGTGCTCCGGGCCATTTTCAAAGTGTAATCACCAACAGAAAGCATGAAAAAATGAAAACCATGGCTCGTGGCAGACTGCAGATAGGACCTCGGCATGCCGAGACGAGAGAGCCACCTTGGTCTACCTCAGCTCAGAGCGCATCTTGGAGACTTGGGTTTTCTGTTGTTCTACATACTTTTGTGTTCTCAAAAGCAGAGGGAGAGCCGTGGGGGTTAGGGCTACCTTGTAGTGAGCTGGCAGCTCCAGACATGAGACTCGCTGGGATTGAGAATTGACTATCTCTCACTCTCTAGACTGCTGTGAAGGGGAACACACGCCAAGTGCTTTCCCCTGCCCGGTGAACACACGCCAGTGCTTTCCCCTGCCCGGTGAACACACGCCAAGTGCTTTCCCCCTGCCCGGTGAACACACGCCAAGTGCTTTCTCCCTGCCCGGTGAACACACACCAAGTGCTTTCCCCCTGCCCGGTGAACACACGCCAAGTGCTTTCTCCCTGCCCGGTGAACACACGCCAGTGCTTTCCCCCTGCCTGGTGAACACACGCCAAGTGCTTTCTCCCTGCCCGGCAGGTTTATCATTAACCCAGCTCTTTAGCCTCACAACAGGGAAATGGACAACTAAGAAGAGTCACCTGCTAGGCACAGGAGGGGACGAAGACACTTACAGACGATGTGGCCTGTGGTTTGGAAGGCCAGCTCCACAATGTTCCCATCGTGGTCAGAGGCAGCCTGGTGGAACACAGCAAAGATGTTCTTCCAGCCTGAGCGGATGTTGGCTGCCTGGGAGCTCACCATCTGAGCGATGCATCGGATCACCATGTCCCGGATGGTCGGGGACCTGGCAAGAGGTGGGAGGGGGAAGATAGAGACGCTCTGCCCCCTCAGCACATGAGAAAACTGTTTGAAAGCACATCATAACGCATACTCGCTTAGCTCAGCTTTCCTGTCCCACTCTGGAATCAGAGTGACCACCATGCAACCATAAGGTTAAGGAGAAAGGGCTGCTCAATGTTAGACAGAACATGGAATGGAGGAATCTGGGTTTATAAGGATCTGAGTTGGGGCTAGTTATCTCTGACTTCTTGCTCAACAATACACTGCCTGTGACTGAAGCTACTCTGTTGGCTTTTCTGCCCTGTCCTCATTTCAGTCAGTCACCATGCTACCAAACCTTTGAGGCAAGGTATATGTTCATGCTAAACACACACAAGGATTGGAGATACAATATTTTAAATTTAATTGTACATGATGATAGGATAAATGGCTCAATCCCTGCCAGAGTAGCAAGGTTAGCCACATACCGCCCAAATATTCATGGCAGGTGCACATGCACGCCTGCAAAGCTAGGAAGGCACACAGTCATGGCAAACTCTGCTCTCTCACACGTGGGAAGGAGCAGGCTGTGCAGGCTGGTGTTGACTGGGCACATGGCAGTCACTTGGAGAAGGCAAAGAGAAAGCCCACAAAGTAAAGATGTGGCCCTCAGCAAAGAAGGGCTAACTTCCTATACAGCCAACTTCAAAACCTCATAAAACATCATTCCTGGTTGTTTTCTACACGGAATTTTCAAATTTCTTGGAGATGTGTATATATATATACACATATTTATACATGTTCACACATATATGTACATATATCTGTGGGGGGGTGAGGGAGATGGGGCTTGGACTAGGACTGTTGACATTCTAAGCAGGGGCTGAGATAATCCCAATCCCTTGAACCATTTATTTATAAAAGGAGGGGTGTTTGTTTGTTTGTTTGTTTTTGGGACAGGGTTTCTCTGTGTAGCCCTGGCTGTCCTGGAACTCACTCTGTAGACCAGGCTGGCATCGAACCCAGAAATCTGCCTGCCTCTGCCTCTGCCTCCCAAGTGCTGGGATTAAAGGCGTTTGTTCAACACTACCACCAAGAAGACAGAAGAGAATTCATACAGTTAGGGGTGGGAGAGACTTTTAGACACCGACGGGGAAGGAGACCCAGGGCCTTCACAATGAAATGCACTACCTGTTTTTCTTCATAATATGTTCAAATGGCCTCAGAAAATCCTTCTGAAATCGGAAGTTGGCTAATTCTCCCTTCTCCAGGAACTTCATGGAGAGCTGCCGCAGAGAGTCAACTGCGAAGATGGCCACATCTTCATTGGGGTTACAGCCGACCTGGTGGGACAGGAAGCAGCAGGCTCAGCACAACAACAAAGGCAGGCAGCCCCCTGCAGTCTCTGCGGGAAGCTCATCTAGAGACTGAAGATGCTACTTCTCGGCTGAGAGACTAGCAAGCCCCCTGCCTCCTTCCGGGCTGGGATCCCAAGTGTGCACCACATGCCAGCATGTGCTTGTTCTTTCTCTCCTTTTAGGTGCTTGTTATTTTGTGTATGTGGTATGTGCAATTCACATGTGTATGGTTGTGTGCAGTGCATGTGGAGGGGAGCTGTTGAAGTCAGGTGTGTTCTTCTATTGTTTTCCCCTGGGGTTTCAGCCTGCACTGCCCAGTCCAGTCTCTAGGTTCTCAGGCCCAAAGCAAGGCAGGAGCTCAGACTGAGTCCTGGCTCCGGCCCTCTGAACAGAGTGAACCGTGAGTAGACAAGTGAAGCCATGTTGGCCTACACCAGAAGCTAACTGTTTTAGAATGGCTGTCCTGATGTCTTCTAGCTTGTCTCTGACTTACAAACCAGTGACAGTTTTAAGAGTAGCAATGGGGGCCTGTGTGTAAGGAATTCTGATGCTCAACTGTGTGAGCATGGCTTCACCACGGGTCATAGGAGGGGACCATAGGGCTCCACCAAGCATCAGCAGGGTGTCCAGCCACTACATTTAAAACAGAGTAGCAATACTATGTGCAGGTTGGCTGTGCATGGTGGTGTATGCCCTTAGTCCCAACACTTGGGAGAGAAAGGCAGGAGGATCTTCTGTGAGTTTGAAGTCACCCTGATCTACATAATGAGATCCAGGACAGGCAGAGATACATAGAGAAACTGCCTCAAAGACCTTAAAAAAAGAAAGAGATGGAAAGAAGAAGCAGGGAGGGGTCATGCATCCGGGCTGGCCTAGAATCTGCCCCACAGCCACTGATGGCCGATTACAGGATATAGCACCATGTCCTACTTATGCAGTACTGGGGATTGAACTCAGGACTTGTGAATGGTAGGCAACTCTATCAACTGAGCTATAGTCCCAGCCATGGATATGAGTTAGTATAGTATTTATTTTATTTTTATTTATTTTATGTATGTGAGTATACTGTTGTTCTTTTCAGACACATCAGAAGAGGGCATTGGATTCCATTACAGATGGTTGTGAACTACCATGTGGTTGCTGGGAATTGAACTCAGGACCTCTGAAGAGCAGTCAATGCTCTTAACCATTTAGCCATCTCTCCAGCCCACCACTGGACTTTTAATTCATCCTACTTGACTCCTATCCAAATATAAGCACAACATTGTTCCTTTCAAAGTGTCCATGATTTCACAGGGAAAAATGAATAGATGTCAAACCCCCGAAATGGGGCCAACTCTTCCCATTACATCCTTTGTGAACTTAGCACCTGCTCTCTTTCAGCTGCAGCTAACGTGGTCTTTAGATGCTGGCAGTCACCTTATTGAAGTGATCTCCAATGACATGCCATATCCGAGACCACTGCAGCCGGATCCTGTTCATGTTGTAGTATGATATTTCCACAATCTTCTGCAGGCTGAACATTCGAGGATGGTGGGGAGAAGCCAGCTCATCCATGGACACAGCACACAGCCAACGGACAAAGTCAACTACAGGAAAGAGACAGGAACACATGGGAAGCCCAGTTAGAGACAGTCACACAATTACAATGGGAGGCATACATTGCTGGCACAAAAGTCAAGATACATACCTATTGCATTTCCATCCAGTCTGGTAGAGCCAGTAAAAATTCTAGGGGGAAAAATTGAAATTTCTCAAGTACTCAGAAAAGGCAGAGAAGAGACATTAACAGTGGCCACACCCAGAGGCTACCAAGTGATGCCAGGCACAGTCAGTGCAGCATCACTGCAGAACACAGTCATCACCTGTCAACTGCGACAACCACACTCTGTGAGCTTGTTTCACCAACCGACTCCTGGAAGCTGGCCATCTGTCTTTTGTCTACACCACCACTCACCAAGTTACCTAAAACATAACACACAGAATCAGCGGGACTCCAGGCACATCAAGTACTTGGAACAAAGTACCCAGGCGGCACACTTGTATTCCCAGCACTCAGGAGGCAGAGGCATAAGGGTCAGAAGTTCAAGGCCAGTCTCTGCTACAACGTAGTAAGTCTGAGGCTAGCTTGGGCTACAGAAAACTTTGCCTCAAAAAAAGCAAATCACACAAACAATAGGAAGTGGCTGTGAATGAAAACCCGGAAGCAAGTAAAACAGACTAAGAACAGACACAGCTCCACTGCGGACAGAGTAATGCACTTACACTCTGGGATTAACACAGAGCCTTACTGCAGACCCTCTTGCCTGTAGGCAATCTCCCAATGTTTAGGAAACAAGCCTGAAGCAAGTGAGTAGCCTAGGGCTCCGAGAACACAGTGGCCCCTCTGCTGGACACTGGTGAGCTGTGCAGGACTTCACTGCAGTCATCATCAGGGCACACAAGAAGTAGGTGCTGTCACTGCCCGTGTCCCCAGAACTTCAACTTCACTGTCCCTGCACCCAGCAGCCTAGGCTGCCCCCCTGCCACGTGACTGTCATGTCACTGTCCCTGTGTTTCAGTTCCTCAGTTTATACAATGGGCAGGTAGCAGTCCTCATCTCACTGGGTCATTCTGAGACTCACATGAGCTCAAATACATAAACTGGGTGTTCAGAATGTGGCCTGGCATGCTTGCTTGCCATATTGACTATTATTATCACTACATCATAGACCAGAGTCCTTCAACTCACAGCAGAGGTGGGAACAACTATTTACTCTGAGACTACAGATGAAATGTGGAGACAATCCAACCTTTCCAGAGAGAGATAGTAGAGACACAGGCAGGACAGTGAAGCCCCTACTGCAGGGGGCCTCAGCATGGCCCCGTGTGAAGAAGGAACAGGACCCACCATGCTCACACAGCTGAAGCAGCAAGCCCATGGCATTGACAGCCATGCTATCAGCTGTACAAGAAGGAAGAGGACGCTGCACAGTCCTGGTGTGACAACAAGAGCCTTATCACTGTTAACTTGTGATGCTGTGCTGGCCAGCTGGGGCTGGTATCTTACCGAGGCCAAGACCCATGAATTCTTCTCCTGCCAGACTGTGGCCCTTCAGGCTCCCTTCTCGTTCCCGCCCAGAGCCAGAGAGGTAGCGAGTCTTCACCCCAGTTCCTATCAGCTGAGCAAGCTCCAGCTGGCTGATGCACTTCAAGATCTACGAAAGAGAAGGTGTGAGACGTGGAGTGCCAGAAAGGATGCTGCAATCTTCTGTCAGTCGCTGTTTTCTGGTACATGCAGATGTTTACACTAAAAATAAAACTTGAGCTGGGCAGTGGTGGCGCACGCCTTTAATCCCAGCACTCAGGAGGCAGAGGACGGTAGATGTATCTCTGAGTTTGAGAACAGCCTGGTGTATAGAGTTCCAGGATAGCTAGGGCTACACAGAGAAACCTGTCGCAAACAAACATGAATAATAACTAGGAGAACTCGTAAGCTGGGTTCTACACATACAAAGTTACACGTATATTTGCTCAAGAAAGACACTGATTGGAGCAGGGCTCGATTTTTCATGACACTCGACCTGTGCGCTCAGACTGGTTCCTGCCCCCCAGCTCGCTTCCTCAGACTGCACACGCACGGCCTTCCTGGCCTCTGCACTTCCTTTCCCCTGCCGTCTCTCTCTCTGGCCTGGGGTGCGTGTGTTTCTGTTCTTTATGTCTGGAATGATACTTCCCCGCTCACTCCTTCAGCTGTGACCAGATGTGTGCCCCCTACCAAGATGACTTTCTTAAACTCCTCCTGAGTGAGCACTCTCCCACCACCACTCCAAGTTGTGCTCATTGCTATCTGTAACTGGGCCATGTGTTCATTGATCTGTTCTCTGCCATCAGTGTAGAAAGGGCATCAGTGTAGAAGAACTCTGTCTTCGTGGGCAGATTGCAGATTCATGAGGTAAAGGAAGGCTCCACTTTACCAATCAGAGGAGTAGAGAGAAAGGAATCAAAGGCCTAGAGCCATCTTGAGAAAAGGCAGAGACGCATACCTCATGCCAGGAGTTGCCAAGGTAGTTGCCATCGGTGTGAGCCACAGTGATGAGTGTCTTTATGGTGTCGATGTTTTTCTGCTTCATTTCTGTGATGCTGGAGCTGGCTGTCAGCAGGGAAAAGCGAGCAAGGGCCTGAACATAGGCATCTCGTTCCAGCTGAAAGAGAAGCCCAAGGAGCGCTGTGACTCCACCCACAATGTGGCCACTCATCTGGTGGGCTGGTGCACCGAGCTTCCCTGCCATTTCCAAATGCACACAGTAGGCTTTGGTGCGCCAGGATCCAGCTATCCCATGCAGGCATGCTTCCAACACTGGACCACCTGAGGCTCGCTGTGCACAACTACACTTGAGAACTGGCCCTCTGCAGTGACCTCAATCATACACTATCTCTCCCGTGTTCCAATGTCTCTGCTGGATGCCAAGACTATGGAATAAGTGCTAACATTTACAGCAGTCCTGTAAGGGAGGTATAAATGAGGAGACAAGCTGTGATTTGAGTTTATAGGGCCAACACCATCAGGCTGGAGAAGTACCAGAGTGGACTTTG
Source organism: Mus musculus (assembly GCF_000001635.26). Taxonomy (NCBI): domain Eukaryota; kingdom Metazoa; phylum Chordata; class Mammalia; order Rodentia; family Muridae; genus Mus; species Mus musculus. The sequence continues at coordinate 166,864,301 of NC_000068.7, read as the reverse complement.
AGATCCTGCCTTCAGAACCTTCAGAACCATCAAAAGAAAAATGGATGGGGACAGAAGACTGAAGTTTTCTGAACAAACTAATGGGCAGATTCTCACTGATCTAGAAGCGAGAAGTAGGAAGGACCAGCCTTGTGACTGCAAAACAGCTCAAAGACTGCACTGATTTGTTTAACGTTTCAGGATTCAAACAAGGTTTATAGAAACATCAATGCTGCATTCAACCATCTCCTTTCCCAGAGCAGGGGGAGAGATAGGGAAATGATAGAAACAATGAGTTACACAAAGTGGCAGCCACCGTGGAAATGCCGAGGATGAAACAGAGGGCTTCAGCGAGCTGACCACACCACACACTCTTGTAGGGAGCTATGGCCTCAGCAAGACACATAAGCATCGGAGCAAGTCAATGTGGCAGGTGGACGAAGAGGTTCTTCTATCATTGCCAGTCAGTTTTAATCTGGACCCTCAGGATTCTTCCCAGCAGAGCCATTGTTAGCACAAAGCCACGGGCTGTTTCTCAGTGGGAATAAGTGGTTTGCTGAAACACTGGTCAACTGGAAATTCCTGGTAGTTTCAAAGCTTTAACAATCTAAAGATACATGCGTTCACTTCTACCTACCTGCATTCCAAAGATGCAGGCAATGCGGACTGCACACCTGATGCCTTCCAAACACAGGGAGGCCACCTCCGTGTCATCACAGTTCTGCAGGCCAATACTATAGGCTGCCAGCAGCGGCGTCCACACCAGCTGCAAGGAAGCAAGTTTCAGTAACACCCAGAATTTCAACATGGCAAAGAGCACTCAGAGTATACTGTGTCCATTACAGGAACGACCAAGATGCCAAGTCCACTTCCATCTATTCCATTCACAAAATAAAACAGTTCTTAGCTGGGCATGGTGGCGCACACCTTTAATCCCACTTGGGAGGCAGAGGCAGGCGGATTTCTGAGTTCAAGGCCAGCCTGGTCTACAAAGTGAGTTCCAGGACAGGCAGGACTACACAGAGAAACCCTGTCTCAAAAAACAAAAACAAACAAACAAACAAAAAAAACCCAGTTCTTATAAACTATGGTCACTATAGATGTACTATTTACTAAATGGGCAGTGAACATTTGCATCTGTAGTGCATGTCACTAATATCTCAAAGATGGTCTCTTTCCCTGCTGAGTGTATTTAGAGATTGAAGTCAGGTTCGGTTTGGTTTTTGTACTATTTACTAAATGGGCAGTGAACATTTGCATCTGTAGCGCATGTCACTAATATCTCAAAGATGGTCTCTTTCCCTGCTGAGTGTATTTAGAGATTGAAGTCAGGTATGGTTTTTAATCCCGAGTGCTGGGATTAAAGGCGAGCACCACCACTGCCTGGCTTTTTGGGATTGTTTTAAAGATTTATTTCATGTATATGAGTGATTTGTTTACCTGTATGTCTGTGTCCTGTTAGTGCCTGGTGACCACACTAGAGGTAGAAGACAGTGTCATATTCCCCTGAATCAGGAGCTGTAGATGGCTGTTAGGAACAGACTCTGACCCTCTGCAAGAGCAGCCAGTGTACTTAAGTGCTGAGCCATCTTATCGGTCCCACAGAGTCAGTTCTCTACACAGCCGAAACAATCAGAAGCTGGCATGCAGACTAAGCACGTGAGTGAGCTGCCTTTAATCAGTAAAACAAAGTGGCTCTCTGTGAGTCAGAGGCCAGCCTGGTCTACATAACAGTTCCAGGCCAGTCAAAGACACATAGTGAAGCTCTGTCTCAAAAAAAAAAAAAAAAACAAAAAAACAAAAAACAGAGGAAAAGGATGTTGGAGAATAGCTCAGTGGGTAAACACTTGTCTGCTATGCCAGACAACACAAATTCAGTGCAGGGAATTCCCATGGTGGAAGAAGAACTGACTCTGGCAAGTTGTGCTCTGACCTCCACAGGCAGGCTGGGGCAAACGCAAACACACATACCCTGTTTTAAAAGTTACATTACTCATTTAACATGTATGTGTATGTGTGTGTGTGTGTGTGTGTGTGTGTGTGTGTGTGTATGTGTGTGTGTGTGTGTGTCTTTTCTTGCACTTCATCTCACCTTGAAGCCAGTAGGGTGAGCTGTCACCCTAAAGCTGGCCTGCAGGGCTGGGAGAAGGACCAGTGAGGAAGGACATTTCCTCCAAGCCCGAGGCCTGATATCAACCCTGGGGCCCACAGGGTAAAGGAAGAGCGCTCATTCCTATAGGCTGCCACCTCATCCCCCATGCTGTGCACACCCATAACAAGTCATTCTAAAAACAAAACAGCCCTCCCAGAGCACCATTCCATCCCACCAAACCATGAAAGCCGCTCTGTCCTCATCCTCACTGACAGAAAATGAACAGACCCGACCAAGGTCACATGGCCACACAGTAGCAAGCTAAGATTCAACTCAGACATCGGGACAGCAGAGGCCATGGCTGAACTGGCATCTGCAGAAGCCAGACCCAGATCTTTCCTCTCCATTCTCTCCCACTGGGATCTGCCGTACACTTTACAGCAGGCCGCCTGCAGAGCCTGGCTTGGTGATACGCTAATTCCCTAGGACACTCACTTTGAACATTGGCCGGACATGGTCCAAGTGTGTGGCGCTGGTAAACGGGGCTTTGGCATGGCTCACGGCCTCCATCAGAGCTTTGGCTGTTTTAGCCATCTGCTCCATCTCCACATTGTACAGCAGCCGCCTCTGCTTTTCACTAGCTACACCTGGAAGGAAACAAGACACATACACAGTGTTTGCTCTATGACAGGAACTGCCTCAAAAGCCTAAATAACTCACAGATTCCCCAGTTAGCTTTGCGAACCATCTTACAGATGAGGATGCCGAGGCAGAATGGTTAGGAGGGCTTCCTTATCCAGGGTGAGGCGGTGGAGATGGGAGTAGGGGTGGGGGCTTGTAAGCAACAGCTTGGGCTTGGCCCAAGGAGTGAGTCTCCAGACCCTGTGCTCTGAGGCACTGTGTGTGAGCTTCTGAGACTGACAGCACCATAGGGGCGCCCCGAGAGTCCACAACTGCCACAATCATCCTGACTTAAAGTCTGGGGAGGACAGTTTAGCTCGTAGATTACATATTTTAAATTCTTTCTGGTTCTTAATTACAAATCTAGCAACAACCACTTATAAAGGAACCATATAATCAAAATAATTAATTTAATCATATTACTATTCAGGTATCTAGACATGCAAATTAAATTTATCACCAGCAGCATACTTAATTATTCTTTCTCATGTACCCAAAAGGCAGAGGTGAGCCTGCCCCCTAGACAAAGACCTACAAGCAACTGAGAACTTCTCTGGAGAGAAGTGTTCTCCTCAGGGACGAGGGGTCAGCTCTGAAATCACGTACTTACAAGCAACACTGAATGGCCTCAGCAGGCGTGTTTATACAGCTGTGTGTTTTTATCTGTGTGTGTGTCTATGTAACAATAACAACTTAAAGAAAAAGAGGCCATGAATCTGAGAGGGAGTGAGGGGGAGGCACTGGAGGGTATGTAAGGAGGAAGGGAAGGGAAAATGATGTCATTCTATTTAAATGAAAGACGTTTGCGCTGATGGGCAGCTATGCGGCAGGCAGGCAGGCAGGCAGGCCTTACTCTGCTTGGTGGACTTGGTCGCAATTGTGTGCTCCTTTGTCTCCTTCATCGCTATCTTCTTGCCCTCTATCTCGTCATAGATGCTGGACAGGTACTCCTCAGGCAGGTCTTTGCTGTCGTTGATGCCCCGGTTCATTTTAATATACTGCTCTTTTGTCATCTTATTCTTTACCTGAAATTGAAAAAAGAAAGAAAAAAAGAAAAAGGAAAAAAAGAAAAACATTTTTAAAACACTGAAATGCCCTAACAAATTCAGCCATGTCTGCAGCCACGCTATACAAACCATGGGGCATTTTACCTGTGGGCTGTGCAGGTCTGTGGTCAGCATGATGATGGAGTACGCCAGGACATACGCAGTGTCCGCACTAGCAAACAGGGTTTGCCTGGAAGGGAAGAGCCCAGGTAAGAGACACAGCCACACAGCGTGGCCCCAGTGGGAATGGCACTAGTGGGGACACAGGCCACCGAGAGCAGGCCTGCTGAACGGTATGATGCAGAGCCACGGAAGTCTTCTGAACAAGAATTATCTGGTCCCCAAGCTCCTCGTCTGTAGTACGGCGACACAAATAAGGTTGCTGCAAAGTCTCGTGTGGCACGCAGTGAACAGACACACTAGTGTCTCAGCAGGGCTGCAAGGACTACACTCACACCTCAAGGACAGAGTAAGTGTCCACAAAATGGAAGCAGCTGCGCCACAGTGCTCACCCTTGGTTACATTCTATGTATCGTGCAGCAAACTTCTCCATTAACCGGTCAATCTTCTGGGCTTCCCCAGGCAGGCGGAAGCCCTCCAGGAATGTCCTCAGGGCTGAGACGAACTCTTTTTCACAGAAATCCAGTTGGTCCACATAGGCATACATCACCTCCTTGTTAAACCTCGTGCTGTCTCCCAGAAACTCGCCAACCTGGGTCTGAAACACGAACGCACACTCACATCTAGAAACTGCCAAATGTGGCCCGCAGCAAAAACCACTGATGTGAGGATGAGGTTGGCAGTGGCTGAAATACAAAGGCCCCAAGTGCCCACAGCAGTTGACTGCCTGGAAGCATGGCTTCCATATGCAGGACAGCCTGTCAGAGAGAGAGGAAGAGAAGGAGGAAAACGAGGCCGACATATGGAGGGGCAACAGACACACTCAGCCAGAGAGCAGCTTCTAGTTCTCCCTCGACACCCTTGGACTCTGACACTGTCCCTCAAAGCTGGGCGTGTTCTCATCAAGGGAGAGCAAGGTTGCACTCAGGGCCAGGCAAGCTGGAGGTGTAAGCCAGTGAGATGCAACATCAGCCCACAGGGCGGCTTGCCATACCACACCCTGACTTACAGAATCCAGCCGCTCCTCCTGGTGCAGAAATTGGGCAATATCTTCTACAGCTGCTCCCAGCATGCCTTGCTCTTGGAGAAACTGGATACCTCGCTTGGGCTTCTTATTGAAGCTATAACAATAGGAGACAGAACACAGGTAGGTTACTTAAAAATCTGGAGCAGAGAGAAAACTAGCATCTGGGGAAAGCAGTTATAGAGCGCCATGAAGAAGCTGTCACGTGAGCCTTCGGTACATCAAGTATTCATTATTTATGTACATCTGTGCACATGTGACCGAGTATGGCGATTAGAGGTCAGCTCCAAGATCTGATTCTCCAGGAGCTTTAGTCGCCAAGGCTGGCAGCAGCACTGTTACCCACTAAGCCATCCTCACCAGCCCTGGCCTGGCTTTGTTTTAAGTTTTTTGAGACGGGGTCTCATTTTGCAGCCTAGGTTGGCTTCAAATTCACAGAAATCTACCTGCCTCTGCCTCTGCCTCTGGGGTACCTGGACAGAGGTGTGTGTCACTACACTTAACCTTGTATTTTGTTAAGACGTGGTCCTTAGTATACGACCCAGGCTAGACTTGGACCCAAGGAAATCCTCGTGCTGAAGTCTGCCAAGTTCTGAGACCACAGTGCACCCCCGACCTTGGCAGCTCTTAATTTCTGACCATGCAACTGCAGACTTAGTTGCCTGTCACCCATGTCCACTCTCCCTACGTTTAACAGTAATGGAACTATGGTAACTGAGCTGGACAGAGCCACCTGGGATACAGACCATGGTAAGACAAAGTTCAAACCACCCGTGAGACAGCAACAAGTAAGGGGATTTCTTTTCCTTAATTTGTTTTTATTTTATGTGCATTAGTGGTTTGCTTACATATGTGTCTGTTAGATCCCTAGGAACTGGAGTTACAGGGAGCTGGGAGCTGCTAAGTGGGTGCTAGGAATTGAACTCAGGTCCTCTGGAAGAGCAGCCAGTGCTCTGGACCACTGAGCCATCTCTCCAACCCCAAGTAAGGGGACCTGTGAGTCAGATAGAGGTGGTCTTTCTGCCCCCCCCCTTCCTCTAGCATGTGTGATGGCTGACGACACTGCCACAATCATCTGAAATGACAGATGGACCACAGACGACCACGGGCCATCTTATCAGCCTCAAATGACCACGCTGGCATCTCCATCCTTTGTTATATCTACAGTTTAGGTTTCTGGTAAGGAGAGGCAGGACTAACTAGTGGGTAAGCTCAACATTCACTAGCTTCTGCATGGGAGAGGGATACACAGGAGGGCCAGGGCCATGAAGACACAAATGGGTAAGGACAGGAAAATGAGACTTGTGTAGCCGGCGGGGCCTTAGAGGTCTCTTTAGGAAGACTAGTATGCCATGGCTGAGGGATTAAAATGAACAGAGAGCATTGAAAGAGGAGAGCTCTTCACCATGGTGACCAGGGAACTAAAAACGGGACAGTGGGCCAGTGCTGTCAGGGATAAGCCAGGGTAGGAGGCCAGCTCACGGCACAGAATAGGAAGCCCACAGCGACTTTGGGCAGAGGAGCGGTAAGGCTCCGTCCATGTTGTCAGGCTGGGCCATCACTCACTCACTCACTCACTCACTCACTGTGCTCTTCACAGTGAACTCAGGGAAACCAATCACCCTGGGATGGTGAGCCAGGAACACAGCTCAGCACTTCCCTCAAGGCCTGAGTGCTTCACTTCAGCTGTTCAGGTGCCTGCTCCTTCCTCAAACGCTAACAGCACAGACATGAAACACTAGGGGGAAGCAAAGACCGAGCAGTCACCACAGCGATGTGACATGTGATGTGCAGAACGCTTAGGTCTCAAACATGTATGCCGAAGTATGGTGACGGCTACAAATTACAGGTGGCTGAGAAAAACCTACACAGCAGAAAGCAAACAGGGTGAGCACCGACTTCCATTCAGGGCACAGGCATGTTCCAGGCAGTAGGAACATGCTTTCTGCTTGTTTTGTCTGTACTTTGAGATTTTATTTATTGTTATTTTATGTGTATAGGTGTTCTGTTACATGTATATCTGCAAGTCATATGCATGTAGTAACCCTCAGAGGCCAGAAGAGGGCATCAAACCCTCTGAGATGAGAGTTACCGGTGCTTTGCTGAGCACTGAGCCTAAGGAGAGGGTCTCTAGAAGAGCAACCAATGATGGCTTTTAACCAATGAGCCATCTCTCCAGCCCATTTTATTTTTTTGGTGGCTTCTCAGAGTTCACAATGTAGCCCAATCTAGCTTTGAACTCGAGGCCATCCTCCTGCCTCAGCCTCCTAAAGGCTAGGATTACAAGCCTAAACCACTATGCCTGGCTGTTTTCTTTCTTTCTTTTTTTTTTTTTTTTTTTTTTTTTTTTTTTTTTTTTTTTTTGGTTTTTCGAGACAGGGTTTCTCTGTATAGCCCTGGCTGTCCTGGAACTCACTTTGTAGACCAGGCTGGCCTCGAACTCAGAAATCCACCTGCCTCTGTCTCCCGAGTGCTGGGATTAAAGGCGTGCGCCACCATGCCCGGCTGCCTGGCTGTTTTCTAAAGTGTTTTTATATCAGAACAGGAAATCAAGGCCTGCTGAGTTACACAAAGGCTTCTCCATCCAGAGCATCCCTCCTTCTCTCAAGCACTCCCATGCTCTTCCCTGCCTAGGGGACAGCAGGGCCCCTGCAGAGGTCCTTGACCTAGAGTCAGCCTCCCAGTGCTAGAGAAGGTGCTAGAGAAGTCATAGCTTTGCCAACAGCCCCGAGAGATGGAGCAATGGCCTGGCACAGCAGCCCCACTCACAGCTCAATGCCATGCTCAATGATTTCCTTCTGTTGTTTGATGACCTCAAACTGCTCTGGGTCATCCTGAATGGCTGTCTGGGTCCCCGAGGACACTGTGGACTCCACGGATGTCACGCTGCACCGTCTTGCCATGTCAAGGCCTTTTCCGTCCCCCATTTCCTGATCTGGGAGCCTCTCCTGACCTGCAGTGACATAAAAGCAAACAGAACCAACTAAGCAGATGGAAGAGATGTGGCTGAGCAAGCTCTAGCTCCAGTGCCCTTCTTCACATCTAACAGCAGCAGGCTGGCACCCAAAGGGGCACAGGTGCCAAGACTGTCACTTAAATACATTTTTCAGCTTCATGCAGAAATTTATTTTACATGGAACTCAAACTAATTCTAAAATTCACCAGAAAATGTAATGTCTTTAATCCCAGCATTCAGGAGGCAGAGGCAGGCGGATTTCTGAGTTCGAGGCCAGCCTGGTCTACAGAGTGAGTTCCAGGACAGCTAAGGGCTTCAGAGAAACCCTGTCTCGAAAAACCAAAAAAAAAAAAAAAAAAGACAAGAAGGACTTGCCTTACCAAAATCCAACCTTCCAGGACTCCACATAGCCCAAGCAGTGTGGCATTGCACAAGCATGGGCAAACAATCGGATGAGAACAGGAAGATTCAGCCAAATTCTGAACCAGAACGACTCGGGGTGGCAGGAACGAGGTCAGAAATGGAAGCCCAGGCAGGGCCAGGTCATGGCACAGAAAGGGAGGCCTGCAACATCTTCTTTCATGAAATTCTAACTTCAGGTTCCGAAGCCCTCTTCTGTCTGCCATGGGGCCTACACCTCTGTGCATACACTCATACACGGGAGATGTTTAAGTCTGGCTCAGCAGTTAACTGCACTTCCAGCAGCCCAGGCTTGAGTTTTATGTCAAGCAGCTTATTCCAGGTCAAGGGATCTGGCATCGTATGACACCCGCATACACATGACATACAGATACACAGAGAACAAAAATAAATCCTTAAAAATGAATAAATGAGGGCTGGAGGGATGGCTCAGTGGTTAGAGCATGAGCTGCTCTTGCAGAGGTCCTGGGTTCAGTTCCTAGTACTCACATGGTGGCCCCCAAACTTTCTGTAACTCCAGCTTCAGAGAATCTGACCACCTTTTCTGGCCTCCAAGGTGGGCAAAACACCCAAACACATAAAAAAAAATAATAATCATAATGAAATAAACTAAATCCTCAGGCTGAGCAGCTCAGTGGTAAGTCACTTTAGTGTACGTGAGGTTCTAGGTTCACTCTCTAATACTACAAAAAATAAACCAACTTAGCCAGGCAGTGGTGGCACACACCTTTAATCCCAGCTCTCGGGAGGCAGAGGTAGGTGAGCTCTCTCAAGGCTACACAGAGAGACCCTGTCTTGAAAAACAAAACAACAACCCACCCTCACCTTTCTCCCTCACGGGCTTTTGTCAGAGAACCGTATCACAGCTACGGGAAGATAAACTCCCCAACATTCCACATGCATTGGAAGGCTCAAGCTTTACAGTAAAGGCAGGCATTTGGGAAACAGCTGCTTGGCACAGCTCACTCACCCAGGGTAGCCTGGTGGTTGGGATTCACATACAGGTCCTTGCTCCACTCCACCATGCACTTGAGAATAGACACCAGACACTCCAGGCCTTTCTTCCTCAGACTGAGCTCCTAGAGGTCCACAGTGAAAAGCACAGACCTTTACACATGTGAGCACGGGCATGCCGGGGCTCCTGAGCATCGTGTGAGGCTTCACTCAGTACTACAGACAAACCCAGGGAGCTGTTAGCCTGCATGTGTTAGCGGAACATCCAAAAGCCTAGAGTGAGTCACTGTAAGTCCAGTGTAACCTGAGTGACTTCCTGTATCCCTGTGTGCACATCTGTGGATGCCAGAGGACAATCTGAGTACCATTTTCAAAACTGCCATTCACCTCCTTTGAGTCTCTCCTTGGCTCGGGGCTCACTAGTTAAGGTGCACTAGCTGGTCAGCAAACTTGAGGGATCTCCCTGCCTCCACCTCCCCAGCACGCGGGGGCGCTACCTGCCTGCTATCATGCTCAGCTCTGTATGAGCTCTGAGGTCAATCACAGATCTTCATGCTTGCAGGGCAAGCACTTCACCAACAGCTATCTCTCCCACCCCGTTAACTGAATTTTCAAAAGAATTTAGGGCTGGCAAGATGCCCTAGTAATTAAGAATATTTGCTGTGCAATCATGAGAACCCGATTTGGACCTCAGCACCCTTAACAGGCGGGGCGTCCAGCTCATGCCTGCAACCCTGGCTTCATGAGGGCAAGACAAGAGGCTTGATGGAGATGCTGGCTTCCTGCCTAGCCCAGAAAATGAGAGCCCCAGGAACAGGGAGAGGCCCCGCCTCAAAGAATAGGCAGAGTGTGATACAGGAGGACAGCAGACAGGGAAAAAAGGAAAGAAGGAAAGAAAGATCTCGCCATTCACTACTCATGGGATAAAATACCAGCAGGTAAACAAAATCTGATAATTTAAATATTAAACATATTTTAAATAACAAATTCTTACCTTTGATTCAGAAAAAAAATCACTTATTTAGCACATGAATGATTCAGGACAGGACATATACCTTAAAGACGGATAAGTGTATTTCATTTTAAGGGATCCTACAGATAAATGAGAACACTAATCTTTCTTACATAGGGTCTCAGTACACAGGCCAGGCCTGCTTGGAAGTCATGAACTTCCTCTGTCCTGAGAGCTGGATGACAGGCCAGTGCTGCCCGTCACATAAATACAATTCCTTATATTTTAAAAAAATGAGCATAAGTTCTAAATGATCTAAAAAACAAAACAAAACCTCACAAAGCCACCATTTAGACTCACAAGGCTTTAGGCAGCACAAATCCTCCTGTGGTCTAAGGACAGCTCTGGCCTTCCTCCAGGGAAAATCCCAGATACCAAGACTCTGCACATGGCCCTCAAGGACTAGGAACTACCTGTCAAGGGCACGCTAGTGGGGGCGATCCCCTAGCACAGGCGGCGTCCTTTCTGCAACACGTCACCTCCCTTCACGTCAGGAGAAGCTGTGTCTATGTCTTTTGTTTCCTAATATAGCCACAGACCTAGTGACAGTACATGATGGCTTCCCATGATGGTTACTGAAGTGAGTGACCTTTAAAGACAACCATGCACTTCAGTGGTCTTACCTGTAGAGGTGTCATCCCCAGCTCATGTCCACTTCTTCCCTGAGCAATTTTGGATAAGTCATTTACTAGTCGCTCGAAAATGTTAGCAGCATTTAAGTCACAGTCGTAGTTGACATAAATATCCACAACGCACTGGGCATCTGGGAAAGTAACACACATATTAGAAACCTGGACAAAGACAAATGATTATATTACCCTCCTCCCCCGCTCTCGGTTGCCAGGTTGGGTACTGAGCCCAGGGCTTTATGCATACTAGACAAGAACTCTATTGCTAAGCCCAGCTATGGTTTTGTTTTTCCTGTTTTGATACAGGGTTTCTCTGTGTGTCCCTGGCTGTCCTGCCTGTGTCTGCCTCCCAAGTGCTGGATAAAAGGCTCGCCACCACACCTGGCTCCAGCTGTGCTTTCTTAAAAACAAAGTTTCTCTGCCAAAAACACACTCAGCACACTTTTGTCCAAGGTGGCCACACTCTACGTAGAAACACATGTAGGTGGGGTAAACCACTTTATTTTTAAATTTTTAAAATTCTTTTTGTTTGTTTGTTTTTGAGACAGAGTTTCTGTATGTAGCCATGCATGTCTGTCACTTGCTCTGTAGACCAGGCTGGCTTCACACTCAAAGAGATCTGGCTACCTCTGTCTCCCTGAGTGCTGGGATTAAAAGCCACTACCACCTAGACTCTTTTCTTTCTTTCCTTCCTTCTTTCTCTCTCTCTCTTTCTTTCTTTATGTGTAAATTGGGTGTGGTAGTACACGCTTTTAATCCCGGCGCTTGGGAGGCAGAGGCAGGGGCATCTCTGTGAGTTTAAAGCTGTCAGCCAGGGCTGCTACATAGTTAGACTCAATCTCAAAACGGAAACAAAAATGAGTATATGTCAGTGTGATGGTTTATGCACGTGGGTGCAGTGCCTAAAGTGGCCAGAAGAGGGCGTCATATCCCCTGGAGTTACAGACAGTTGTGAGTCACCTGCTATGGGTACTGGGAACCAAACATGGGTCCTCCGTAAGAGGAGAAAGGAGATGAGCTGTGGTGGTGCATGCCTCTAATCCCAACACTTAGGAGGCAGAAGACATCTCTGAGTTGAGGCCAGCCTGGTCTGTTGAGTGAGTTTCAGGGCAGCCAGGGCTACACAGAGAGACCCTGTCTTAGCAAGAAAAGAAAGAGTAGGGAGGGCTAGGGCTCTTACGAGCTGAGCGGTCACTCCACCCTATGAAAGGACCCTTTAATGGAAGGATCGTCTCATTTCTTCATTAAGACATCACAAAGAGGAACAGAAGACAGGTTTGTGCTGGGCAGACCAAAGCCTCAGAAGCTATCCTGAGTGTCCCAGGGGAGCATACCTGCACAAATCCTCGTCAGGGTCTGAATGACCATCCAGCGGTGCTCAAAAGAACTTGTGGATGTTTCTAAAATGTTCAGGAAAATCTCTTTGAAAAAGACCTGTGCAGCACGAAGACAGGGGAAGCGCAATGAGCAGTCTCACTTTAGGCCTCAAGATACCTCCAAGGCCAGGCATGTGGTGTACAGCAGCAGGGCAGACACTTGCTGAGGAACATGACAGCCCAGCCCAGTTGGTGGACTGCTAGCAGGGGCTCCACCCAGAGCTGAGGAACTACAATAGGGCCCACAAGTGTTATGATTTGAGAGAAACCAGAAATTTATATTTGTGCAATGGAATTTCTCAATCTGACAATTTATTCAAATTCTTTCAAACAATTCTGGCTCAGACAGACATGGAGTTGTCAGGTCTGAGCTGAGAACACAGATCCTGACCATAAATCTTTGGTCACAGGACAGAAGAACTCTTGTGACACGGTGTTTCCCACCCCTTCAGAAGCCCCACTAGGAGGGCTATCTATCAAGTAAAAGAGACCTCACTACTTATGTGCTTGGGACTTTTTTGCTTTTTTTGTTGTTGTTTTGTTTTTTGTTTTTTGAGACATGTTCTCATACAGCCCTGTCTGGACCCAAGTGAACTACATAGCCTAGGCTGGCCCTGACTTCCTGATTGCCTTGTTTCTAACTCAAAAGTGCTGGGATTGCAGGCTAGTGGCTCACAAGCAGGCTTCTTATCTGGCATTAAGGTCCCCAAATAAAAACACTAGCTGAAGTATTACCTCTATCTGCATTTTCAAGTGCATCTTGAAGTTTGAAAGAAGAGTAAGAAAAATAGCAAGCGAGAGTTCGAAGACGTCAGGCACTGAGGACACGCCATTCTTGGAAAGGGCCACACACAGGTACTGCTTAATGGCAGTGACGAACATCTCGTGGCTCCTGAAGACTGGGCCAGCATTCTGCAGCACAGAGAGGAGCAGCTGCAGGGAAACCACCTTGGAACGAAGCTCGTGGGACCTGCAGAGAGAACGAGAGGCAGTGGTGGCGCACAGGACGTAGAACGCCAGGCAGGAGGCTGCTTTTTGTTTCTGGTCTGGTCAGGGTCTCACTGTGTCCAGCTGACCTGGAACTCGTGACCCTGACTCTGCCTGCCAAATATTGGGCGTTACAAACTAAAACTGTACGTTCCTTGAAAAGCCTTTGATCTTTTACCAGCTACTATGTGACCAAAAATGACCTTAAACTCCTGACTTTCCTGCCTCTACCACCCAAAGACTGATATTACAGAAATACACACTGTGCCCAGCCAAGCAGACCTCCGAGGCCAATGATTTAAGAAATAAAAACAGCCCCTACGTGCCAACAGGATGAAGGCAGAGAGCACAGGATGGGTCCCTCAGTCCCTGCAGGCCCTGAGAACAAGAGGGTCCAATTCCTACTCCCTTTTGCCTGTCCCCAACACAGAGTGGATAAAGGACAGGACCCAGGTGGGAGCTGAGTTTGAAGAGCCAGCCCTAGGCTGTGTCCGTGCACAAGACTCAGCCCCATACTCTTCCCTCCTCATCTGCCGTGAGCACGGGCTTGTGCTGGTTCATTCTCACCCCTCACAGGCTCTACAGTCATCATGGAGATGAGCCTTCAGGCATGATTGAGGGAGTTCAGATTAAGTTCATTAAGGGACAGACTGACCCTTAATATCTGTGGTGCCATGCCATGGGCGAGAGTCCCAGCCTGCAAAGAAGTGAGGATGGAGGCAAGCTCCAGGTTCCGTCACACTCTACTTGCTAACTGCGGATCTAAGTGTCTAGCCACCCAAAGCTCTTTCTGCCAGGCCCTTCTACCACAATGAACAACTGAGTCCTCAAATTGGGAGCCAAAATAAACCAAAGAAAATAAACTTTAAATTCAAGAATTTTGTCATAGCAATTACCCAATCCAGGGATCTTTATCTATCAGTCTCAAAGAATCTCCTTACCACCATCAAGTCAGATATAAAAAGCCAAAAATCCACCAGGTACAGTGGTTACATATCTTTAATCCTAGCACTTGAGTAGGAGAGTCAGTTGGATCTCTGTGAGTTAACAGGCCAGCCTGGTCTATAGAGCAAATTCCAGGCCAGTCAGGGCTACAAAGTGAGACTCTATCAAAAAACAAACAAAAGGAAAAAGATCTGTTGGAATGATGGCTCAGTGGTTAAGAGCTCTCGTTGCTTAAAAACTCAGGCCCCATTCCCAGCATCTATATAGTGGCTCACAACCATCTGTAACTCCAGTTCCCAAGACAGGGTTTCTCTGTGTAGCCTTGGTTGGCCTTAAACTCACAGAGATTGACCTGTAGTGCTGAAGTTAGAGGCGTGCACCACCACTGTCTGGCCAGATCTGACACTCTTCTGATCTCCGAGGTCATTAGCAACACACATGGTACATATACATACAAGTGTTGCAGGCCAAACACTTACACACATAACATAAAATAAACAAATCTTCAGGGCTAGAGAGATGGCGCAGAGCCATTTGTTATTACAGTGGGTAGTTAAATTCCCAGCACCCACATGGTGGTTCACAACCATCAATAACCCCAGTTCCAGAGGACCCAGGAAACACACACATGGTGTGTACACATGCATACAGAGGACCCAGGAGACACACACATGGTGTGTGTACACACATACAGGCAAAACCTTCAAATGCACAAAGTAAAATAACTAAAACTGAGAGAGTGGTGAGGAGAAGTGAGACTTTCCCAGCTGGGCACGGCAGTGAACTCCTGTAACTCTGGGACTCGGGAGGATGACTCGGTCAGACCAAGTTACAGAATAAGAAGCTGTCTCGGAATGGAGTCTGCCGCCATCTTGCCCCTCCACAGCCCCACAAGGAGAGTAAATCCATTAGTCAGTTAAAAAGGTACCACAGACTCCATGTGCTGACTGTTTTCAATATACAAACCAAGATCAAACCTGGGCAAGATTCTGGGTAGTGGCGACATGGAGGGGGTGTAGGGAGCACAGAGCACAAGCTCCCACCTCACGGTGTGGCGCACGGCCACAGCTGTTGAGAGCTTACTTTGGATCTGGTGGCCCTTCCCCAAGGGGCTTCATGGACAGCTTGCACAGGGAGCGGAACACCAGGAAGGCATCCTTCTGTAGAATGTGAGAGAACCTAGCAGCCACTTGGTGTCCTTGAACATCTGGTTCCTAAGATTAGAAACAAAGGGGAAATCCAAGAAGAAAAGGAATTACTTTGTGGAAACTTAAATTCTTGTATATGTTCACCTGAGACATGGGGGGAGAAGACACAGATAAGGTGCCACAGTTCTGTCACCAGAGAAATTGCAAACCTTGCCACTTACTCTCTGAAGTCTTTATGAAACCCAGGTCTAGGCACGTGCCTGTCATTCCAACACTGGGAGGTGGAGACTGAGGAGCAGAGGGCAAGGTTCTCCTCAACTACTTAGTAAATTTTAGGTCAACCTGGTGTATATAAGAACTTGTCTCAAAAAACAAAAACAAAGCAGGCCAGGTGTGGTATACACCTTTAGGCCCAGCACTCTAGAGCAAGAGGCAGGAGGATCTCTGTGAGTTCAAAGCCAGCCTGGTCTACACAGTAAGTCAAGGACAGCCACAGCTACACAGAGAAACCCTGTCTTGAAAAACCAAAAAACACAAAACAAAACAAAAACAAAGGCCAGTAAGATAGTTTCAATGATAACAGTGCTTGGCATACAAACCTGACTGAGTTTGATCACTGGAACCCACATAAACGTAGGAAGGTAGAGGGCCAACACTAGAGCTGTACTTGATCTCCTGTATGTGTGCTACTGCACTTGATTCTAAAAATATACATATACATTACACGCACATTCTCAAGAAAGAAATACAGAGAGGAAAAAAGAGAATTAAAAATGTTAAAAAAGAAAAATAAAAAGGAGAAAGTTTAGAATGCAGCTTAGTTGCTGGACGGTTGCCTAGGCAGAGGCAGGGGCATGACTCTGATGCTTCCTGACTACTGTGCCCTGACTACTGTGGTAGTTTTATGAGAAATGTTGGAGTATTTGGTCCTTAGCAGTCTGGAGAGGTTCTGGAACATTCAGGAGCCTTGCTGGAGTGGGTAAGTCACTAGGGGTGAGCTTTGCAAAGTTCATGTGGATGGAGGGAGTTTAGAATGGCCAAAATCTAAAGTTAATTCATCTACGTGTTAATATACTCTACAAAGGCAATTATATCTATTTGATGCAGGCCATGGTGGCACACACCTTTAATGCTAGCACTCAGAAGTCAGAGGCAGACAGATCTCTGAGTTCAAGGTCAGCCTGGTCTACAAAGTGAGTTCCAGGACAGCCAGGGCTACTCTGTCTTGAAAAACAACAACAACAACAACAACAACAAAGAAAAGAAAGGTATTTTTAAGAATTCTGAAGCTGAGTGATTAGAGAAAAATAACATACATTTCAAAATGAACTTTTATTTATTTATTTATTTATTTATTTATTTATTTATTTATTTATTAATTATATGTAAGTACACTGTAGCTGTCTTCAGACACTCCAGAAGAGGGCATCAGATTTCGTTATGGATGGTTGTGAGCCACCATGTGGTTGCTGGGATTTGAACTCAGGATCTTTGGAAGAGCAGTCGGCGCTCTTAACCGCTGAGCCATCTCACCAGCCCCCAAAATGAACTTTCAAATATGACCTTGAGACCTGTGTGGTGACACACACCTTTAATTCCTGCATTCAGAGGCACAGACAGGAGGATCTCTGTGACTTTGCGGCTAACCTCAGCTACATAGGAAGTTCCACCACAGCCAGAGATACTCAAACCCTGTCTCAAAAAGTAAATACTAAATCAATACATTTAGAGGATAGAGAGTTGGCTCATTCATTGGTTAGGAGAACTTGATGCTCTTCCAGGGACCAGGGTTTGGTTCCCAGCACCAGCATGGAAGTTCACAACCATCTTTCACTCTGGTCCCAGGGAATCTGAAGTCTTCTGCCCGACCCAGGCACCAGGTATACACACGGTATAGACATTCATGCAGACACTCATACACAAAAGTACATCTTAAAAGTTACATTTAAGCCGAGCGTGGTGGCACAAGCCTTTAATCCCAGCACTCGGGAGGCAGAGGCAGGCGGATTTCTGAGTTTGAGGCCAGCCTGGTCTACAAAGTGAGTTCAGGACAGCCAGGGCTACACAGAGAAACCCTGTCTTGAAAACAAAAACAAAAACAAAAAAAAAAAAAACAAAAAAAACTAAACCTAAGTTATGTTATTACTGCCCATTAGTGTGGGATTGTCAGAAGAGAGAGTTTTAATTAATGCTGTCACTCAATTTTAACAGAAGAAGAGAAAATAGCTTTCAGCAGACTAAGGGAGGCAGGTAGGATCTGGGTAGCTATCCGAGTGGACCGAAGGCGAAAGCTTCCAAACCATTCATCTTGCTATGTAAGCCCACGGCAACCTCGACCTCAGCCCTGCTGCAGCCTCCGAAGTGCCAGCCTATAGGGCCTGTGTCATCATGCTCAGTTAAAGCTTGTCCTCTCTTGTTCTGTGCAAATATACACTCGAGGCCAGATATACACTTTTTTTTTTTCTTTTTCGAGACAGGGTTTCTCTGTGTAGCCCTGGGTGTCCTAGAACTCACTCTGTAGACCAGGCTGGCCTCGAACTCAGAAATCTGCCTGCCTCTGCCTCCCGAGTGCTGGGACTAAAGGCATGCGCCACCACTGCCCGGCAAATATACACTTTATTAAAAATTATTCATACATAAAAATACATTTAAAAATAATTTAACTCTGGGCCTGAACTTGGCTCATGTCAGACAATCACTGCATCTGGGCTAATTCTCCAGCCCAGAGCTTCCAAGTCCTGACCCAATGATACTGTTTAGAGAATTTTACCCTTAAAAAGAACAAAGGGCTGGGGGATGGCTCAATAGATGAGGTCATGCCACACCCACAGCAAGAGAACCTCAGTTCAGATCCCTAGCATTCAGAGTCAGTCATTCTGGTGCTAGGAAGGGCAGACAGGCAGATCCTGCGCTCACTAACCAAACAGTCTAGCCAACTGCTGAGCTCCTGACTCAATTAGAGACTCACTCTCAAAAAAGTAAGGTGACACCTGGCATTGGCCTCTGATCTCCACATAAGCATAGGCAAGTGCATGCGACACATATGCTACACACACACACACACACACACACACACACACACAGAGGCGCGCACAGGATTGGGACTATATATGCATGTAAGATACAGAGACAGACAGATCTCTGAGTGTGAGGCTAGCCAAGCTATATAGTGGTCCACGTCACTAGTATCAGAAAAGGAAACCCTGCTGTACAGAGGATGAGAGCAGGGCTAATACCCACAGGGCCCTTTTGTGTAGCTCTCTTCTCTAACAGAGACCTAATCTGCATCTTCTAAAACCCTGCAAGTGGAAGGGAGGGCATAGTGACGTACCAGATTATCTGCGGAGGATAGCGACTGCCTGTCGTCTGCTATGCCGTTGGTCTGTGAGTTTTCATCAACTCCAGGAGGAACAGCGCATTCCTGGCACTCTAGGGCACCCAGGGCTCGGTCGGGCTCCGGCAGACCATGCTTTTCTGCTGCTTCTTAAGACATAAGTTCAAAGTCATTGCCCAATGAGTGTGTATCCCAAAACACTGCTGAACCAGACAGAACTTACAGACTCAGTACTGTGCGCCCCTTCTTCCCCTAGCCCCACAACACAGAGGAGCTCAGGCTTTCTGCCTGACCCTCAGCTATAGCCTCACTGCCAGGGCCTCAGTAATGCAAGCTCCACACAGGACTTCACTCACATCACATGCAAAGCTGTGAAGAGCAGCAGCCCTGCCCATCTGTCGACTTCTGAAAAAAAGATTGAAAGAAGCAAAGCACTAGAAACAAAGACTTTATTTAAAGAGTTAATAGCCCAAGACTTAAGAGACAGTTAAAAGGCTGGTGCACACCTTTAATCCCAGCACTTGGGAGGCAGGGTCAGCTGGATCTCTGAGTTCTTGGCCAGCCTGGTCTACAGAGTGAGTTCCAGGACAGCCAGGGCTACACAGAGACACCAGGTATTGAAAAACAAGCCCAGGAGGCTGGAGAGATGGCTCAGTGGCTAAGAGCACTGACTGTTCTTCTAGAGGCCCTGAACTCAATTCCCATCAACCACATGGTGGCTCACAACCATCTGTAATGGGATCTGATGCCCTCTTCTGGTGTGTCTGAAGACAGCAACAGTGTACTCACACACATAAAATAAAACACACACACACACACACACACACACACCCCACACATACACAGGCACACACACACTCTGTGTACTCCTCAGGCATTGTGGCAGGTACACATGTCCCTGCTATACAACCTCAATGACTAGCAATAGTTTGACAAAGCATAGATTCACTGGACACAATATTTAACCAGTGCTACTCCACGACAGGCTGAGGTGTGACAGGTGATGGATGGCAAGAGATACTGCTTGGTTTTGTTTTTGTTTTTTTCTGAGACTGGCTTCTCTGTAGTCCTGGCTGTCCTGGAACTCTCTTTGTAGACAGGCTGACCACAAATTTACAGAGATCTGCCTGCCTCTTTCTCTGCCTCCCAAGCGATAGGATTAAAGTCTGCGCCACCACATCCGGCCTTACTGCTGTTCTTTGAAAGGTCTTCCTTGCTACATGGTTAAGTAAGTGCTGGGCTCTCAGAAAGAGCTTGGCAGCACCTGAATGAGCAAAGGAAGGCTCAGAGATGTGGTTTCCCAAGCATGACATCAGGCCTGGGATGTAACCCAGCGGCAATCTGCTATGTGTGAGGCCCTGGATTTGATCTCCAGGCTTGGAAGTCACAATGGGTTCTTCTGCCTCAGTCTCCCAAGTGTAGAGCATAGGCCAGAACACATAGAAATGAATGTAAACAATGTCCCAGTGTGAACATGTACTGTTGTAGGGATATCTGATCACACTGGGAACCTCAAGATTGTGTTATTTACTGAAAAAAAAAAACATTGTGGTGTAGCTCAGCCCTTAGCACACATCTTTAATCCCTCCAGTTGGAATACAGACTTGCCCTCAGTAACTTACCTTTAGTCCCAATGAAGGTGAAGTTAGTTTATGGAAGGAAACACCCATGTTTGAAAGTGGTATCTACTTGAGTGGCAGAGAAAGTGACGAGTCAGAGAAAGATTTGACAGAATAGGATATGCCTAACTCTCATAAGGAGAGAGAGGAAAGGGAAGCTACTTAAGAGACAGAGAGAGAGGGAGGGAGGGAGAAGAGCAGGTTTTCCTGGACAGTTTTACAGAGACTGGTTGTAGAGAGAACAAAGTAGATATAGATGAAGATAGAAGGAACCAGAGAATGAGAAGGAGCCAGAACATCAGCATAGATTGCTAGTGTTTGTGGTCAAACAGAACAATTCAGGAAAGGCAGAGAGAAGGAGAGAGAAAACAGATTGAATCAATCAGCTTGGAGAAGAGTTTGAGTCAGAGCAGCTGAGCTGAACCAGGCAGACAGAATTCAGAAAGAGCTAGAAAGGGCGAGCTTATTCAACAGTTAAGTCTGAGGCTGAAAACATTCTAGCCCTACATTAGATTGTACAGAGGCCAAAAGCTCCCAGGAGGAGGCCTAGGTTAGGAGACAGAGGCAGTAAGTCTGGGAGGGGACAACTGAATTAGGCAAAAAGAAACAATCACAATGTAAAAATAAAGAACTGCAACATTTTATGAAAAAGAATGAGTATTTCCATGCCCTGTGAACTCAGATCTATAATCATCTGTATTCTATTTATTTCTCCCATTTGAAAATGCTGATTGTGACCTACTGCCATGTTCACGTTTCTTCCCAAGTAATGGCACCGGCACAGTGTTCCCCAAGCAGCCGCTGACTGAGTCTGAAGCATCACCGGGGCTAGTTCTGGAAGCTGACTGACACTGAGTGGGACATGAGGAGTGCCTAACGCCTGCTGCTGTGTGACCACACGTGAAGTCTGGTCTTGACATCTTAGCAGCTCTGATGTAGAAGACATATGGAGGGGACCCCTGTGTGTCCAGGTGGAGCACCTAATACTCCTGTGTAGACTGTGATCTCACTGTGAGACTGTGCCTCAACCTAGACAGAACAAAAGCCATCCATCCATCCATCCATCCATCCATCCCTCCCTCCCTGTAGGCAGATCTCTGCGTGCCAAGCGGGGGCTGGGAGCTGCGGGAGCTCAGTGAGGAGCTGAGCGCCTGCCCAGATGCTGCCTGAGGGGCTTCACGGCATGGACAGAGCGTGAGGAAAGGCGGGCTGGCCTCAGCACTCACCTTTCACAGCAGACGTGACCACGTCCTCTAAGATGTCCTTCACCACCTCCTGAGCTCCACTGTCAGTGCCTGCACACAGCCCAAACACACAAACATACATAAGGTGCTGCCAGGGACGAGAAAAGAAGGGGAGGAGATGATGACAACTGCTTTCTAGAGTCCTGCAGAGGCACCAGTGTGTCCCTCCACCAGCAAATGTGCCAGCAGAGAGGATCCGTCAGATGCTGACCCCAAGGGAAAGGTCAGCCTGGCTTTCACGAAGGCTCACTCTCAAGAGCACTGAAACTGGTACCGGTACCGTCCTTTCCTCCTTCCCAAGTCGCAGCTGCTCAGCCCAGGCCAGTCCCCACCCCCACCAGAGCATGGCTGATCTACTCATCCCAGCAGAAACAAGGACGGGCTTCTCTGTACCTCCACCAAGCTCCTGGCCGCGGAGCTCTGGTGAGCAGCACGCTGGACTCTGTGTCAGTACAAGCCTGCTAACCTGACACTTGAAGATGGACTACATCTCAGATGAAAATATCCTGCCAAACGGTGTTTAAGTGGAAAAGGCCCAGTATCTCTGATCATTAATTGCTTATTTTTTAGAAAATTAGTCCCAAAGAAGAGCTTATGGAGTGAGCAGACAAGTGGAAGTGAAGTCACCAGTTAGAAAACACCTCACTGGGCAAAAGCCTTCATCTTGAGTGAGCAACACCACAGGCTGTGTACGCTTGCAGCAGTGAGGGCTCTCTAGCCACCAGCACTGCCATCTGCCAGTTCTGGGCGTGGCCCTGAGGTTCTGGGGAACATTTTCAACTGTCACTGAACACCTATAACCAAGTCTCTCGGAAGAGATTCCCGACATCACCACTTTCTCTTAGAGGGCAAAGCATAACCAGAATGGAAGATGAGGAACAACCCTGCCACAGCCAAGTCTTCTCA
Organism: Mus musculus; assembly: GCF_000001635.26. NCBI lineage: Eukaryota > Metazoa > Chordata > Mammalia > Rodentia > Muridae > Mus > Mus musculus. Next base: position 166,841,829 of record NC_000068.7, on the reverse strand, counting down.
ATTCATTTACTTCCCTCAAAAGCACGATTTAGACAGTCACCCAAACCGCCGTTTGGTTTTCCCACCTTAGTGACCTCTGCCCCACTCCTGCAGTGGCACTCATCTTACCTCAGACAATGAAATCTACAACTACCAACTTAAGAGCTGCTAGTTACACTGTAGTAACACATGCTAAAACAAACATGTAATTAAAAACTGCTCCCCAGGTTGGAGAGATGGCTCAGTGTTTAAGAACACCGACTGCTCTTCCAAAGGTCCTATGTTCAAATCCCAGCAACCACATGGTAGCTCACAACCATCCATAATGAGATCTGACGCCCTCTTCTGGTGCATCTGAAGACAGCTACAGTGTACTTAGATATAATAATAAATAAATCTTTAAAAAAAAAAACTGCTCCCATACCACCCATAGAATCACCTACACCGTGGTTTATAGACACTAATGCTAGCTATTTCAGAGCTGCTTTCCCTCTCTGGTACTAGGCTTGAAGCAGGCCTCAGGCATACTGCCTGGACAAGTGCTCTAGATGGGCTCCACCCAAGCCATGACTTTCTAAATTCCTGTTTAGCTCCAATCCACTGATGCTATGACTTGATAAAATTATGCTTACCATTTCCAATCTGTACTGTCTGCTGCACATTACACTGTTCACAGTCAACACCCACGACAGTGGAGTCGTGGTATCAGAGGCCTGGGGGGCTCAGTGTGACCAGAGGCCATAAAGTAGAGGCTGATAACTGCAGGCTGGCAGGTGTGTGTTGTTTACCACCAACTACTTCTTAAAACACTTGAATCAGCCGCTAATAACTTTATCTGAGAGATTACTTAGTCAGTAACACAACTTGTTTTTATTAAAAAAACCTGAAGCTAGGCCAGATGTTAGTGGCACACGCCTTTAGTCCCAGCACTGGGGAGGCAGAGGCAGGAGGATCTCTGTGAGTTCGAGGCCAGCTTGGCCTGCAGAGTGAGTTCCAGGACAGCCAGGGCTACACAGTGAGATCCCACTTCAAATAGAAAAAAAGAAGAAAAGAAAAAGAGAGACTCTGTCTCAAAACAAACAACAGCATAAAACCCTCTGAAGTCCCAAGGGGTAGGGGGAGCGCTGTAGCACTAGCTATAGAGATGCTTAAAGCAGAAAATATCACAAGTTAGGGGACCCCTCAATTCCAGCACTTGAGGAGCAGAAATGGATGGATCTCTATAGATTCCAGGCCAGCCTGGGCTATATAATAGGTGCCAAGCCTGCCAGAGCTAAAAAGTAACACTCTACACACACACACACACACACACACACACACACACACACACACACACACAAAGGAGGGTGAGAAGATGGATAAACCCATAAAGGAGGGGTATCAGTGATAGAAAGAGAAGAAAAAGAAAGGACAGGCGTGGTGGCACACACCTTTAATCCCAGCATTTGGGAGGCAGAGGCAGGCGGATTTCTGAGTTCGAGGCCAGCCTGGTCTACAGAGTGAGTTCCAGGACAGCCAGGGCTACACAGAGAAACCCTGTCTCGAAAAACCGAAAAACCAAAAAAAAAAAAAAAAAAAAGGAAAAAGTTTTTTTAAACAACAACAAAGACCAGAGAGAACTGTTTCCCATGAAAGTAGATTCAGTAGAGGCTCTGCAGACAGCATGCCTGGCCCAGCTCCCAGTGTGGGGATTTAAGTCCCTCAAGCTCCCATTCCCTCGCCTGTATGCCCTGTGGCTGGTCCCTGAAAAGCATCCCCACAGTGGCTCCTCTGGCCTGGGCTTCAGGTGTGAGGACAGTGTGCTGGGAGATAGGGACTGCCACTCCCGTCACCTTGCTAGACCCAGAGACTGAGTCCATAATGAAAAATTCCAATTAAACAGAGAAAGCACTTTCAATTAGCTAAAGCCTTCACTATCTTTCATTTCCAAACAGAAAAATACAATTACCACATCCACATAGGCCTCTCTTTCCTGGAAATTTCCCATTTAAATTGCTTTAAGCCTTGCCCTTTTCTGAGTCTTGCGACCCTCCTCACTGCAGTCTGGCACGGGTACAGGCTGGACCTCTAACTGCACCTGTACTAAACACCACTTGGCTCCATGTCCATGGGCTCTGCACTCACAGATCCAACCAAATGCAGCCTGGGAAGCTTGGGGAGAATGCATTGCACTGAACATGCAGAGGCGCCATCACCGTTCCCGGAAAGACACAGTTCACCGTCCACACATGGCCTTGTACAGGACAGCCCAACTCACCAACAGGAAAGAAGCTAACAGACAGAGGATGCCACCTGATGCTCTGTATCACCACGTCACACAGCAAGAAGGCCATCACCAGATGACCAAATGTACCCCCTTGACCTTGGCCTAGAACAGTGAGTCAAATTAAAATTCTTTTCTTTCTTTCTTTCTTTTTTTTTTTTGTTTTTTTTGTTTTTTTTTGTTTTTCGAGACAGGGTTTCTCTGTGTAGCCCTGGCTGTCCTGGAACTCACTTTGTAGACAAGGCTGGCCTGGAACTCAGAAATCTGCCTGCCCCTGCCTCCCAAGTGCTGGGATTAAAGGCGTGTGCCACCACGCCTGGCCCTTTACTTTTTTTTTTTTTTTTTAACTCTTTTCTTTATAAATAAAAAAAAAAAAGAAGATGAATGTAGTGTGCCCTCCTCGGAACTCCTTCCCCTTGCTGGAGTTCTCACTCTTCCTTCTGCTCAAAATGAAGTATGTGAGAGGATGTAAGAAGTTGTATACAAATACCATAATCCGTCACTTTATTCACTGTGTGGCTATGGTGTGTGTTTGTGTGGACACACGTGCCATGGCACACATAAGGAGGGGACAGGACAACTTGTGGAAGTTGGTTCTTCTCTCTTTCCACCGTGTGGGTCCTGGAATCAAACTCAGGTCTCCAGCTCTGGTGACTACTGCCTTTACCCACCGAGCCCATCTAATCAGCGTTATTAATCATCCTAATCTATGGATCAATCACGGAAGGAAGGATCTGGTATCTTTGGATTATATTATATATATATATTATATATATATGGTATATTTGGAGTACTTAAGGACACTATGTCCTCAGGCCAGGCAGGTCTAACCCTGACATCAATGGCTCCCGTGGCCCCTGAGGCGGGACTCCAGCTTGATACTTCTTCTGGATGTCACTGAAGTTTCTTTCTTTCTCACCCCCACACCCCCAAGACATAGTCTCATTATTTTGCCCTAGCTGTCCTAGAACTCACTACATACACTAGGCTGGCCTTGAACACACAGAGATCCGACTGCTTCTGTCTCCCAAGTGCAGGGACTAAAAGTGTGTGCCATTACACCCTGCTACTGTTTTCATTTTTTTAGAAAGGATCTCTGTAGCTTAGGCTACAGAAACTTATAGTGATCTTCCTGTCCCAGGCTCTCAAGTGCCAAGATTGAAAGCATGCATCTCACCTAGCTTCTAAATGTGCATTTCAAATGGGTCAGTACAGTGCAAATCACATCTCAGGAACGATGTGCTTATAAAAGACAAACAAGCCGGGCGTGGTGGTGCACGCCTTTAATCCCAGCACTTGGGAAGCAGAGGCAGGTGGATTTCTGAGTTCGAGGCCAGCCTGGTCTACAGAGTGAGTTCCAGGACAGCCAGGGCTACACAGAAAAACCCTGTCTCGAAAAAAAAAAAAAAAAAGAAAAAAAAAGACAAACAAAGGCCAGGTGTGGTAGTGTGTGCCTTTAATCCTAGCACAAAGTAGGCAGAGGCAAGGAGATCTCTGTGAGTTGGAGCCCAGCCTTGTTTACATAGTGTGCAGTCCAGGACAGCCAGGGTTCTGCAGAGAGACCCTGTCTCAAAAATCCAAAAACAACAAACAAACAATATAGCCCTGGGTCTAACCCCAAGCACTACATAAAGTAGCAATGAGGGTCCACACCTGCAATCCTAATACTCCAGAAGTGGATGCAGGAGACTGGGTGATTGCTGGACCTTTCTGGTACTCTGGGGACAAAGGAATAGGAACTGACAGAGGAGGACACTTGATGCCATCCTCTGGCCTCTGCAGGTGCACATCCCAAATACATGCAGATATACCACACAGAAAGGCAGGGGTGGGAGGGGATAAAAAGGGGAAAGGGGAAATTTTAAATTTAAAGAAAAGGACAGAGAAGTGGGCAGGGCTCAGTCTCACAAGGCTCTGCAAGCAATCAGGGAAGGGAGGGCATAGCTTTTGCTCTGATTGGTAGAGAATAGGAATGGGGAATTATCAGAGGGTTTTGCATAGGGGAGGTTGGGACCTCACTCATGCTGCGCCCGGAACATAACAAAGAGAAAGCAGTCTGCTGCAGCCCAAAGAGGACAACTCTTCTGTTTGCTCAGCTACAATTATTACTGCACTTTAAGATGTCCAATCTGGCCGGGCGTGGTGGTGCACGCCTTTAATCCCAGCATTTGGGAGGCAGGGGCAGGTGGATTTCTGAGTTCGAGGCCAGCCTGGTCTACAGAGTGAATTCCAGGACAGCCAGGGCTACACAGAGAAACCCTGTCTAGATAAACAAACAAACAAACAAACAAGATGTCCAATCTGTGTGGCCTAGCAGGAGACACTACCGGCTGAAGGCATTATCAGTCATGTAACAGAGGCAGAGATGACATCAATTGGAAATGTGTACAGCAAGGAATGTGAGTGAAGAATTGGCACCAACCAGGAAAGACAAGGTTGAAGGTGATGGTTGAAGACGTTGGATTGGCTCCTGCCGATGTCAGGAGGAGATGCAGATGATCCTAGGTCATCACAATTCTATGCTCATTAACTCATTCTAACTCATTAACTGTCTGATGATAGCCAGCTCTGGAAGATTATTTTGCTTAAAATGGAAACAAAGGGCCAATAAGATAGCTCAGCAGGTAAGTGTGCTTAAGTGTGCCAAGCCTGACTCCATGAGTTCTACCCTCGGGGAGTACATGAGACTACAACTCGTGGGAGTCTAACCTCTCTTGGTGCCTGCAGCACATGGATACCCATGCTCATACAAAGTGCGCACAAGCAAGGGTTTTAAAACTAAGCAAACTAAAAAAAAAAAAAAATCAAGTGGATTACGTCTGATGACGCCATCGACCTGACTGTTCCCGTGCTTGCCATGTGCGTTCTAGCTCTTCACAGGGCTCTATGCGTGGTACCAGACTGCCAATACAAACGGATTAATCACCTACTTAACTCCCTGTGGAGACCGAGTGCCCCAAACTGCACCAACTATGCCATGGCTGGCAGGAAGCAGCAGCAGGCCTCACTGGCTGTGCCCCATGTAGAAGCCAAGGAAAGGCCCAGAACAGACAGGCTCCCCCCAGGGCTTCCTTAACCACCAGCCAAGCGTTCCCAGTGTGTCCCACAGCCCAGGAAGATGCCAGCTCACCCCTCGAAGGCTCGGCTCTCCCAGAGACTGGCGAGCCTCTCTCTCGGGGAGCTTCTCCATTTTCCAAGCTCACTTTTCCTAGGCCACTCTGGGCATGGTCCCCATTGGGCAGCTCTGCTTTCTCAGGAGTCGTGGGTTTGCTCTGGGCCTGGCTCTGCTTCAGGCGGCTGAACTTGGGAGAGCCTGCTGTGGCCTGGATCACCGGGGACTGAGGTTTTGACTGCATTGGTTTTTCCAATTCTCTGGCCTCCTGTAACTAAAACACAAGAGAGAAGGGATTCCATCTAAACAGTGCTAGCATTTTATTTAAAAAAAAAAATTACACCAAACTATTGTTTTTAAAATATTTCAAGCAGCTGACCGAACTTTTGTTCTGTTTTCCTGGGTGCTAGAATTAAACCTAGAGCCTTATATATGCTAGGGAAGGGCTCTTCCGCTAACCTATATCCCAACCCAGCATAAAGTTTTTAAAAAGAGGTAAGTCCAAAGTAAACTTAGACTGTGATAACCAAACTTCAAAACCCAGGCTAGAGTTGCAATCTGCTTTTAAAATCGAGGTCTCAGGAAGGATGTCTCCTCCAGTGCCAGTTCCCACTCCCCACCCCCACTCCCCACATGCATGCGCTGATTCAGCAGGACGTGGGGCCAGGCCAGCTGTCACTCACCACTTGGTTTTCCATGCGGGTGAAGATGACATTCAGCATTTGGGTAAGGGTGGCCTTGGCGGTGGTTTGATTGATGAGGTTTTTGCTGGCCAGATAGATATTGTAGCAGGTCCTCACTGTCTGCAGGATGGTGCCCTCATGGATTTCAATGTGTGGGGATGTCACAGCAGTCAGCAGAGCCTGGCACAGATCAGAAATGGCCACCTTCCCATATGCCCATATTTCTCCTGGGCAAACTTTCCAGAACAGTTGAGGGGTTTGGCCCTGCCCCCCCCCTTTTTTCCCTGAAAATAAGTCTCCTTCAGTAATCCTGGCTGTCCTAAATCTGGTTATATACAGGCTGGCCTCAAACATTCAGCAATTCTCCTGCCTCTGTCTCCCAAGTGCTAAGATTACATGTGGTACCAACACACCCAGCCTGATTTTTCTAAATTCTCAGCTGGTCCTGCAAACTCACCTGGCTGATTTAGTACCCAGAGCCAGCTTCCTACTGTTTGGAGTTAGAAAAGCAATTGCTGACTCCCTGAAACTCACATCATTTTAAGTAATTATGCTGTGCTGAAGTAGGTGTTCTAGTGCTTGCTAAAAATTTTCTTATAAGTTTTAGAGAAAACCTTGAAAATTCTGAATGTTAATAGTGATTGAAAAAATCTAAAGTTAAAAAAAAAAAGTAAAAACCTAAAATGAAAACTACACTCCTCCCTCACAAAACACACAGAGCCTATCCCACACAGCTGAGCTACCCAGCACCTAAGATCAGGAGGGAAGCCTTGGTCCACCCACTCATTCCCTGACACACTGGCAACTCTAGCTCATCCCAAGCCGTTTTTGGGCCGCACACCCAGAAGAGGGAAGAGCTGGGAAGACAGGAGACAGGGCAGTTTCAGGCATTAAGAACATCAATGAAGACTTGTACAGTGATGGTGGACGGTCAGCTGGAACAAAGAATCTCCAGCAGATCCCAGAAAATCTCAAGCAAATGCACTTGCGGTGATCCACGGCTAGTGGGGACTGACTATTTACCAGAGGCACACCTGCTCGTGCTCCTCCGTCACGGCACTAACAGAAGCGCTAAGGAGCACGTCTGACTCTTCGGTTCCAGCTCAACACACTCAACGGATACATGGTAAGTCAAAGCCCAGACTCTCAAACCCAGACCAGGCACACAGAAGTACCTTAATGATTTGTAGCTGAACCCCTTCATCTGTCTGAGGGCCCTGAAAACAATTGCAAATGGTTTCAACGATCCTGTCGATCAGCCGCTTCCCAGGAGCGCCACTGTCAGGGGCATTGCCAGTGATGTGTCCATATGCGATGAGTTTCTGCACACAAAAGAGCAGAAGTTACAAGATTCTGCCTGGCTAGACAACAAGATGGAGGGAGGATGGCCTTGAACTTCAAGTTCCCATGGCAGTAGTTACTCCCAGGAGCCAGGCAAGCACAGCTGTTCTGAGTGTGACCTTTACCATCCCCCAGTAGGCAGGCTGCCTCCCAGAGGCTACCTTACCTGCCAGTGCCACCTCATGCCCAACCTGGACCTTAGCACAAAGAGAAACCTGAGAGACAGAGGTCAGAGTGAGCGCTACACCTGCCTGAGATTAAGAGTCATCTGGAAGAAATCACAAAAATGCAGTTTCCTGGACTTCAATCTGGACCTACTGAACCAGGAGTTAGGAGGCAGAAGCTTAGAAATCAGTTTTTTTCTCCCAACTGTACAGCTTATTCTAAAGGTCAGGCCAGCAAAAGGCCCAGGCTTCTAGGGCACACTGTGCTTCGGGGAGCTGGTGAGGATGTGGACTTGCTGCTGTTCTGTATATAACCGTGCTTCTGGCTGCTCACATCCCTGCCTGCCTACACAAGCAGACAAGCAAGCACTCCTGAGCCTGCCTGCTGTACTGGGGGGGTGTGGGGGTGTGGAAGAGGGGCAGGGGGTATTTACCCTGCAGAAGCTTACAACATTCCTGAGTGGCTTTCTACAAAGCACCTTCATTCAGTAAGCAGAACAAGACTGAGAGTGTCGAGAGCAGAAACACAGCACACACGGTGGGACAGAACAGACCGCCCGCCCCTCTGCTGTTCAAGCCCGACTCTGGGACCCAGAAGGTAGTGGGCAGGATGAAGGACGAGCCAGAGCTGCTCGTTCCCCCCCCCCCCCCACTTCTGACAGCGCTTCTTCCTTCTGACATTAGGATTCAAGCTCTGCTGTGAGCACTGGGATGTGATTGAATGAGTGAATATCTCAACACCATGTTGAAAAGGAGGTTCTCTGGGGCCAGGAAGCAGCGTGATACTTTGGACTCACACCTGGGTTCCGTTCCATCCCAAGCACAGAAAAAGAGAAAACAGGCCTCCAGTTGGACATGCTTACATGGACGTTGAGGCAGAAAATCATGAATTTGATTACTAGCCTAGGCCACATGGTAAGAGCTTGTATCAAAAAACAAAAATAGGGCCACACTTTGAATCTCAGGACCTGGAAGGCAGAAGCAGGCGGATCTCTGGTCTACATAGCAAGGTCCATGCCAAGAAGTAATCAGATTCTGCCTCAAAAATACTACTACTAAATAATTAACTTTAATTAAGGGCTGGGGAAATAGTTTAGTCATTAAATGCTTGCCATGCTAGGATGCAGACCTGAATTTGCTCCCCAGGACCCATGTCAAAAGCTAGGATAGAGGATGACAGGCCTCGAAATCCCAGTGCCCAGGAGGGAGAGACAGGCACACCCCTGAGGCTTTGCTGGTCTGACAGCCAAGCCTATTACTGAACCCCAGGTCCAATGAGAGACCCTGTCTCAAAAGCCAAGGTGGATAGCTTGAAGAACAAGGCTCATCTCGGACTTCTACATGGACCCACACATATCCACGCATGCCACCACAAACCCACACAACACCTATACCCACACACACACAAAGCCAACCAACAAAAGCTATAACACAGCATATGTAACATAGACAGGTCAGCCTGGGCCAATCATTCCTTACAGGCTTCACTGTGAATAAAGAGAAAATGGTATTCTACTTTTCAATCTTTTTCTTTCTTTTGAGACAGACTTCTGTACACCAGACCTTGAACTTCTGATCCTCCATCCTCTGTCTCCAGAGTATTCTAGATGGAACTGGATCTCATGCAAGCTAGATAAGTAGTCTAGCACAAATGTAGTGCCTAACTAAAAAATATTTATTATTATATATTTATGTGTATGAGTGTTTTGCCTGTGGAGGCCAGAAGAGGACATCAGATCTCCAGGAACTAGAGTTATAGATGGCTGTGGACAACTTACAGTTGAAACATCTCTCCTGTCCCAATGTTACTGTTGTGTTTTTGAGACAGGTCTCACTGTGCAGCCCTGGGTGGCCTCCATCACATAGAGCTCCACTTGTCTCTGTCTACACACACAACTTGTATTTAACTTTTATCTTGACCTTTAAAATTTCTATTTTTGAAGCCAGGTGTAGTGGTGTATGCCTTAATCCCAGCACTTAGGAGGCAGAGGCAGGAGGATCTCTGTGAGTTCAAGGCCAGCCTGGTCTATAGTTCCAGGACAACCAGAGGCTACTGAGTGAGACCCTGTCTTGAAAAAAACAAAAAACAAAAAATTCTATTTTTGTATGTTTTATAATGAACAAAGTTCATATATAATGTTAAGTTAAAATATATTCCACGCCAGGCGTGGTGGCACACGTCTTTAATCCCAGCACTCAGGAGGCAGAGGCAGGCGGATTTCTGAGTTCGAGGCCAGCCTGGTCTACAAAGTGAGTTCCAGGACAGCTAGGGCTACACAGAGAAACCCTGTCTCAAAAAACCAATAGATAGATAGATAGATAGATAGATAGATAGATAGATCCATATATATATATATATCCATTAACTTAGGAAAGTCAGGCTTTGCCCCAGGCAGTGTGGGTCACTAGACGCTAAAGGGAGCAGCACAGGCCCCTCAGTGCTGCAGAGGCTGCACATGACCTCTCAGGGCTGCACATGACCTCTCAGGGCTGCACATGACATCTCAGGGCTGCACATGACCTCTCAGGACTGCACATGACCTCTCAGGGCTGCACATGACATCTCAGGGCTGCACATGACCTCTCAGGACTGCACATGACCTCTCAGGGCTGCACATGACCTCTCAGGGCTGCACATGACCTCTCAGGACTGCACATGACCTCTCAGGGCTGCACATGACCTCTCAGGGCTGCACATGACATCTCAGGACTGCACATGACCTCTCAGGGCTGCACATGACCTCTCAGGGCTGCACATGACATCTCAGGACTGCACATGACCTCTCAGGGCTGCACATGACCTCTCAGGGCTGCACATGACCTCTCAGGACTGCACATGACCTCTCAGGACTGCACATGACCTCTCAGGGCTGCACATGACATCTCAGGACTGCACATGACCTCTCAGGGCTGCACATGACCTCTCAGGGCTGCACATGACCTCTCAGGACTGCACATGACCTCTCAGGGCTGCACATGACCTCTCAGGACTGCACATGACCTCTCAGGGCTGCACATGACCTCTCAGGACTGCACATGACATCTCAGGACTGCACATGACCTCTCAGGGCTGCACATGACCTCTCAGGGCTGCACATGACCTCTCAGGGCTGCACATGACCTCTCAGGGCTGCACATGACCTCTCAGGGCTGCACATGACCTCTCAGGGCTGCACATGACCTCTCAGGGCTGCACATGACCTCTCAGGGCTGCACATGACCTCTCAGGGCTGCACATGACCTCTCAGGGCTGCACATGACCTCTCAGGGCTGCACATGACCTCTCAGGGCTGCACATGACCTCTCAGGGCTGCACATGGCCTCTCAGGGCTGCACATGACCTCTCAGGGCTGCACATAACCTCTCAGGGCTGCACATGACCTCTCAGGGCTGCACATGACCTCTCAGGGCTGCACATGACCTCTCAGGGCTGCACATGACCTCTCAGGACTGCACATGACCTCTCAGGGCTGCACATGACCTCTCAGGACTGCACATGACCTCTCAGGGCTGCACATGACCTCTCAGGACTGCACATGACATCTCAGGGCATCTCCGAGCAGGGAGGGGCATCTGTGCCAACTGTGCTCCTTACAAAGCAAACCCTAAAGCGCCTTTGTCCCTGCCACCTCCAAGAGAAATGGGTGACAAGGCACAGTATAGGTGACTTCAGCTGGCTCCACTTCTGTCAAAATCAGACTTCACTCCAGATTCTGGCCTTTGGTTTCCAACCTATGAGCTTCCGCCTCAACTGCCAGGAAATTCCAGTCAGACAGGCTTAGCCGGGCAGCAGAGGCTAAGCTCTTTTTCCACTCAGTCTTCCAGGGTGCCTATTTACTTCCTGAAGTCATAAAAAAGGGGCGCACTTTACACCTTTTACACTAAACAAGGACCCTAGCACCCCTATTAAATTCCAGAGGATTCCATTCCAAAGAGAACCACACATCAAGAGAACAAGGTGTTTAAAGTCGTGTATGCACACACAGTGAAGAAGCCAGGTCACACGGTAACAGGTAAGAGCATAAAGGACCAGGTACTGAGCACACGGGTCAGGTGGTCTCCGATGCAACTACTCACTGAAGCCACAATGGTGAGAAGCCAGGCTCAAATAAGCAAGTAAACACGCATCTCTCTGTTGCTGTGACTCAAAGTTATGTTCCCTAGATCCATATTCTCAAGTCCCAGAACCAAAAGTGCCCATGAAAATGTTGGGCCTGTGGGAGCTAAACAGACTTAAGGCCACGAGGGCTGGGCCCTCACAGTGGAGTCTGTGCTCTGTAAGAACAGACCAGAGAGCTTGTTTGTTCTGTAATACACTAAGGCACAGTAAGACTATGGCATTCTACAAGTTGAGCCAGAGTCCGCACCAAATCAGCAAGGGCCTTGATCTTAGACTGCCCACCCTTCAGAGCTATGAGAGAGGGCTGAGTGTTGTGTAGGACTCAGTTATCATAGCCCAAGCTGAGACCATTGCAACTATCCATAAAAGCAGACAACAGATTACATTGTAAGTGTGGGGCTGGGAAGTCCTACAACCCAAAGAAGCCCCTATTACTGGACAGGTGACTTTGAGCTGAGCTAGCCACTTTATTATCTAAGCCTCAGACACCTTAACTCTAAAACAAGAAGGAAGCAGCACTCAGAGGCAGATGCAGGCAGATCTATAAGTTCGAGGCCAGCCTGGTCTAAGAGTGAGTTCCAGAAGAGCTAAGGCTATACAGAGGAAACCCTGTCTGGAAAAAACAAACAGAAGAAAACAAAAACAAGAACGTTTCTTCTGAAGCTGAAAGAGGATGATTGACGGGGATGAAAAGGGTGACAGGGATGAAGACCTGGCCAGGCTGACGGCCCAGGGAGGGTGAGAGCTATCACACTTAGGACGTTAATGTGTTAGCATCAGGACTCATTCCCAAACTAAAACTCATCATGGGAACCAAACAACTAAAATAAAACTGATGTCAAATTTCCTCAGAAAGCATTCACAGCATCAAGTACTTTAGGATGAAGTAAGACTCTGCCTGCCATTTGAGAACTCCTGGCTCATTAGAAGCTTCGCATAGGACATGTACAGAATTATCTGGAATGAGAGAAATAATTTTCATTTGAAAGAACTGCTTCTGTGGAAAAAAAAACTGTCACCAACTCTAAATTGTGTTGAAAAAAAGAAGATAATGGAGTAACGATTAGACCCAGGATGCCACTTTGCAGTTCTATGGTGTGGCACATAGAACCAATAGATGACAACAGGCTCAGTGGTTAAGAGCACTGACTGTTCTTCCAGGGGTCCTGAGTTCAATTCCCAGCAACCACATGGTGGCTCACAACCATCTGTAATAGTATCCGATGTGTGCCTGAAGACAAGCTACAGTGTACTCATATACATAAAATAAATAAATCTTTAAAAAAAATAAAAAGAAATGCAAATCTGCAGGAGGCTTCGAGGACCTTGTTTCACAACTCTCTAAGCAACCCTAACAGAGTCATCTGCTCCCTGTTCCTGTTCCAGGAGTTGCTGGTAACTTCAATAACATCCAAAACTTCTTCCACTGACGGATGGGACGGCGCTAAGGTAAAGAAACTTGGAGCTGTCTAGAGGAAAAAAATGACGGCTTGGGAACTAAGGCTCCTGGGCTGCCCTGTGTCTTACAACTGTAGCACAGGCTCCCATCTCTACTCCTAGGCCTTCAGCACTTAGAGAGCTTTAGTGAGGAAGCTCCAACCACAGCCAAGCCGCATCGTTTGCAGACTGTTGGCCTCGAGTGTTCTCACTCACTCGCTCGCTCACTCACTTGCACACCCACTCGCCCGCTCGCTCAGAAGCATTTGAACGCCCCAGTCAGAACTGCGGTTACTTGTAGAAATGCACAGAACAGTGAGACCCTGAATCACAGCTGAGCTGGACGAGGAGACACAGCTCTCTTTCAGATTTTCTTCCACATTCAAGTGTTCTTTTTCTGTGATGTTTTTGCTGTGTGACTTCCACAGTTTTATCCTCTATGCTCTTTAAAACACCTCCCTAGTGTGTGAGAGGGTGCTTCCTAGAGCTAAGGAGCAAGGAGGCCGGGACTGCCTTACAAGAAACTGCAGGTATTAAATAAACTTGCACGTTATTAAAGCTGCTGGCTGTAAACTCAATGTTGATGAGCCAATGGTGCTTATTAAGGTGTCTCTAAACAGAAACGCACAGAGAATGAACTTATACACTGATCAGCTAGTCCAAAATGGAGAACTGGGAACCCAAGCCCGCACTTCCTGGGGCTGGTTAGTTCACGTTCATAGTGACTGTAGATCAGAACTGCCACAAATAATCAGATGTGGCTGTACCTGTTTCTACACCTGAGAGAACACATTAACACCATCAACGATGAGGCTGGGAGCATGTCATGTCATGTATCACATATATCAAACACAGTCAACCTACAACTGACTACAGTTTCCCCACTGGGGAAATGTGACTGTAGCTAAGGAGCACAGGCCCCTGGCCACCAGGACATCATCACACGGGAAGCTGTGGGCTGCTCCTGCACCACCTCCTGGGGCATTCTCAGTGCCAGAGCAGCACTGCTGTGGGTAATGGAGTGCTCACACCAAGGACCCCTCACACTGAGCTTAAACGTGGTACCTGCAAGCAGTCCAGGGATGTGCTGACCACCCGAGGTGACTTGGATTGGCAGGCCAGCTCGAATGGAAGGAAATACTTGTCAGCTTCAATGAAGTTTGCCTTTGGTGGAGCCGCAGCGCCAAGCCTAGGGAAAGCAGGAAAGGGGAAAGAGGTAGAATGAGGGAAAAAAGCTTGCTTCTCTCCATCTTACTGGACGCTCCCACGGTGACTGTAAGCACTTGGTTAAAAGTGCTAAAAGCGCTCGCTCTCCTGGAACTGTGGTTACAAGCTGAGTGCATGTAACTTGAGGAAGAAACCACCAGGATGTCATATGCAGAAAGCATGAGCCTTGTGAGTGGACTCACTGGCACTGGTCAGAATCTGCTGCATCCATGCTAGAGCCATGGTTCTGAGCTGTGACTGCTGGCTCCCATTAAGATAAGGAGCTAGGACTGCCAGAGCAAGCTACAGCTTGCCACAAGACAAGGCTTCTGCCTCCTTCTCAAGAGAAGGTATAAAGGCATCGACTTGGCCTTCTTTAACCACCCCTTCAAGCACATGTGTAGCACTGAGCCAGGCACCTGCCCAGCCCGGGAGCCCTGCTGTGTGAGCACTGTGCCAGTAGAGTATGTGCTGCCCCTTTAAATATGACCGTAAGCACACATGGAAAGGGGTTCCCATGGCCACCACCTGCTGCACCCCCAAAAAGGAGGAAGCACAGCTGCTTACCTCTGCTTTTCTAGTTCTGCTTTAATTTCATCTGGTGGAAGAAGAAAAAGCACATTAGGAGAACGCAACACTTACAGAAGAGTTGTTTGCTACAAGGTGTCTAGAAACCATTGAAAGGAATATTATAAGATTGTGGAACACTCAGATTTTGATATAACGTGAAGCAAAAACTTATCACAGCAGTAATGCTGGTGGCCCATGGGAGTCACTGTGCTAGCATGCATGTAAGTTCATGGTGCCTTCACTTATGCCCATGGGACCCTGTGGGTGGACACTACTGTTCCCTCTCACCACTGACAAGCTGCAGCCATCCTGTGCGCCTCTAGATGATAGAAGCATTTCCTGCCCCTGCAGTGTTATGTTGTGCTTTTTGATAAGGTCTCATTATGTAGCCAAGGCTAACTGGAAACTCGAGATCCTCCTGCCTCAGCCTGTAAAGTGCTGCCGGGAGGTACCAGCATGCTCTCCTGTAGTCTTGAATACCAAATGGTCCCTGAGCAAACACTCTCAGTGAGAAGAAAGATTTCAATGAGGAAACACAGGCATCATGAGAAAGGGGAATTTCTCCACACTACTCATTAAGAAATGGGGGAGCAAGAACCTGGACCTAGGTCTTGGCTCTGTGGTCTATGCTCTACCTTCTCTTCGTACCAGGTGTATGTAAAAATAGTTAACACAAGCCATCAACTACGCAAAACCATACACAGGAGACTGGAGACCGCTTAAGAAAATACTGAAACTAGTTAGGCAAATGTTGGAAGTTACTAAATAGTGGAGTGGAGAGGCTTGGTTCTTTTTAATTACACTTCGTTAGTTAGCTGGGGAAGGGGCATCAGTGAGGACCAGAGAGCAGCTGTCATCATCAGTTCCTGCTTCTACCTGCAGGTCCCAGGTATTGAACTCAGGTCGGCAGGCTTGACAGCAAGCACCTTCACCTATTAAGTCATTGCCCTGGCCCCTGTTGGTTTTTTCAAATTTTTTCTTTTTCTTTTATGTTTATGGGCATTTGGCTGTATCTATATCTGTGCACATGTGTGCTTGATGCCCAAACTCCACTGCAACTGAAGTTATAGACAGCTCCGAGCCTCACTGTGGGTGCTGAGAATCAAACCCAGGTCCTTTAGAAGAGCATTCAGAGCTCTAAGCTGCTGAGGTATCTTTCCAGCCCCTTCATTTTTTCCACATTTTTCAATGACCTAAACACTTTTGAGGTCAGGGCCATTGAAACAAGAGAGTACCTTATCTAAATACTCTTGACCCAACCCACCAATCTATTCCTAGTACTGCAGTATGTTGGGCCCTAAGGCACAGGTAATATCAAAGGTGAAGGAGGGAGGCAGGAAAGGGAGGAGAGGGGCAGGAAGGAAGGGAAGGAGGCAGGAAGAGAGGAAGAGAGGAAGAGAAGGAGGAACACACCTAGTCTTTCTACAAACTCTTAAGAGCAGGCAGTCTGGGTAAGGACAATAGCCATCCTAACAGAACCAAACACACTTCAAGAAGTTCTTAGTTCCATTTGCTTGGAAAGTCAAGGAACCGGGCCAGCTAGAGGTGGTAAGGTCTACACATTCTTACTGCCTGCCTAACAAAGCAGCAGGTAACTGCCCACGAGGCCTGTGACACCCGAGCTTGTGAAAGGAACAGCCAACATGGACCCTGTCCTTAAAGGACATAACTCATCCACCTCCAACAGAAGGCTACAAGACTGGCCTACAGGATGTAGCTTCCATCATCTGACATAACGCAATGGCTTTGCAAGTTCCTGTGACACACCGGATGCACCCTGCTGCCAACTCAAGTGTAAGGTTTTCTTCTGGTCAGGAGCAGCACTCTTAGGGCTCAGTCAGATGCATCAGATACGGCCAAGCCCATGCTAGAGGCTGGTGGTCTCTGAATCTCCAACCATCTGTTCTGGATACCAATGGTGCTAAGCCAGTGATACACAAATCTCACCAGTACAGCCGCTCACTGTCGATGCAAGGCACCAAAACCAACAAGACTAAACTCAGGGCTACACACTTGAAAGCCTATGCACACCAATCACGAAATGTCAGGAGAGGCATCGGGAAGAAAACATCTTAGGGACAGCAGAGCAGTAGCCTTCAGTGGCTGGCACTGGCAGCTCTAGAGACTCTAACCCAGGATGTTGGTTGCTCTGATTATCCCAGTGGGCAAGCCCAGACTTTACAAGAAAGTTCAGATTGCAACTCAAAGCAAATTCAGCCTTTCCATAATAACTATGCCCAGATAAGACTGATCTCCTGGCCGCCCTGGCCACGAAGCTACTGGCTCATAGTTTCTCTTTCAAGGAATGGGAAGGACTCAGAAGCAATACTTCACTGGCTGCAAACAAACACCTACAGGTGGGAAAGGTGCTTAAAGAGTACGTCATCAGCTGAGGACGAAATGCAGGCTCTGCACAAGCTCAGTGGCTCAACTGAAGAGCAGCAACAAGAGAAGCAGGCCAGAATCCAAGGCCAGACTCTGTAAACCTTACAGACTAGGAAATGAGAGCCAGAGAACGTTCCAGGTAGAGCTGGGATGAATCCAAGAAATCAGTCTAGAAAGCCCATGTTCATAAGCTCAGGTGTCCCTAGTTCTCAAAGCATGCACAGAGAATTAATCTGTAAACTACAAACAAAACAACATATATACTCAAAACCACAAAGCTTCACTAACAATTCAAAACACAGGTGCTTTCTTCAGCTGGAAGCTGGTTTACGGCCAACTACGGAATTTCCCAGTCACCTTTCCTATCAGGACTAAGCAAAAGTACATTCTAGTTAGCCTAGGGTACTGGGGATAGAGCCCTCGGTCTTCCACATGCTAGCAAGCAAGCTACCACTGGCATACACTCTGAGTAGCAGTATGGGGGAACAGGAGGCCTCTCCCATAAACTACTGCTACCAGGGAGTTCAAGAAATCTCAGACGGCTGGGCAAGGTGATGCATACCTTTAATCTGTTACTCAGGAGACAAAACGGATCTGAGTTTATAGCCTGCCTGGTCTACACCAAGAAGTCTTTGTCTCAAAAAAAAAAAAAAAGCAAACCTCAGATGCAAATCCCACAATCACAGACTTTTCATTTACCCTTAAGTGCTAAGAATTAGGAATTGTTGCACTTCCTAAACTACTTTTTTTTTCCCATTTTATTTAGGTATTTAGCTCATTTACATTTCCAATGTTATACCAAAAGTCCCCCATACCCACCCACCCCCACTCCCCTACCCACCCACTCCCCCTTTTTGGCCCTGGCGTTCCCCTGTACTGGGGCATATAAAGTTTGCGTGTCCAATGGGCCTCTCTTTCCAGTGATGGCCGACTAGGCCATCTTTTGATACATATGCAGCTAGAGTCAAGAGCTCCGGGGTACTGGTTAGTTCATAATGTTGTTCCACCTATAGGGTTGCAGATCCCTTTAGCTCCTTGGGTACTTTCTCTAGCTCCTCCATTGGGAGCCCTGTGATCCATCCATTAGCTGACTGTGAGCATCCACTTCTGTGTTTGCTAGGCCCCTTTTTTTGGTTTTTCGAGACAGGGTTTCTCTGTATAGCTCTGGCTGTCCTAGAACTCACTTTGTAGACCAGGCTGGCCTTGAACTCAGAAATCCACCTGCCTCTGCCTCCCAAGTGCTGGGATTACAGGCATGCACCACCACGCCTGGCCCTAAACTACTTTTATTGAGGAAAAAAACAAAAACAAAAACAAAAAAACACCCTGAAATCCTGTTCACCGGGCTAACAGTGGCAGACAGTACAATACCTTTGTAGAAGCAGGCAGCCTCTGAGGCTGACGACCATGGGGCAGCTTTCACTGGCTCTGAATGTGAAGAGAGGGTCAGGACAGAAGCCAAGATTAGCCAGGAGCTAATTACACAGGCCAGTCAGTGCTCTGGGCCCATGTGCAAGAAGCATCAGCAAATGGGCTGCCAAAACCATTTTCACAGGCTGGAAATGTCCAAGGAACAGCTCTGGCATCCACAATTCTAGCTGACTGGAGGTTGGGTCTATATGCACTA
Source organism: Mus musculus (assembly GCF_000001635.26). Taxonomy (NCBI): domain Eukaryota; kingdom Metazoa; phylum Chordata; class Mammalia; order Rodentia; family Muridae; genus Mus; species Mus musculus. The sequence continues at coordinate 166,822,942 of NC_000068.7, read as the reverse complement.
TGGTTCCAGATGATTGGCAGGCCCTGAAGAGGCCTCAGTTCCAGCTGAGAGATGGATCCTGATATACTATGGTTCTGGCTAAGACAGGCTTTAGATACACCATACCATGATTCTGGTTGAGACGGGCATTGGATATATTTAGAGAACACAATTATTTTCCCACTAAAAAGAGGGAGAATAAGGAACGAGGACAAGTGAGAGGTAGACTCTCACAACAGCCTGTGAGTATGAGACTTAAACACAGCCAGGTTACAAGCCACACATGGACACGTCAGCTGACTGGTACTAGATGACTCGTGAACCCTCCAGAATCCTGACTTCCCACCGACTGTAAGAGGACTTGGGTGTGGCTACTTTATGAACAACCCCAGGAAAGAAGTCCTGCCATAATCCGACAGAGGCAAAGCAGGCACAGCAGGTGGCTGTGTCACGTCTTTGGCTCGGCTCTTATCTCAAACCAAAGTCCAGTGGGGATGCAGTCCCCAGTGCTGCACAGGAGAGCTGCTGGGTGCCCTAAACTGGAACTAGAGACATTGCCCACTGTCGTCCTCTGCAACCCAGGGTGGCAGAACAGATACACTCTCAGTGAGGACCTCAAGGCAGGCCACACCCACTCACCACTCAAGAGGAAGACAGGGATGATGGCTGGGAGACCGGTGGCTGGTGGGGCTCACCCTGCACTCCACTGCTTCCTGTGCTAATAGCACAGCACTCACAGTTGCCAAGTGGGCAGCCTGCAGCAATAAATGAGCAGGCCACAAAGGAGGGAGATAGGCCCAGGCTAGGGCAGCTGCACCTAGAAAGCCACAGACTTCTGCAGAGATGGATTCTGGGTGTTGTATTACCTACGAAAGCAGCATCCCCACTCACCAGCCTCTCCTTCCCATCAACGGCCACCAAGATCCTCACACCTGACCCTGCCCAACAATCATTACCGGCTAATTCCCTCAGACCACAGCATCTTTCCAATAGGACAGCCACATGTCCCTCCTATCTAACTCAGCCCTATCCCCCTTCAAGGCCCTCAGTCACCTGCTCCTCCACCCCAAATCCTCCTACAGTGGCTGGTCATATTCCAAATCTTGCCCCTGTGTGGAACTGGGGCACCTCTAGTTCCTTTCTAGTCTCTCTACATGATCTCCTCTCTTTCCAGCTAGCCTACCTACTCAAATGCTCCCAGAGGATCCTACACTGGCCAGCCAGACCTCCCAGGACTGACCTGACAGCTTGCCTCTTCCTGCATTTTCCAGGTGGAGCCCTTCAGCAGGACTGCTGACAGAGTGAGAGACATCCAACAGCCATGACTTCTGACCTCTGGTCTCAATTTGTGGCAAAATCCCATCCTAAGATAACAATTCCACCCTCTGGTGAACTGTCTCCACCTAAGCAAACATCCAACAACAGGCGAGTCTATGATGTTGCCATCACCAGCCTCAGAGGCTACGTACTTCTGCACCATGTGTAACATACATCGCTCTCCTCAGTATCTCTCACTGACTGGCATCATCATATCCTTCCTTCACAGATAATATAGCAGCCTCCTGTCCTGGAGAAGTTAGATGCCAACACAGGGAGACTCTCTCAACTTCCTGTTAGCAAGCCTGTCCACCCTAGGGTCCCCTTGTTCTGAGGCAGGAAGAAGATACCATCCCCCATGCCCACCTCTCCCTACTGCTTGCCTGGGGACTTCATGCTCTCAGGACCAGCCACTCTTCTCATCACAGGCTCCCATCACTGCCCACTAACCACCTGACTGTTCTACTTCTGACCCTCTCCTCCCTTCCTCCCTCCCTCCCTCCCTCCCTCCCTTCCTCCCTCCCACCCCACAGCTCTTCTCCACACAGCAGCCAGAGGGACAGTTAACACTGTCAATTTGATAGGCTCTAAAGTCACCCAGGAGACAAGCCTCTGGGCATGCCTGTGAGACTGCCTCCATTAGACTAGGTGAGGTAGGAGGAGCCACTTTAATTGTAGGCAGCGCCATTTCTGGAGTCCTGGGCATAAGAAGAGAGGAAGCTGAGTACCAGCATCCACCACTCTCTGCTTCCTGACATGGCCATGTGACTAAGGCCTCAAGCTCCCGCCACAGTGTACTGTCCCATCAAACTGTAAACCAAAACAAACTCTTCCTTCTGGGAGCTGTTTTGAGGCAGCAAGGAGATAGGCAGTGTGGGAAATGGCTCACACTGAGGGGAGCCAATGGCCCTCATCTGCTCAACTCTCCAACAGCACGAAGTTCAGAATCCTTACGGCTCCACTCTGGTCTCCCCGTCCACAGTCACTCCCTACCATAGCCCAGGGCTCTTTCAGTCCCAGGCTCACATGTCACCACTTCAGAGGTGCTTTTCAGCATCCTCACTAGCTGCCCCTGGGACAGCTCTGCACTCCATTTCCCGCTAGCTTACTCCTCTCAGCTTTCTTCCCAGTACTGACTGGTCACCCCTGACATACTATGTCAGCTCCTTTATGCCTGCTTCCCCAGCCCAGCAGACCCGCTATGCAAGCCAGCCTGTGCTGTCCACTAGAATGTGTCGACAGACAGGAGCGGGTGGGCGGGCACTCAGTGTGTGTTGAACACCCATGTAAATCTTCCTTTTCCTTTCCTGTGTTATTTAACCTCTCCCTCAAGTGGATCCCCTTTCAATGACATTTAGAAAATTCCAAGTGTCTTCTCCCTTAAGGAAAGAAAACTGAAGGTGTGCGTGGCGACACCCCTATATTCCAGCACTCAGGAGGTCGGAGCACAACTGCCACAAGTACCAGGCCAATCACTACTACATAGCAAGTCTGCCTCAAAACCAAGAAAGAGACAAACCTTCCATGGGCCACACCGCTCCTCCTGACAGCACACCCAGACACAGCCTGCTCTCCACACCGAGTTTCTCTCCTCCTACTTTCACTTCTGCCTACGCCAGTCTGGATTCCACCTGCAGCACTCCACCCAAAACAGCTCAAGAGACCATCAGTGACCATGTCTCTAACCTGACAGGCCTGCTTCCACGCTCCATCTTTTTATTTACATTTCAGCCATTGCCCCCTTCCTGGTCCTCCCTCCATGTTCCGTCTTACTAGCCTCCCTCAGCATCCCACTTACCAAGTCCACAATCCCAGAATTTTTCTCTGCATCTGCCCCGTGCTTCCCATCTGTCTCTGCCCTAGCTCCCTCTGCACAGGCCACCTCCTCTGCCCAGGCAGAAAGAGATGCAGGTTCTCGCACTAGGCGCTGACCCACACGTTCCAGTCTCTAGACCAGGCCTCTTAGGAGGCTGAGGCTTATCTATGCAGTCGCTACCTATTTCATGTGTGTAATGGATGGTGCTTGATATGGTTTGTATATGGGATGTCCTCTGCAAGACCCACATTTTAAAGATGTGGTTCCCTAGATGGTGGAGCCAGTTGTTGAGGTGTGATTAGCTCAGGAGGGCGCTAACTCTATCAATAGGTTAATCCGTAGTGAGTTCACACTGCGAGAACACAAAGCTGGGCCTGGCTGGAGGGAGTAGATCACTTAGGGATGTGCCTCTGAGGATGGCTTGCTCCTGGTGTCTGCTTCTCTCTCTCCTCCTGGCCGTGAGGCGGCCAGCTCTGACCCACCACATCCTCCACCCTGGTGCTCTTCTTCACCTCACAGCCAGAACAGTGAGACCAGACTGAGACCAGGGTCCCAGTGATTACGCCTCTAAGTCACGCCTCTAAGATACTCGCCACAGCAACGAGACGCTGACTAATGCATCCCAAGGCAGATCTAGTTCCAGCTCAGATGAGCCCTCCCCTCCCTACACATAGGGTCGCTCCTCTTCCCACTGACAGCTGGTTGAATGAACCACTCACTCCAGCTCTTGTGCTTTTACCCAGGTCCCCTTAGCGTTACTTGTGCCGCCATCACTCCTAGCTACCCATCCCCACCAGCATGATGCTAACTGCCTCTTACTTGATCTCAAGCAACCCCTCTAGTCTCCCTATGTGTGCACAGTGGCCCAAGCCTGACCGTGCCAGTACCTTTTTCAAACTCTTCAGTGTCAACCCCACTGTTTGTGACCATGACCCTGTGGGGCTCTGACCCCCCTCCCTTACCTCACTCGCAAGCACACTAAGCCCCAGCCACACCCTGCTGTCACAGAGCCTTTGCTAATGCTGGCCTCTCTGCTGAGCTGCCTCCAACCCCAACTCCTGTGCCTGCATTCATCGCTTGCATCTCATTTCTCATCAGTGCCCAGTGCTCTTACAGGGCAGGCTTCCTGCTGGTGTGGCCACAGGGTGTGACTGTGGCTGCCTCAGAGCACAGTCCTTGTTTGTTTCGCTCCTCTGGCATCAGGAGGCCAGCTGTGACACCCAAGTACATCCCTCGGAATGAGAACTGGTAAACATCGGCAGATATGCACAGACAACGCTAGCACTGAGGGGAAGCCAACCTTTCCATCCCTCCACAGAGAGCCTGTTCTCCCTACTAACTGTAAAACCTAACCATAACTAGCCTGGCAGGAAGGCTCCAAACCATTTTCTAAGATAGTCCACAGGAAAAACAGTCAGCAGTCTCCAGGTAGGTCCCTTGTCCCTGCAGAGAACAGTGATAAGGAAACCTGGCTCTGAGCTGCCTGTGAGAGGACTCGTGGTCCTGTGAGGAAGCACACCTTCTCACAGGTCTGCTCTTCTCTTCTGTTAAGAAACAGGCTTGCTGTTTGCCTGGATGCTGCTGTCAGTCTCCTGAGACAAGTACAGACAAGGATAGGTCTGGATTCATTTGCTCAGACAGAGTCATGGATGCAGCTCCACAGACCAACTCATGACGCAGAGAAGGGTGAGCAGCCAGGTCTTGCTCCTCGGCCATACAGGCCTAAGAAACAGCAGTCACCACCGACTCCACTCTATGCCCCTTCTTGATGGCACCAGCTCACTTAAGGCAGGCCCACAGGTATCATCATCATCTCAGAAGCAAGGCACCAAGAAACTAGATCACTAAAAGGATCAAAGTTTCCCACGATTATCAACACAACACAACGTTCAGCTGCTGTTGCTACAAGGTGAGCCCCCTCTTGGAAAGACTACAAAACTTATCAAAAAAGAGCAATCAGCCAGGAGCTGACGAGATGGCTCAGCAGTCAAGAACACACACTGTTCCTACAGAAGCTCTGGGTTTGGTTTCCAGCGCCCACGACGGGCACCTACAACTTTCCGTCCGGGAAATCTGCTGCTGCCTTCTAATTTTCTTGGGTTAACTTCTAACTTTCCCTGCGCGCGCACACGCACACACTAAATCTATTTTTAATCCAGAAGGCAGAGGCAGGTGGATCTTTGTGAGTTTGAGACCAGCCTGGTCTACAGAGTGAGTGCCAAGACAGCCAAAGATACATATACAAGAAACTTTGCCTCAAATAACAACAACAACAAAAGTATTTTTGAAAGTTAATTTTATTCTTTTGTGTGCATGGGTGCTGTTTTGCCTGAATGTCTGAACACCATGAAAGGTCAGAACTGTTGGGAGCCGCCCCCACATTCGCCGTTACAAGATGGCGCTGACATCCTGTGTTCTAAGTGGTAAACAAATAATCTGCGCATGTGCCAAGGGTATCTTATGACTACTTGTGCTCTGCCTTCCCCGTGACGTCAACTCGGCCGATGGGCTGCAGCCAATCAGGGAGTGACACGTCCGAGGCGAAGGAGAATGCTCCTTAAGAGGGACGGGGTTTTCGTTTTCTCTCTCTCTTGCTTCTCTCTCTTGCTTCTTGCTCTTTTTTCCTGAAGATGTAAGAATAAAGCTTTGCCGCAGAAGATTCTGGTCTGTGGTGTTCTTCCTGGCCGGTCGTGAGAACGCGTCGAATAACAATTGGTGCCGAAACCCGGGACGAGAAAAAAACTCGGGACTGGCGCAAGGAGGATCCCTCATTCCGGAACCAGAACTGCGGATCACGTTTATAAAGGTTCCCGTAACACAGACTGTTGAGAAGGATTCAACTGCCGAATTCAGAACTCATCAGCTGGGGAACGACGGTGATAAAGGTTCCCGTAACACAGACTGTTGAGAAGGATTCAACTGCCGAATTCAGAACTCATCAGCTGGGGAACGACGGTGATAAAGGTTCCCGTAAAGCAGACTGTTGAGAAGGATTCAACTGCCGAATTCAGAACTCATCAGCTGGGGAACGGAAGTGAGAAATGGCTTTACCAGGTATGTTTGGCCTTGAACTTTTTCTAGTGTTAGGAGCCCTTTTGTTCCTTTTCACATGTTATATAGTGCTTAAGATAGGGCTAAAAATTCTAGAGGAAATTCAGGACAGTCTATCAGAAGTAAAGCGGAGAGAGAGAGTAGGAACAAGGAGAAACGGTAAGTATACAGGCCTTTCCAAGGGTCTTGAACCCGAGGAAAAGTTAAGGTCAGGTAGGAATACCTGGGGAGAGATTAGAAGGAAGAAAAAGAAAAAAGAAAAGAAAAAAGATCAATTAGCGGAGGTCTCTAGGAGATACTCGTCACTAGATGAGCTCAGGAAGCCAGCTCTTAGTAACTCTGAAGCAAGTGAAGAATCCTCCTCTGAGGAAACAGACTGGGAGAAAAAAGCGGCTCATTATGAAAGAAAAGGATACCAGCCGCCAAGTAAAGTGCTAACTAGTCATTTAAGGAAAAAGCCAAAAGCGGCTGGCGAAGGCCAGTTTGCTAATTGGCCTCAGGGCAATCGGCTACCAGGTGCACTCCCGCCCTATGCGGAGTCCCCGCCCTGCGTAGTGCGTCAGCCCGTAGTGCGTCAGCAATGCGCAGAGAGGCAGTGCGCAGACTCATTCATTCCCCGAGAGGAACAAAGGAAAATACAACAGGCATTTCCAGTCTTTGAAGGAGCCGAGGGTGGGCGTGTCCACGCTCCGGTAGAATATGTGCAGATTAAATATGGAATCAATGCTAATTTTGCCTTGGTGCAGTTGGACAGGCTTGCCGGCGTGGCACTGACTCCTGCCGACTGGCAAATGATTGCAAAAGCCGCTCTCCCTAGTATGGCCAAATATGTGGAATGGCGAGCTCTGTGGCAGGAGGCGGCACAGGCGCAGGCCCGAGCAAACGCTGCTGCTTTAACTCCAGAGCAGAGAGATTGGACTTTTGACTTGTTAACGGGTCAGAGAGTTTATTCTGCTAAACCTGATAAGAGGTATCAATGGAAGGTCTTACCACAGGGAATGTCCAATAGTCCTACAATGTGCCAGCTTTATGTGCAAAAAGCTCTTTTGCCAGTGAGGGAACAGTTCCCCTCTTTAATTTTGCTCCTTTACATGGATGACATCCTCCTGTGCCATAAAGACCTTACCATGCTACAAAAGGCATATCCTTTTCTACTTAAAACTTTAAGTCAGTGGGGTTTACAGATAGCCACAGAAAAGGTCCAAATTTCTGATACAGGACAATTCTTGGGCTCTGTGGTGTCCCCAGATAAGATTGTGCCCCAAAAGGTAGAGATAAGAAGAGATCACCTCCATACCTTAAATGATTTTCAAAAGCTGTTGGGAGATATTAATTGGCTCAGACCCTTTTTAAAGATTCCTTCTGCTGAATTAAGGCCTTTGTTTAGTATTTTAGAAGGAGATCCTCATATCTCCTCCCCTAGGACTCTTACTCTAGCTGCTAACCAGGCCTTACAAAAGGTGGAAAAAGCCTTACAGAATGCACAATTACAACGTATTGAGGATTCGCAGCCTTTCAGTTTGTGTGTCTTTAAGACAGCACAATTGCCAACTGCAGTTTTGTGGCAGAATGGGCCATTGTTGTGGATCCATCCAAACGTATCCCCAGCTAAAATAATAGATTGGTATCCTGATGCAATTGCACAGCTTGCCCTTAAAGGCCTAAAAGCAGCAATCACCCACTTTGGGCAAAGTCCATATCTTTTAATTGTACCTTATACCGCTGCACAGGTTCAAACCTTGGCAGCCGCATCTAATGATTGGGCAGTTTTAGTTACCTCCTTTTCAGGAAAAATAGATAACCATTATCCAAAACATCCAATCTTACAGTTTGCCCAAAATCAATCTGTTGTGTTTCCACAAATAACAGTAAGAAACCCACTTAAAAATGGGATTGTGGTATATACTGATGGATCAAAAACTGGCATAGGTGCCTATGTGGCTAATGGTAAAGTGGTATCCAAACAATATAATGAAAATTCACCTCAAGTGGTAGAATGTTTAGTGGTCTTAGAAGTTTTAAAAACCTTTTTAGAACCCCTTAATATTGTGTCAGATTCCTGTTATGTGGTAAATGCAGTAAATCTTTTAGAAGTGGCTGGAGTGATTAAGCCTTCCAGTAGAGTTGCCAATATTTTTCAGCAGATACAATTAGTTTTGTTATCTAGAAGATCTCCTGTTTATATTACTCATGTTAGAGCCCATTCAGGCCTACCTGGCCCCATGGCTCTGGGAAATGATTTGGCAGATAAGGCCACTAAAGTGGTGGCTGCTGCCCTATCATCCCCGGTAGAGGCTGCAAAAAATTTTCATAACAATTTTCATGTGACGGCTGAAACATTACGCAGTCGTTTCTCCTTGACAAGAAAAGAAGCCCGTGACATTGTTACTCAATGTCAAAGCTGCTGTGAGTTCTTGCCAGTTCCTCATGTGGGAATTAACCCACGCGGTATTCGACCTCTACAGGTCTGGCAAATGGATGTTACACATGTTTCTTCCTTTGGAAAACTTCAATATCTCCATGTGTCCATTGACACATGTTCTGGCATCATGTTTGCTTCTCCGTTAACTGGAGAAAAAGCCTCACATGTGATTCAACATTGTCTTGAGGCATGGAGTGCTTGGGGGAAACCCAGACTCCTTAAGACTGATAATGGACCAGCTTATACGTCTCAAAAATTCCAACAGTTCTGCCGTCAGATGGACGTGACCCACCTGACTGGACTTCCATACAACCCTCAAGGACAGGGTATTGTTGAGCGTGCGCATCGCACCCTCAAAGCCTATCTTATAAAACAGAAGAGGGGAACTTTTGAGGAGACTGTACCCCGAGCACCAAGAGTGTCGGTGTCTTTGGCACTCTTTACACTCAATTTTTTAAATATTGATGCTCATGGCCATACTGCGGCTGAACGTCATTGTTCAGAGCCAGATAGGCCCAATGAGATGGTTAAATGGAAAAATGTTCTTGATAATAAATGGTATGGCCCGGATCCTATCTTGATAAGATCCAGGGGAGCTATCTGTGTTTTCCCACAGAATGAAGACAACCCATTTTGGGTACCAGAAAGACTCACCCGAAAAATCCAGACTGACCAAGGGAATACTAATGTCCCTCGTCTTGGTGATGTCCAGGGCGTCAATAATAAAGAGAGAGCAGCATTGGGGGATAATGTCGACATTTCCACTCCCAATGACGGTGATGTATAATGCTCAAGTATTCTCCTGCTTTTTTACCACTAACTGGGAACTGGGTTTAGCCTTAATTCAGACAGCCTTGGCTCTGTCTGGACAGGTCCAGATGACTGACACCATTAACACTTTGTCAGCCTCAGTGACTACAGTCATAGATAAACAGGCCTCAGCTAATGTCAAGATACAGAGAGGTCTCATGCTGGTTAATCAACTCATAGATCTTGTCCAGATACAACTAGATGTATTATGACAAATAACTCAGCAGGGATGTGAACAAAAGTTTCCGGGATTGTGTGTTATTTCCATTCAGTATGTTAAATTTACTAGGGCAGCTAATTTGTCAAAAAGTCTTTTTCAGTATATGTTACAGAATTGGATGGCTGAATTTGAACAGACCCTTCGAGGCTTGCCATCATTCAGGTCAACTCCACGCGCTTGGACCTGTCCCTGACCAAAGGATTACCCAATTGGATCTCCTCAGCATTTTCTTTCTTTAAAAAATGGGTGGGATTAATATTATTTGGAGATACACTTTGCTGTGGATTAGTGTTGCTTCTTTGATTGGTCTGTAAGCTTAAGGCCTAAACTAGGAGAGACAAGGTGGTTATTGCCCAGGCGCTTGCAGGACTAGAACATGGAGCTCCCCCTGATATATGGTTATCTATGCTTAGGCAATAGGTCGCTGGCCACTCAGCTCTTATATCCCATGAGGCTAGACTCATTGCACGGGATAGAGTGAGTGTGCTTCAGCAGCCCGAGAGAGTTGCAAGGCTAAGCACTGCAATGGAAAGGCTCTGCGGCATATATGAGCCTATTCTAGGGAGACATGTCATCTTTCATGAAGGTTCAGTGTCCTAGTTCCCTTCCCCCAGGCAAAACGACACGGGAGCAGGTCAGGGTTGCTCTGGGTAAAAGCCTGTGAGCCTAAGAGCTAATCCTGTACATGGCTCCTTTACCTACACACTGGGGATTTGACCTCTATCTCCACTCTCATTAATATGGGTGGCCTATTTGCTCTTATTAAAAGAAAAAGGGGGAGATGTTGGGAGCCGCCCCCACATTCGCCGTTACAAGATGGCGCTGACATCCTGTGTTCTAAGTGGTAAACAAATAATCTGCGCATGTGCCAAGGGTATCTTATGACTACTTGTGCTCTGCCTTCCCCGTGACGTCAACTCGGCCGATGGGCTGCAGCCAATCAGGGAGTGACACGTCCGAGGCGAAGGAGAATGCTCCTTAAGAGGGACGGGGTTTTCGTTTTCTCTCTCTCTTGCTTCTCTCTCTTGCTTCTTGCTCTTTTTTCCTGAAGATGTAAGAATAAAGCTTTGCCGCAGAAGATTCTGGTCTGTGGTGTTCTTCCTGGCCGGTCGTGAGAACGCGTCGAATACAGAACACCACAGCAGATCCCCTAGAACTGTAGTTGCAAATGGCTGTGAGACACCATGCATGTAGGTGCTGGAGGTCAAACCTAAGTCCTCTGGAAGAGCAGCCTGTGGCCTTAACCGCTGAGCCATCAATTGAGTCCCCTCTGTTTGGGGATTTTTTTTTTTAAAGTTTCTTCGTTTGGTTTTGTTGTTGTTGTTGTTGTTGTTGTTGAGCCTGGGTTAGCCCTGGCTGTCTTGGAACTCACTTTGTAGACCAGATTTTGTGTGTAAACTCACAGAGATCTGTTTGCCTTTGCCTCCTGAGTGCTGGGATTAAGGGTGTGCACCACCACTGCCCAGCTTGCTTTTTGTTTTTGTTTTTGTTTGTTTAAAGAGCAATGTGCAGAGGTTATGAGTCTTGACAGTTCAGTTTCTATGAAATATATCACTTGCAGACAAAATCCCTAATCCAGACACCAGGATTTACTAAAATTGAAGGATTTATTCTGGATAGTATTTCAATTAATTACTCTATTTATTTTTGGATCTTGAGATAGAAGTTTTTCCATAGAGCCTTGGCTAGTCCAGAACTCACTTTGTAAATCAAGCTGGCTTCAAATACAACAACCTCCTGTCTCTGGCTCTTGAGGGTTGGGATTACAACTGTGCACCCTGATGCCTGACTGATCACATGTCATTTCTAAGACAGGAGCTCAATAAGTAGCAGAGCATGACTTCCAACTCATGATCCTCCTGCCTCAGCTTCCAGAATGTTGGGAATACAGGTATGTGCCACATTAGGCAAGTAGCAATATTTTTACTATTTTTCAGATTTCACATGTAAGGTTCTTCCTGACAGTGACAAGAAGGGATTTTGTGCTGTGGCTAGGACGTCACACCTGCTAACAGACTCTCTGTACTGAGTGATGTCTCTAGGCCTAAATGCCGACCATTCACACACAACTCAGGCTTATAAATATATTTTGTAACTCTCTCTTCTGAATGACATTTAAACAAGCTCAACCAACCAACCAGCCAACCAACCACCACTACCCGTCATCCACCTCTCCTTCGTCCTCCTCACAGTACAGCTGACCCTGGAGAAAGCCTTGCCTGTGCCCACTGTGTCTCTACCTCCCACCCACACCAGTCGGTCTTTCACTTGCAGTGTGCCGCTCAAACAGCTCAATGGATGGCCACCCACGGCTCACAAGCTTCTCAACCGGTATCAAAGAGAGAGAGCAGCATGCCTGAGACCGGACTTCATCCTCCACAGCTTGGATAAGTGGGAGCTGCAACCTCGCTTGCCCGCCCACTATGTAGCTGTGGGCAAATGACTCTCCTTTGTTTCCTGCTGTAAGAGTACCCCAAGCAGTCATCAATCCCGAATATGGAGCACAGAGCTCAGGGCTACTGGTGCAGATAACAGGAATCAGAAAAACCTAGCTCAGTGATGCTCACCTGAAACCACCTTCCAACACAACAGACAGAGTAGAATACTGCAGAAAAAAAAAAAATCTTTTTGACCAGAAGGTTTCAAATGTAACTTAGGGGCTGGTGAGATGGCTCAGTGGGTAAGAGTACCTAACTGCTCTTCCAATGGTCTGGAGTTCAAATCCCAGCAACCACATGGTGGCTCACAACCATCCGTAACGAGATCTGACGCCCTCTTCTGGTGTGTCTGAAGACAGCTACAGTGTACTTACATATAATAAATAAATAAATCCTTAAAAAAAATAAAAAATTAAAATAAACAAAACATCTAATAAAAAAATGTAACTTAGAATTCAACTTCAGAAAACAGTCTCTTCAGCAGAGTGCAACCACTGTTTCCAACTCTTAGGCCTTAATGGAGGAGATAATAATAGTAAGGTCCGAACTAAAGCTCACAGGAGCACTGTGCCTGGAATTCAGAAACAGCAGCTAGTGCATAGATGCTATATGACATGAACCCACAGCCAGTTTCCGATGACAAATAGATACATGTTTGTTTTTATACTTTCATGATGGCTGAGCATGACAGCTAACAATTACAAGAACACTTTGGCCCTTTCATATGCTTTGTTCATATTAAATTATTAAATGGATTCTCTCTCTCTCTCTCTCTCTCACAACACACACACACACACACACACACACACACATACACACACAAGAGGATCATTAGGTTGATTCAGTTAAACTGTAGACAAAATTTCCCAAATTTAACTTAAGTCTTTTTATTTTTTCCTTTTTGATTAACCTTCCAAACTCCATACAATTTAAAAACAGAATATAAAGAGACATGGAGAAAGATGGGCCATAATAAGGCAATTACAAAAGGAAGGTTTTAAGATTGGAATTAAACTCCCAAACAGAGGGCTGGAGCCGAAAGTCAGGAGATGATTAAGGCATGTCCGGGCTTCATTAAAGGGACAAGAGCAACAGTGTCCTTGGGGAGAAATACTCTCCCAGGCCCTTGGTTTCCCCTGCCTAGGACACCAGCCCTGATTTGGACAGTCATCTACCTATGCAACTGATACTCAGAGAGATGACTCACTGAGTCACTCCAATCCTGTTCTACCCTGCTCATCGCTGCTGTTACAAAAGACAACTCCTGTCCTCACTGCATTTAACAGATCAGCACTGTAAGGAGCACAGCCTTCTGTCACAGGATCTTCTTCTTTCTTTCTTTTTTTTTTTTTTAGAACAGATTTATTTATTTTCGTGAGTTTGTCTACACGTATGTACAGCGCATATCATGTGTGTGTCTGGTGCTCACAGAAGCCAAAAGAGGGTGTTAGATGCCCTGGCACTGGAGTTACAGACTGCTGCGAACCACTTACTATATAGGTGCTCAGAGTAAACCAAAGTCTTCTGGAAGGGATCAGCACTAAAGCTCCTATTTGCCAAGCCAACTCTCCAGTCCCGTAATTACTCTTATTTATTATATCTACAAACCAAGCAGATCACTAAGTGACTCCTGAAAGACTAATAGATGCTGTGCTAATAATCGAGGCAGCAAGCATCTGCAGAGCACCTGCTCTACCCCAAGAGTTTGCACATGCCAAGTAACTTCATTTTAACAGCAACACTGACAAGCGTGTAAGATTAACTATAAATACAGCAAGGGAAGGGAGGGGATTTGAATCCAGGAAGTCTTGAATCCCAGAAGGCTGACTTCTCAAGACCTGAGATGAAGCCCTGAAGCCCTCCCCACTCCCCTGACATGCTATAACTGGCTATAACCTGTCACAGAAACAGGTTCCAGTAAGAACTCTATCAGTCAAGCACTCTAGCTTTCGGTGGTCACTTAGAGTTCTCACCAAAATTAATGACAATCTATATAGTATCTTTAAACACATTTTTCTTCTTGGGGTTGGAGATAGTTCAGCATTTAAGAGGCCTGGCTGTTCTTCCGGAGGACCCAGGTTCAATTCCCAGCACCCACACAGCAGCTCACAACAGCCTGTCTTGTTCTTTAACAGCAGTTCTAAGGGATCTGACACCCTCACACAGACATGCAAGCAAAACACAATGCACATAAAATAAAAACAAATTATTTTTAAGAAGCAAGACAAAAAAACCCTCTACTTTAAAAAAAATAAAAATAAACACATTATATTTCTTACCCACTCCCTCACTGCAGCCGTTTTTCCTGATTCCTTCCTCGTTTTTATACATGCATGTGCCACCACGCCCACTTATTTTTATTTTTAAGGTTTATTTATTCATTTAATATATACGAGTACACTGTAGCCGTCTTCAGACACACCAGAAGGCGGCTTCAGATCCCATTACAGATAGTTGTGAGTCACCATGTAGTTGCTGAAAATTGAACTCAGGACCTCTGGAAGAGCAGTCAGTGCTCTTAACCGCTGAGCCATCTCTCAGCCCAAGTTTTAATTTCTTGTTCAGAAATTTTAGCATCAAATATCACATTGCTGGGGTCTGCTTAAATTGTCCTGCGAGCCATACTGGGCCATAACACTGAGACATTATTAGATGGTTCTTTTTTTTTCCCCTCGGATTATATTTTTTGTGTAAAAGTTCAGATTTATTTTTTCCAATTTAGGCTGTAGAAATGCACGTTTGAATTATATATTTATACACACGTGTTCTCATGTGTGAACATGCATACTTACTGCATACACACATGTGTAAGAAATGGCCCTGACAGGAGGTAACTTCACTCTAGGTTATGTGAAATTGGAGGGATGGCTTGTTATCAGTGGTTAGGGAGTTCACACCCAGGGCTGGCTTAAAGGAGCTATCATTTAAGATAGGAGCTATGTGCTTAGTTAGGTGAAAAGACTTTATTTCTGAACAGTTAAAATACTGCAGAGTACCTGTGCCCCCCTTATCCTGTATCTCAAGGCCTTTTCTTGGGTCTCAGTAACCTCATTTAAGAAGAGGAATGTATGGGGCTGGAAGGGTAGCTCAGTGGGTAAAGTGCTCACAGTGGAAGTGTGAGGACCAGCGTTCGGCTCCCCAGAACCCATTTTTAAATACAAATAAGCCACTCGTGTGTGGTGGCTCCCTATAGCGCAAGTTCTTGGGAGGCTGAGACAGGGGGTTCTTGAGCAAGCTGGCTAGCTAGCTAGCAGAATTGGTGAGCTTTAGTTCAGGGAAAGACACTGTCTTGCATAAGTGGAGAGCAATCAAAGACAGCCAGCCCGGCAGTGGTGGCACATGGCTTTAATCCCAGCACTTGGGAAGCAGAGGCAGGTGGATTTCTGAGTTCAAGGCCAGCCTGGTCTACAGAGTGAGTTCCAGGACAGCCAGGATTACACAGAGAAACCCTGTTTCGAAAAACAAAAACCAAAAAATAAAATAAAATAAAAATAAATTAAGAAGTTAAAACGTGAAGCCCTATGGCAAGAATGGAGTCTAGGAGGGTTCAGCCTGAGGCTCATGCCTCCCTCACAGCTGCTTTTCCAATGCTTACCCTACATTCCTGATAGAACAAAACCCAACTCTTGGCCCTGGTTTTCAAAACAGAAAAGCTTTAACATTTAGGTCTCAGTAAATCCCTTCCACAGACCCTGAATTTCACAAGATTAGCTGCTCAGGATTACACAGGCCTCAAGCAACCCCCAAGATCAACAACAGTTTCTGACCCTTAGGGACTCTCAAATGCTTCCCACATATTTGAGGCCTGAATCTTATTCACCGGGAAGTGCAAAGCTCACAAATCCATTCCAAGGTCTCAAGTGGACGTTCTCCTGCACCCATGGAGAAGAGTGACTAACAGAAACTCAGCCCTTCTGTTTACTCAACCTTTTAGGACAACAGGCCTTTTAACCAAATCCCATGGATTGCACAGGGCGATGAATTCACAGGGAGACAGCTCTGGTCAAATGTCCTGACGCTCTCCGTCCACAACTTTTTTCCTCTTGAACCTCCACACAGTCGACATTTCTTACCTTTCAGACCTGGGCTCAAATGTCACACTTTCAGACAAGACTACTTTCCTGACCATCCAACCTAAAGCAGACCTCAGGTCCTCTGTATCACTTAAGTCTTTTTTCTGACAGCAGTACTTATTAGTACTGTTTTGTCTGCTCTATCAGAACCTAAGAAGATCCACAGGGACAAAGGATTCCATTTCTCCTTCATAGACATCTCCTCAGTACCTGCTACACAGGCTCTCGAGAAGTAACTAAAGATAGGAGACTGATGTTGGTGTCAACTACCGAGCTTTTACCTAGTTAGGAGCTAGAGACTTCTGTCTTTCCACAATCCATGGATCCATTCAACCAGCAAATATTTACTGAGCAACTACTGTGTGCGAAGCACTGTCATAAATGCACAGGACACCGCATTGAAGCAATCAGACAAGTATCTTTGCTCTACAGAACCTTTATTTTAGGGACCCGCCCTAAAATGAGTAGAAGTCGTACACGCTGTCCAATGCCTGAAATATAGATCATCTTACATCCCTTCCAGGCGAAGCGCCCTGGGAACCCCAATGTTCTCCAGTGAGACATTTCCCAAACAAGCCTCCGGGGTTCCTCGGCACCAACCGGGCAGCTCTCTGACCTGCTCTGATCGCTCCCGTGGGAGAGCCCCCAACCAGCATAGTGGCGCTGAAGGAAAAACTTAAGATCGAGAGCTACTGCTTCAGAGGACTTGGAGATGGTGAGGGGAGGAACCAGGAAACGGGACAAGGAGTCGTGGCAAGGGCCCCAGGCAGGGAAGCTGGAAAACCAGCCGTGGCTGTCACCAACTTGCTAGGTGACCTTGGGCCAGTCTCGGCCGCCCCAACACCAGCTCCCACGGGGACAGCGAGCGGAAGAGGACGGGAGGGTGGGATTCGGGCTGGGAGGAGTGGAGGGCAGCAGGCCCGGAGGGTAACGGCCGGCGTGGGGAAGCCGGCGCGGGCCAGGCCGGGGTGGCTCACTCACCGAGCGCCACCTGGCAGGCCCTACGCAGCTGGGAGTGCTGGGGCCGCTTCACCTCCTTGTCAGCTAGGATCTTCTCCAGGGCCCGGGACACGAACATGCTCTTGGTCTGGCTTTCCTGCATGGCCCCGGCCTGCGGGGGCCGGCGACCCCGCGAGCCGGCGGTGCGAGCGAGCAGGAGAGCGAGGCTGAGGGCCCGGCGACCCGGCCGGCACCGGCCGCGTCCGTGCGCGCCGCCCTGTCAGGAAGAGACGCCCCGGCCCCACGGCGCCGCCAAGTTGCAGCGCGTCACGTGACCACGTGACTGGCGGTGTCGCTGCGTCTGCTGAGCGTCGGTCGACCCTGTGACCCCAAGGGTGGGGGGCCGGCCGGGAGGCGGAGCCAGAGTGGGGTGGAGTTCTGTGGGTGGGGCGGGTGGGCGGGGCAGTAGACCTGTGGTGGGGCGTGGTCTGTTCGGTTGGGGCGGGGCCTACGCGAGTGGTGCTGGTCCGGGCGTGTCTAAGTAGTATAACCGGGCCAGGTAGGGGAGTGATGGTCAATGACTATGAAGGGGAAGAAAATGCAGGTCAAAGCCTATAGACATGGGCAGCCCTGAAGGAAAGATGCAAGTGATCGGAGGTAGGAAGAGACTAAGAGCATGCGCTAGATATGCTGAGAAAAGCGAAAGAGGGAGTAAAGGGGAAAGAAAAAAATCGTAAAAAGAATTAGTGAGGGCTGGTGAGATAGCTCAGTGTTTAAGAGCACCGACTGCTCTTCCAAAGGTCCTGAGTTCAAATCCCAGCAACCACATGGTGGCTCACAACCACCCGTAATGAAATCTGATGCCTTCTTCTGGAGTGTCTGAAGACAGCTACAGTGTACACATAATAAATAAATAAATAAATAAATAAATAAATAAATCTTTAAAAAAAAGAATTAGTGAGAGTAATAATAGTCGAGAGAAGAGAGATGGGCAAAAGGAAGTGAATGGAATGAGAGAGGTGACAGAGAGTAGGGAAGGTCAGATGCCGGATCCAGGAAGGGCAGAGAAATCAGGGATGGAAAGGAGGCTCAGGGAAGTTAAGAACCAGGACTGAGGATGAAGCCAGAAGGGAAGAGAGAAGAGAGAGGAGGGGAGGGGAAAGAAGGGTAGGCTGGAAGGTATATTCACGGTGTCTATCTCTTCCAGATTTGTATCTCTGACAGCAAACCACACCAGCCCTGGACACAGTCCTGCTGCCACAGGAGAGAGAGCTCCTGGCGGGCCAGTTTGTAAGAAGTAATCCTTCTGTCGCTAGAGTTTTACTTGTTTGTTTTGTTTGTTGTTGTTGTTTTGATACAATCCTGATGTGTATCGCCGGCTGTCCTTGACCTTGAACTCAATGTCCTCTCTGGGATGAGGGACTGAGTTGCATATTTTACATACCAAAGCTGACCTGGCCTCCAGGTTCTCCCAGCATCCCTCAGTCCCTACCTGGCATCCCCTGCTCCCAACCCTGAACTTTCCAGCACAAGGGTTGGGCTGCCCTTCTCCTTCCTTTTCACTCAGAGGCAGAGGCTCTTCCAGACATTTTGGCTTCTCTCTCTCTCTCTCTCTCTCTCTCTCTCTCTCTTTCTCTCTCTCTCTGCAAGCACTCTTCCTCTCTTCCCATGGCGACTTGCCTTGCCTCCTTCCTCAGGACCAGTGAACTCAACTGAGAGCAGCTTCGCAGCTTCCCAGGAAACCTACATTTAATATAATCTTACCTCTCTTGAATTGGCTCAATTCACCGGCAGGGAAATAACTTATCACCCTCCTGAGCTGGGATTGTAGGAGGAAGCCACCACACCTGAACATCTGCTTTCTAAGTGCCAGTCTGTGCCAATGCTACCAACAACTCCCCTTTTCCTGGTCTGTTTTCATCAGCCTCCAGTACGGAGGACAAAACCGGAGAAGAAACTGAGCCAGGTGGCCAGTGTGGCATGGCCGGTACCTGAGTGGAAGACAGGGCCTTGTCTTGACAGTACTGATGCTTCCCACACCACCCCTTGCTTTTTTCCCACAGGGCAGCCTTGATACTTTGTCTCACAAGAAGCAGACAGTTCTTCCTCATGGAAATTTTGGGAATGTCCCATGCCACCATGTTCAAATGCTCAACTCAAATATCCATTGTCACTGTGTCCCCTAGCTAATAGCTAATATTTATAATAGCATTTGTGGACCTTTTGTATTTTCAGTTTGTGGGGCTCTGCCCCTGGACTGGGGTGGGGGGGAGGGTCCAGTCCAGAGGCAGGTGGAACACTTCAAGTTTGTAAATTCCACTGATTACAATGTGACTCAGAACTACAGCTGGGCCTCAGAACAGATACCACACAAGGCTGGTAGGGCTGCAGCCGCAGCAGGTGTAATTGTGCCTGTTTGTCCACTGAATTAAAATTAGTAACTTACACACTGCTTTCTTGTGGCCTTTTTTTGTTGTTGTTGTTTTGTTTTTTTGTTTTTTGAGGCAGGGTTTCTCTGTGTAGCCCTGGCTGTCCTGGAACTCACTCTGTAGACCAGGCTGGCCTCGAGAGATCCGCCTACCTCTGCCTTCCAAGCGCTGGGATCAAAGGCATGTGCCACTACTACCTGGCTTGGCTCATCTTTTTAAGGTCATTATCATTGATTAAAACTATGAGAATAGAAGATGTTATTATCATGAGTTTCTTTTCAAAATAGTTACTGGAGGCCTTTGGTTACAAAATGGTATGTCCTACCCACTGAGATTGTAAGCTGTAAGCGCCACTGGCCCTGCCTGCCATGTAGTTTTCAGCTCAATGTTACAAAAGAGGGGCCTCTCTAGCACCCTTTCTGAAGGCCCTCCATCACCACCTGTTTCCATGGCATCCTGTTCGATTTTTAAAAATTAGATGTTTATTTACATTGCAAATTTACCCCCTTTCTCATTTTCCCCGTGAAAACCCTATTCCATCCCCCCTCCACCAGCTCACTAACCCACCCACTCCCACTTCCGTCCTGGCATTCCCCTACACTTGGGCATTGAGCCTTCACAGGACCAAGGGCTTTTCCTCTCATTGGTATCCCACAAGGCCATCCTCTGCTACATATGCAGCTGGAGTCATGAGTTCCACCATGTGTACTCTTTGGTTGGTGGTTTAGTCCCTGGGAGCTCTGGGGGTAGTGGTTGCTTCATATTGTTGTACCTCTTATGGGGCTGCAAACCCCTTCAGCTCCTTGTGTCCTTTCTCTAGCTCCATCATTGGAGACCGTGTGCTCAGTCCAATGGATGACTGTAAGCATCCACTTCTGTATCTGTCGGGCACTAGCAGAGCCTCTCAGGAGACAGCTACATCAGGCTCCTGTCAGCAAGCGCTTGTTGGCATCCGCAGTAGTGTCTGGGTTTGGTGACTGTAAATGGGACGGATCCCCAGGTGGGGCAGTCACTGATGGCCTTCCCTTCAGCCTGTTCGCTTTCTTACTTGCAATGCATTTATGTGTATATTATCTATTGCTATATGGCAAATGATCTGAATACCTAGTAGTTTAAAATTATACATCAGAGTGTGTAAAGGGTACCTCTCTGATGCCAGCTACTCAGAATCCAATGAGGAGAGTAAGTTCAAATGAGTTGCTAGCTTGGGCAACTTGGTGGGATTAAAAAATTAACAATAATAATAATAAAAGCAATATCAATAATAACTGGGTATGGTAGTGCACGCCTTTAATCCCAGCACTCAGGAGGCAGAGGCAAGTGGATCTCTGTGAGTTTGAGGTCAACCTGATCTACATAGGGAGTTTCAGAACAGCCAGAGCCACGTAGAGAGACTCTGTCTCTAAATAAATGAATGGATAAATAAACAAATAGAAAAAACAAAACCAGACATGGTAGCTCATACCTATGACTCTGGCACTCTGGGAGGTTGAGGCAGGAGGATTGCTGCAAGTTTGAGGTTGGCCTGGGCTATATAGTAAGACACTGACTCAAAAAAAAAATCCAAATAAAAATGAGAACAAGTTAGAGAGAGAGAAAGAGAGACAGAGAGAGACAGAGAGACAGAGACAGAGAAACAGAGAGACGGAGAGAGGCATTTATCACCCCACAGTTCCTATGGGTTGTAAGTTTGAGGCTTTGTGGGACCTACTCTTGGGAGGGTGAATTCCCAGAGGCCCCTGCCATGGCCTTAGTAGTAGGAGGTCTTAGTCAACCCTCTGTGCAGGAAGCTGGTGGCATATGCAAAATCAAGGGTGGGAGAGAGAGAATGGAGAAGGAAACAGAAGTGAGTTTTACAACAGCCCTCAAAACCACTCACTGTGCAGACTGACTGGGGTATTCTTGCAACTCACACATGGTAGGTAAGGGTGCTGGCGACATGCCCTTGAAATGATGAGCAATACTTACATTCCAAACACAATACAGCTTTGTTTTGGTGTACACACAATGGCATTGGAGTGAGTGACCAGTCCAGACACACTGGGGAATGATCAGGTGCCATCTTCAAAGGAATGTCTCCACAATGGGTTTGCTGGCTTCCCCCAGGTGTGTGACTTCCATGGCTTTGCTTAGGACACACAGTCTGGACTCTATGCAAGAAATGGCTTCAGGTAACTTATCCATGGCCTACGACACTTCACTCAGTCAGCCACCAGACATGGAAGAGCATGACTTTGATTTCAGCACTCCAGAGACAGAGGCATGTGGATCTGTGAGTTCAAAGCCAGCCTGGTGTATATAGTGAGTTCCAGGACAGCCAGAGCTACATAGAAAAACCCTGTCTCAAACAAACAAACAAAAACAAATAAAAAATGGCTCAGTGGTTAAGAGCATTGTCTGCTCTTCCAAAGGACCTGGGTTCAATTCCCAGCACCCGTAGGACAGCTCTCAACCATCTGTAACTCTAGTTCCAAGGGATCTGACACCATCACACCAATCATACAATTAAATAAATTATATATAAAAAAGAATAAAACCAAACCAAACAACCCCCAACAAAACAAAACCAAACCCACAAAAACCAAACCACCTAGCCATCACAGCTTCTAACCACGCCCTGGTCCAGGTACCACATCATCGTGGCGAGAAAGATGAAGTAACAGCGTCAGTGTCTGCTCTCTGGTTCTGCCTGAGGAAGAGAGACTCCAGTTTTCTGCTCAGTCACCTGGAATGAGAATCCCTCTCTTCAGATTCTCTGCCAGGTTGTTGCCAGAGGATTCAGTTGGCGGGCTGGGTGTTTGTAGTGCCCTATTCTCCTCTGTTCCACAGACTGGAATGCAGACTTAAGGCTAGAGCTCCAGCAGAAAGCATTTAAAAGGTTTCGTTTTTAATTATGTGTCCTCTGTTAAATTTATTTTTAACTTGGGTCCTCTGGAGTAGCAGTACACTATCTGTCCGGATCCAGCAGCATTTTTAAAAAAAGAATATTTTAAAATTTACTCTTGGCAATTTCACCCATGTATGTTGTCTTAATCAGGGTTACTATTGCTGTGAGTCACCATGACCAAAAGCAAGCTGGGGAGGGAAGGGTTTACTTCTATTACACGTCCGCGGCACCGTTCATCTAAGGAAACTCAAGCAGGAACCTGGAGACAGAAGCTGAGGCCGAGGGCAGCGGTAGGTGCTGCTTACTGCCTTGCTTCTCCCATTGCTCAACAGGATATCTATTAGGACCCAGGACCACCAGCCACAATGGGCTGGCCTTCCCACATCAATCACTAAGAAAATATCCTACAGGCTTGCCCACAGCCCAGTGTTATGGAAGCATTTTCTCAATTGTGGTTCCTTCCTGAGATGATTATAGCCTGTGTCAAGCTGACATAAAACTAGCCAGCACTTATATAATGTATCTAATTATATCCATCCCTAACTCCCTCCAACATGTTCCCCTCCTACTTTTTCTTTCTCTACACTGAGCTCAGTCAGTGCAGACTCCTGGAATACTGGATGCTCTAGTTGGCTTGTTCTTGTGCCAGTGACCAAAACTCCAGCATCAACTTTTGTAAAATAACATGTCTTTTCTGGGCCGGTGCACGTGTTTCCTGGTGTGTGAGTATGGAAGTCAGAGGACACTTGGCAGAGTTGGTCTATGGTTCCAGTCATCCCTGACGACCTGGGTCATTGGGCACCTCTCTACCTGCTGAAGCCATCTCACTGGGCCAGCAGCAGCAGTTTTATTTGAACACTTTCCTTCTCGCCTGGGCTGGGACTTCACTGTGCATAGACACCTCTTTGCTTTCGGCAGACTGGGGGAGAATTGTGGTCTCTCCAGTTTCCCCTCCACTCAGCCCTCGATATTTCCTTCCTCGCAGTCCTTCTCTCCCAGTGCAGGTGAGTTGTCACTGGCTCTTCTCCAGGCTGCCTTTAACTACTACACACATTTGGTTTTTCTGTGCTGGTTTTTCTGATTTGTTATTTTTATTTATGTTGAGTAGACTGTAGTTATCTTCAGACATACTAGGAAAAGGCATTACAGATCATGCGGTTGCTGGGAATTGAACTCAGGACCTCTGGAAGAACAGTCAGTGATCTTAACTGCTGAGCCATCTCTCCAGCCCGTCATGGTGTTGTTTGCCCATCTCTTCCTTGTTCCATCTTTGTCCCTGATCATCAGACTTCACTGCCAAGTTGACTGGATTTGGGATCTCCTGAGAGAGGCACCTTTGAGTGTCTGTGAAGATATTTCTAGGAAGGCTTCACTGAAAAGGAAGATCTATGGAAATGTTGCTGGTGCCATTTGGATTATATGTAAAGGAGAGAGCTAGCTGAGCACTAGATGCCATCTCTCTGCTCCCATCCATCTACGGAAGCCTCCAGAACTTACTCCTTTCCACTATGAATTGCATCCTCTCCATCCCGGAGACAAATGAACCTTTCTATTGTTAGACCGACAAGAAAATATTTTTTTTGTCCCTCTCTCTTCCGGAAAGGACTAAACATGTAAATAAGTTTCAGGTAAACAGATATCTTTTGTTAGTAGGTGTTAGGGTTGAAAGATTCATCGGAGTTCCTGGAAAGCCAGGCGATGGATGCTGAGAAGCACATCTCAGCCTTCAGGAGACAGAGTCCAGCTCCTTTCAGTTTGTTTCTCTCCCTCTGCCGCTGATCAGTAGTGGAGTTGCCCCTAGGGTCTCCCCGTGGCAAGGCAGCCAGTCCCAAAGATCTGGTGTTGGGTGTATGCCTCCCCCACTCCCCTCCCCATCCCCAGCAGACTCCCCTTATTCTCCAGTCACCATGCTGGACAACAGCCTGGCTGCCTTCCTGGGTGTCCCTGAGGCAGCTCAGCTGCTCTCCCCACACCTTCAAATGGTGCCTTGTTTTGTTTTCTGGGGACAGGGTCTCTCTTTGTAGCCCTGGCTGTCCTGAAACTCCCTCTGTAGATCAGGCTGGGCTTGAACTCACAGAGATCCACCTGCCTCTGCCTCCCGAGTGCTGGGATTAAACACATGCATCACCACTGCCCAGCTGAGAGATTTAAAAATAATGCATATTTGTGTGTCTGTGTATCGGTGTGTACAAATGTGAGTGCAGGCATCAGTGGTGTTCGAGGGATGTTGGATGCCCTGGAGTTGGGGTCACAGGTGGCTTTGAGTTATCCAAGGTGGGATTGGGAACTAAGGTCCTCAGCAAGAGCAGTATGTGCTCTTACTGAGCAAGACATTTCACCAGCGTATTTCTCAGTGCGTAAACACACACACCCCTCCCATGCCACTGGGGTTCAGAGCAGGTTCAAAGCAGCAGCATTACTGTGAATGGACTTGAGGATTCTCTTCAAGGTAAGAGTTATGTCTGGTTTCACCACCCACCAGTTCAGCTGTCTTCTACTGGTCTTTGGGCCCCATTACACTGAAGACATGTCAGTCTAGGTATTTCAGACCCCATAGAAGCCAGGTGTCATGATGTGGTTTTGTTTTGTTAGGCCTCTGCAGAAGATTCTGACTCTAACAGCTGAAGCAGTCCCTGCACACACTGTAGGATGTGGGGGGAGGGGGGAGGCTTTTTTTTTTAATGTGCATTGGTAATTTGCCTGTACATCTGTGTGAAGGTGTCAGATTCCCTGGAACTGGAGTTGCAGACAGTTGTGAGCTGCTATGTGGTGTTGGGAAGTGAATCCAGGTCCTCTGGAAGAACAGCCGGTGCTCTTAACCATAGCCATCTCTGCAGCCTCGGGAGGTAGGTTTCTTAAGAAAGTGAGTTGGGTGTAAGCAAGCCAGGGGACACAGGAGAAGCTGGCTTCTGAAGGGAACCCTGGGCTCAGGCTTTAGATTGTATCGTCACGAGAGCCCTGCCCTACGCAACGTCAGCCCTCCAGCCCATCTACAAGCAGCCACTCACCTGGAGAGCGCCAAACCGCAGTCTTCACGGACCCCCCAATGGAATGCATCACTGGCAACAGACTGCTCCAAAAGTACCAAGCCTGGAGGAGATGCAGGTCCTCTCTGGTCTGCTAAGTGATCTCCCAGACTCTGGGTCTGGAGTTCATCTCTGCCACACAAGTCTGTAGGAAGCCTTGCTGGCCTGATCCCCAGTCCCCACACTCCCATGCAGAACTGTCTCCTGCTCTCTAACAACCTTCTTGACACCTGTCCTGGCTTTTTAATCCCCCTCAGAACCTCAAAAAAGCCTGAAGGAAGACTGTTTCCTGCATCTCAGACTGGGGTATCGTCCACCTCCCTCCCTCCCTCTCCATAGACTGTAGTCCTTGAAGATGTTCCTGTGTTGGCTTTCCCACTTCATGGTATCCTGGGGGAAAACACACCCATAAGCTGTATTTTTGTAGCCCTCAACTCTGTTAAAGTAATTTTCCACTTTAAAATGTAGGGATATTATTATTGGCTAAAATGTCTAGACAGGCTGAAGAGACGGCTCAGGGGCTAAGAGCACTGGCTGCTCTTCAAGAGGTCCTGAGTTCAATTCCTAGAAACTACATGGTGGCTCACAACCACCCGTAATGGGATCTGATTCCCTTCCCTGGCATGCAGGTATACACGCAGAAATAGTACTCACATACATAAAATAAATAAATCGGGAAAAAAAAAAAACAGAAAAAGCATATGTGCTGCCTTTCCACAGGACCAGAGTGTTTCTCAGCACCTACACGGGACAGCTCACATCTGATTGTAACGTAGGCTACAGGGGTTCTGGTGCCCTCTTAAGACACCTGCATATACACATGTAAAAATAAATATTAAAAGATGTCTTAGCTAAGCAGTAGTGACATACACCTTTAATCCCAGCACTCAGGAGGCAGAGGAGGTGGCTCTGAGTTTAAGGCCAGCCTGAGCTTACAGAGTGAGTTTCTGGGACAGCCAGAGCTACACAGAGAAACCCTGTCTTGAAAAACAAAACAAAACAAAAATTTAGGAAGCTGAAGAGATGGCTCAGCAGTTAACAATGCATGCTGCTCTGGCAAATGGCAGGACATGTACACCAGGCACTAATGTAGCCTCTGTAACCCTGCTTCAATCAGACTTAGCCCAACCCCCGCCAGCTACCACCCCACGTCCTAGCTCCATTCCGCCCATTAACATAAAAATAGTTTTGTGAGCCAGTGAGATGGCTCGCCGGATACAGGATTTTATGGCCAAGCCTAATCACCTGAACTCAATCCCTGAAATCCATATGGCAGATTCTACAACACAGATCCAGAGAGCTAACTCTCAAAAGTTCTTCTCTGACCTCCATGGACACATTTGCACACACACAAAATAAATATAAGAAGATATAAAAACAAATAGAGTCATAGTTGTTTTGTTTCTGACAGAATCAGTGCAAAGTCAGGTATGGTGGCTTATAACCTCTTCCAAGCAAGCTGAGGTAGGATGTTGCCATAAATTCAAGGCTAGCCTGGGCTACCTACCCAGTTCTGCCCAGAATAAACCTCATGTACATGAAGCCCCTGAGAACAGTGAGCCATGGATGGTGGTGGCCCAGCACGATCACAGACCACTTAACAACCCATGCTTTGCTGAGGGGTCCAGCCTCGTCTACATCATCCTTCACCGTGAGCCAGTTCACCACAGCTCCACTACCCGACCATGGACCGCTTTCGCCCTCTCAGGCGCACCTCATCTAACTTCTTCAGCACTGGACTGGACTTCTTGGACGAGGCCCCGTAACTCTTCAGAAAGGCTTCAAACGCGGTCTCGGTGTGGGGGTGCGTGCTGAGGAAGGCCTTCTCCAGGACATAGAGGTCGACGCCTTTATCTTCCGGCAGTCCTGAGACAAAGCTCAGCCCAAAGTCGATGAGCACGATGTGCAGCTGCGCCAGGGGCCGCCTCAGGAGCATGTTGGAGGTGGTGAGGTCCCCGTGAATGAGGTCTTGGTCGTGCATTCCGGCCAGAACCTGCCCCATCCTCCTGGCCAGGTCCAAGAGGCACTGGGGGTCCTTTTCAGTCTCCATAGTGGATTGGATATAATCCCGAACAGTCACCGAGTCTTCGATTTCTTCCATATATAAGCAGTTAGACGCATAGTCCACAAAGAAGACGACTGGGGCAGCTATCCCTGCAATGGACACACGTGGTTAGGGAGCGCATCTTCATGAAGGCCGGCTTCATGCACAGGCAGACAGTTTCTCAGCCTAAACCTGCTTTGGAACAGGGTTTAGACTACTGTGGAAAATGATACAATTTATCCAGAGCTTGCCCTGTTAAAGCCCTGCAGGACTACGGCCTGAGACCAGGCCAGGGTAAGTCTGGAAGTATCAAGGCTTGCTCCTCCTTTCTCAAGCCACCTGAGGACTGGAATTCATTGCTGCTCCCTAAAAACAAACAAAACAAGAAGCCAGAAGGAAAGCATCCTGCAGTCTGAGCAGTTTCTACCTGACAGTCACCAGGCAAGTGGCTAAGCAGGGTGTCACCTTACAGGCTCATCTGTGTTCTGGAACAGGCAGGTTCAAATCCCTTATTAGGCGTGAAACCTCAAGGTTCCCTTAGCTACTCTATGCCTCGGTCTCCACAACTGTAAAGTGGTAACAAAACCTCCAGTTAACGCCAGGAGTCTCTCCTGAATGTCAACCAGGTTCAGAACAGTTTCCTAGAAACTGGGGTACCAAGGTAGCCCCCACCCCTGTCTGGTAAAACTTACAAAAGGTAAAGGAGAATATATGAACACTTCTTTATAATTCCATTGCCCCTCTAGGGCAGAAAAGCACAGGCCTGTTCACTGCTGCGTTTCCCAGTCTCCTGGCACCTATCAACCACTAAGGAGAAAAGAACAGAGGTGTAAAAGCAGAGGCCACAGTTCTGGGCCACCAAGTCAGGCGGCCTGGTGGCTGTGAAACTTCTGGCCCTTTCCCCGTTTGTGTCTCAGTTTCTCAAGAGGACAAAACTTTTCCGTGGGGCTAGCAAATGGGTGTTAAAAATAGATGGGAGTTGTGCTAATCAGATCTCTGAGTTATAGATCTGCCTGGTCTACATAGTGAGATTCACGAAAGCCACAGCTACAATGAGACCCCCGTCTGGAAAAAAACAAAACCAAACAAACAAAACACGATTTCATGAAGTCTGACATTTATTGGATGTCATGCCAACATACACGTTTGTATAGGCCACTCACAACATCCCCGAGATGCGAACTCGACTATGACTTCCGATTAGAACTCGGGAAATTTAGGCAAGGCAACTCACAGAAGGGTATAATCTGAATTCAGAAAGCTAGCTCCAGACGCGCGCCTGGCAGGACAGATGCTTAAAACTACCCAGGGCGTTGTTATTTGGTCCGGACCCCCGGAACTCGGAGCCCGGTCTCTCCCGTCCCACCGGTCTCCCGCAGCCCTGTCTGTCCCGTCTCCCGGAGCCCCGTCCGGCCCCCCTCACCCGCACGGCGGCAGCGGAGCAGCGCGCGCGCCTCCTGCACCGTCCGCCGACGGCCGAGCCGCGCCTCCAGCTCCGGGTGCCGGTAACTCTTCGGGAAGCGGTGCTTCACCACGGCCGCGCGGCCCTGGAAGCGGCCACGGAAAACGCGCGCCTCGGCGCCCTGCTGCACCAGCTCTAGGCCGCTCAGGAAGAGGCGGCTCCGCTCGCGCGCCGCGGCCAGCGCCTCGGCCTCCGCCTCCGAGGACACACCAGCCATGCCTCCGACTCCTTCCGACCCTGACCGCGCCGCTTCCGCTCGCTTCGGAAATCCTCCGGCCTCTTCCGCCATGAACACCGCTCCCACAACACACTTCACCCTGCTAGTGTGGTTCCGCCTCGCGACCTTTCCGCGCTCAGCGGAGCCTCTCGGACCTGTAGACTTGGCCCTTCCCTGTAGACTTGGTTCCTGTCTGTATCCGTGTGCGCTCGGCAACTTTTAGTCAACAGCTTCTCTCTCTCTCTCTCTCTAGCTCTCTCAGGAAACTCGTTGGCGATGCTGTTGGGGATACTCTGCTCCTTTCTACTAGCATAGAAAAATCCTTTACTTTTTAAAGACCGGATCTCACTGTGTATCTCAGGTTAGCTTTGAACTTGTGATCCTCACACATTAACCGATGGAAACGTACTATGTAATCCAAGAGGGAAGGACAGACAGACTAGGCAAAGCTTTCTACCTGGTGATGCCAACCGATGTCAGCAGCCCACACCATCCCTTTGAGTTCCGGTTTCCTATTCTTCAGAATGAGGCTGCCTGGTTCTTCTGGGGTTGGGGCTTATCAGAATTTAACAAGAGCCTGATTACAAGATGCCGGTGGACAGAGGCCCTCTTCGCATGACTTCTGTGTAGGATAAAGGGCCAAAGAAAAAACACCTTGACCTTAACTAGACCTCAAGCCTAAAACCAGGGCCAAGAACAGAAATGCATCAATCACTGAATTGGCCCCAGAAACCCACCAATTCCTGAGCTGTTCCAAGCTCAGGAGTTGAAATCCCAGCAATCCTCACCCTGGAAATCTTTACCGGGAAAGCTCCCGCCATTCCCAAGAAACTCCATATAAACCCTGTCTGCTGCTCAGTTCGCTGCTGCTTCCGGCTTGAGCAGAGGCAGCCACCCTCCCAATAAATCTCTTGTGTGAGGTTTGTTGTGCAGTGTAACTTTGTGGTATTCCTTGACTCCCGATAGCCAGGATACCTCTCAGAGTAGCTTTGCTGAGGAACAGCTGTAACTTGGACTGGGGAAAACTTCCCAGACAGCAGCCGCCACAGCAGAGCTGTAACACTTCTATAGGGGAAGCCTTTCCCTTTAGAGCTGCAACACTCACACTCTGCCCTTCTTATTCCTGGAACAGAAGAGAAGCCCTTGGATCCCGGGTTGCTATGGCACCAGCATCTTGGCTCTGTGGTCCCTGGGTTTCGTTCATATTCATGACAGGTTCCTTTTCATCATCAGACCCTTTGTGTGGCAGGATGTGTTCTCCAGCAAAACACACCCAGAACCCGTTCCGTTTACATCCCCCAGTGCTCAAGTCTGTAGCTTCATTATCATAATTGTTTGTGTCCACACAGCCGTCTCTATGGTAACCAAACCCATCTGAACCCTTGCCTTAGAAATCTACTGTGCAAAGGTGCTGACCAGAGCCAGGCTTGCTAAGTCAGGCTGAGTTTAGCTCTGTAAACCTGGTTCAAACCTTTCAGTGACTCTGTACTGTGCTAAGAATTCAGACCTAAAACTTCATCAGCCCATATGGCCCTGCAGGGACCTCCTGCAACTCTTATAGATCCTTCTCTCACCAAACTATCTCCTATTCTCTGCAGAGCTGGGACAGAATGTTTGAGTATTGGATTCAGTATAATGAGAGAGCTGGGCCAAGGTCCTAGTACAGTGATGAACAGGGTGGGCATTTTGTACTATTCACAACTGCGGCGGCGGCAGCATATGGCATACTAAAACCAGGAGAATTATGTGAGACACAGCTCCATGGAAGCCCATGGAACGCCATCTTAATTTATAACCCAATGCTTCTCAAGTTCTTCCTCTTTGCCAGCTCTCACCCCAACAGGCTTTACCTTCTCAGGAGCTGGCACTTGCTGTCTGCTGCCCAGCAGGGGGCGACTCTCCTGCATCATTAGGTGCTGTGCTGGCCATTGGTAGATTTTGTGGCCCTCTTTTTGTGGTGCCTATTTGTTATGCAGCAACTTTGTGACAGAAGCTGACTATTACAAACAAGTACAGAGAAAGACATGTACCTAAATATTTGTACACATACAAACAGAAATATATACACAAACACACAAACAAATGCAAATACACAAGCACAAATAAATACACAAACACATAAGTAAATGCAAATAGCACATAAAACAGTCATATATATATACACGTGACAGTCACGGTTACACAGAAAAAAAAACTTGTCTCAAACCCCCCCAAAACAAAAATTAAAATTAACAAACAACAACAAAAAACCCAACCAAAACCCTGTCTCAAAAAAGGAAAAAAAAATCACATAACATACATAAACAAGGCACACAAAATCATTTATGGATACATAAATACACACAAATACACACAAACACACATAAATACAAAATACAAATACACACAAACACACATAAATGTCAGAGAGAAGCTAAAAACTAGCAGGTGATCTTCTGAGATGGTTCTGCCATGGACTATCAAAGTTAATGACAGATCTGCTTTTCTAGGTAAGCCAAGAAGATTACACTTTAGGAAAGATTTCTGCTGTTAATATGCGTTTCCTGTTATTATTAAATTTATATAACAATCACTACACATTAGCTCACCCTTTTGAGCAGATCTCTGCAGAACAACAATGCACGGTCTTGTAGTGATGTTATATAGACACATAGATGACTTCTTAATTCTTAATGATGATCCTGAAAGAATTCCTAAAATTATATCAGTGATTATTAACATCTTTTACAATAGGACTGCTATTAAGTTCTCTCTGATAATCAAAACTTCAATGAGAACTCTACCAGTCTTGAGTTAATTGCTTCTGAGATAGCAAACACTCATCTACAACTCAGAGCACATTCTAAGAGGTTGTAAAACAATTAACCAAAGGTCATAAAAAGGAAACTAATGATTTACTATAGGTGCAAGGACAGAAGATAAAATATTGACTGGAGCCGGGCAATGGTGGCACACACCTTTAATCCCAGCACTTGGGAGACAGAGGCAGGCGGATTTCTGAGTTCGAGGTCAGCCTGGTCTACAGAGTGAGTTCCAGGACAGCCAGGGCTACACAAAGAAACTCTGTCTCAAAAAAAAAATATATATATATATATATTGACTGGGTTTATCCATATGTAACTTACTAATTCACAAAAAATAACCTGCAGAGCTAGTGACAGATGATGAATGTTAATGGTCATGCATGTAAAATTTCTCTGTTGTAAACTTCTTATTCAATTTATGATTTGAATTTATGTGCAAACTTGTGATGAACTTTTTACCATGTGATCATGTATTCTGAAAAATGGATAAATGCTGAGGACAAAGAGAGACAGGATCCCCTTTTCCTTAGAGAAATGAAAATTTTTTTAGAGAGAAGAACCTTTTAGAAGGACTTTCTTAGAGAACTTTTATAGAAAACTTTTTAGAGAGAACTTAGAAATAAAGATTAAAATCACTTTTCAAAGTGTCCCCCTTCTCTTCCTGCAACTTCACCTAGCAAGCGGGAAGATAGAGCCTTGCAGTTCCTTAGTGATAGAACAAAGGCCAGTTTACTTAATCCCCTGCTGTTCTAGGATAAGGTTTCTGGCCTCAGGAACTCAGGCAGTCAGCTACAGCAGCAAAGTGACTTAGATTTAAGACAGATAAACATCTTATTATTAAACTGTAACCCAACCTTAAATATCTCACAAGACCAAGTCTTGCACCTGCTGATGGTCTTCCAGCTCTGCTACCTCAAGAGAGAATCAAGATAAAATAAGAATTGCCAACCTGGCCCCTGGCACATAAAATAAAAAACATACACAGTCACACAGAATCACAACACACACATAAACACAACACACACAATCACAAAACTTACAAACGAGAAACACACAAACACATGCATAAATACAACAAATGAAAACTACATACAAACACACAAATATGTAAACACAAATTAACACAAAACACAAGCACGCACAGAAACACAGAAATACATAGACACCAACACAGGCATACAGTAATATACTAACACAAAAATCAAACACACATATACACCATCATATACAGAAACACAAACAAAAAAGCATTCATACAATCACAGACACAAAAATACATACAGGCAGACACACACAAACAGACAAAGGCTCCACAAAAATATTCACAAACACATAGAAAACATAGAACATTCAAATTCAAAACACACACTCACAAACAACACAAACACACAGAGAAAGCACACAAGCACATTCATCATACACATTAACACATACACAAATACACAAGACAGCCGGGCAGTGGTGGCGCACGCCTTTAATCCCAGAACTTGGGAGGTAGAGGCAGGTGGATTTTAAGTTCGAGGACAGCCTGGTCTACAGAGTGAGTTCCAGGACAGCCAGAGCTATACAGAGAAGCCCTGTCTCAAAAAAACAAACCAAAAAAAAAAAAAAAAAAAAAAAAAAAAAACCCAAATACACAAGACAGTCATATACTCATAAACACAAACATAGATATTCCCAAGAATACATAGAAATATATACAAACACAAAATACAAGGTCCAACACACATAAATTCCCATGCAAAGAAACACATACACACAGAACACACAGATATATTTATATACAAGAACATATACTTGGCAAGTGGAAGCTCTCCAGCTCTCCTTGTTGTAAACTTGGTTTAATGCTTGCATTATTGGTTCCCAAAATTGCATGAGAATATTCCATGTAAGGTGCTAAGTGCCTCTGCCCCAACTCGGCTTTGGTTGGCAAATAAATTTACTGGTGGTCAATAGCTGGGCAGGGAGACAGAGGCGGGACTTCAGGATTAGAGGACAAGGGCACCTAGGAAGAAGGAGAATCACCATTGTCAGGAGAGAAAGAAGATCCAGGCTTGAGAGCTGCAGAAGGGAAAGCATACAATCATGTCAGAGCTGGAGGAGAGGGACCCCAGCACCCACCACCCCCAACTGGCCCTAAGGTAGCAAAGGTGGAATATAGATTTTAATAAGTAATAACTCAGGAGTTTTGGAGGGGAGGTGTTAGCAGTGTAGAAATTGGGGAGTGGCCTAACCATTAAGCTGATTGAGATGTTAAATATAAGGCTTTCTCTCTCTCTCTCTCTCTCTGTGTGTGTGTGTGTGTGTGTGTGTGTGTGTGTCTGTCTGTCTGTCTGTCTGTCTTTCTTTCGTTTGAGAATCCAAAGCATTGGGGCCGGTAGCGAGGAATGTGCGCAGCTGCCGCTGCCAGGGAGAGAGCCCATGTTAATCAACTACAGCTACAGTCCCCAGTTCAAGTAAATTGTGTAAATTAAACTCAAAGGTGCCTCCTACTTATAGCTGGTATTCCATGAACAGCACAAAAAAAATGGGGTGAGTGTGAAAATTCGTCCACTCTGATCAGTTTAGCAGAGGCTTGCTCATGCCCCTGGTGGAAGGAGGAGTTTTGAAATACACCTTAATTCTTTTTTTTTTTTTTTTTTTTTTTTTTTTTTGGTTTTTTCGAGACAGGGTTTCTCTGTGTAGCCCTTGCTGTCCTGGAGCTCACTTTGTAGACCAGGCTGGCCTCGAATTCAGAAATCCGCCTGCCTCTGCCTCCCGAGTGCTGGGATTAAAGGCGTGCACCACCACGCCGGGCATACACCTTAATTCTTTAACTTTTGACTCCACCTGTCCTGCTGGAATATTTGTCTGATACTTAGGTCCAAACTGATTGCCAAGAGACTGCTCTTTAGATGATTTGGCTTTTTCACACAAATGTGTTTTGAAATTATATTTTGACCCAGGTGTGGTGATACATGCCTTTATTATCAGCACTTTAATATCAGAGGCAGGTGGATAATCTGTGAGTTTCAAGGCCAGCTTGATCTATAGAGGGAGTTCCAGGATAGCCAGGGCTACACAAAGAGACTCTGTCTCTAAAAACAAACAAACAAAAATTAAGGTATATTTTATTTATATGTGTGTTTGGCAAATGTATAATTGTGTACCTCATGGGTGCCTGGTGCCAGTGAAGGTCAAATAAAGAAACAGTTATGAGTTCCCTGGTAGCAGAACTGGAGCTATGGACCACTGTGAGCCAACATATGGGCACTGGGAATCAAACCCTGGACCTCTGGAAGAATAACAAGTGCTCTTAACCACGGAGCCATCTCTCCATCACCTTCCATCTTGCTTTTTTGAGATAGGCTTTCTCACTGAACTTCAGTGAGCCCCAGGGATCATGTCATCTCTGCTTACTCCTAACCCCAAGGGCGCCTCCGTGACTGTTGGAGATCTGGACTCACTGAACCATGTCCCCAGCCCCCTTGCAGCAGCTTTTGCCTCTCTCTCTCTCTCTCTCTCTCTCTCTCTCTCTCTCTCTCTCTCTCTCTCTCTCTCTTACTCCCTCCCTCCTTCCCTCTCTCTCCCCCACTGGATTTGGCCCTATAAAGTTGTCAGATTCTTCTAGATTTAGGTTCCGATGCTACCATTCAGCTCTTCAGGTTTGACAGTCGGGAAAGGTAGTCACTGAGATTTCCCCAAATTCTCCCTATATCATGTTGCTCCTGTCGGGTTCTCTTCTTTTGTAATAGCTGAGACACTTTTTTGGGGGGGGGGGTGGCGGAGGCAAGAACACTACCTAGTGTTCTTCTGCTTTTCATCATGTCAGGAGACATGGGGTGACAGTTTGTGCCACTTCTGGCGGCACCAGTTTCCCCCACTGTATCGCAAGCTGTTCTCTGATGTAAACCGTGATACTTGGGGTCTGAATGCCTTGTGACCCAATGCCCTTTCAAACCAGTGACTTAGGGCTCCTGACCTCGGGCCTCAGTTTGCTCGTCTAAAAAGTATTGACGCTGCCGCCTCAGCTACTAGTCTTGAGAAACGGTGTTTGGCCCACAATGAACACGCCATAGATGTCAGGACTCCAGGATGGAGACAAGCATGGGGGGAAAACTATGCTCTCTTTAGCTCCGGGGAGGAGAAAGCCTCTTAGGCAGTGTGACCACGCCCCTGTCGCACGCACGGCCTCCTGGGACCCGTAGTGCTGGGCGTGGCCTTGGAACTACAAATCCCAGCGATCCCCCGCGTCGCCACTCAGCTCCTCAGAGCACTGGTGGCCCACCAAGATGCCCGGGCTTAGTCGGTGTCGGTATCCCGGACCGAGTCCGGGTCGATAGCCCGGAGGGAGCAGCTAGTTTCCTCTTGGGAGCCGCGCTGAGGAAGGTTTCGCGACCAGCAGGAACAGGAGGATGCAGGGGTTTGAGATCTGTGTGGGGTGGATGTGGGTTCTCCAGTGTGTACAGGCTTGATGTTGAGAGAGAGGTCTGTCCTCTGCGAGTGGATGCTGTGTCTGTGGTCTGTGCCAAGTGAATATGGAATGTGTGAAGTGGATGCAGGGTCTGTGGCGAGTGTTGGGTGAGTGCGCGGTGGATGCGGCGTATGGGGCGGAGGCGATGTGTGTGGTATGGAGACTTTGCGGAGGAAGAGTTTGAGGCAGGTGCGGGGTGGAAGCGAATCTGCATTTCTGTATGGAATGAGTGCAGGGTAGATTCGGGGTCTGCCCTGCATGCGTGGTGGGTACAGTTTCTGCCGTCAGGTATCACCTCTCACCGTGGTCTCTTTCATTCCCCAATCGTCAGTCTTGCTTCATTCGTTGATTCTATTTACAAGAGTTTTAAATGAATCGAGTCCGCACAGCCTGTGAGAGAAGCACAGGCCAGTGCTACTTCCTAGGCAGCTTGGTGGTAACTTTCTCTTTTGTCCTTTGGGTGAGAAAACTGATCGGAACAGCACCCTAACGACCATACCTGTTCTGTGCCAGGGCATGCTAACCACTCTGATAACTAATCAAGGAGTAAAAGACATCGGTGGTCATGGAAAAGAAGTTATCAGAAATTGGTGAGATGGCTAAGCAGGTAAAGGCGATTGCACCAAGCCTGGTCACCTGAGTTCCATCCCTGAGACTCAGATGGTGGAAGGAGGAGAAATGATAGATGCAAGTTGTCCCTAAGTGTCACCTCCCTGAGTAGATAAGTAAACGTAATTTAAAATATTTTAAAGTGCAAGACAGGGGCTGGAGAGATAGCTCAGTGGTTGAGAGCACATTCTGTTCTTCCAGAGGACCCGAGTTTCTAGCATCCACGTTGTGCCACTCACAATGGCTTGCAAACTCAGGTCCACAGGATTTGCTGCCTCAAATCTCCACAGCGCCTGCACTCATATGCACATACCTACACATAATACATACTTTAAAATAACAAAAATATGTCCTTTTTTTTTTAAATCACAAAGTCTCTGAAATGTTCTTTTTAAAAAAGAGTTCAGGTTTACTACACGGGAAGATTGAAGTCAGCTGGTGCTGGAGACCCTGTCAGCAAGCTGAGGTCCATCAATGGTCTTTGCTTCCTGACTGTGGTACTGTGATCAACCAGCTCAGCGCCCATTCCAGCTCTCATAGGCAGAGCTGATCTTTTTTTTCCCCTCTCCCTCTTGCTCCGGCCCGCCCGCCCGGCTTGCTCTGCACCACCCCACACCACCCCACCCCCGCCCTCATTCTGGCTTGCTCACTGGCAGAGCTGATCTCTCCCCCCCCCGCCCCCCTTTAACCCCCCTCCTCCGGCCAGCTTGCTCTGCACCCCCCCATGTCCCCTCGCTCCAGCCTGCTCTCTGGCAGAGCTGATCTTCCCTTCACCCTTGCTCCAGCCCGACTCGCCCGCCCCCGCCTCCCAGGCCCCCTTGCCCCCGCCTGCTCACTGGCAGGGCTGATCTTGCTGCCATGCTTTGCTCACTGGTGGGGTGCACACTTAAAATAAGCCTCGGGCGGCTTTCACACAGCAATGAAAACTATTGATACAAATTTGTGTTTTTTATTCTCCCCTCCCTTTTTGTTTTATTACTGTTCTTTCTACTTACCTTTACGCATGTATGTCTGTCTGTCTGTGTGTGTGTGTGTGTGTGTGTGTGTGTGTGTGTGTGTGTGTGTCAAGTGCCTGTGGAGGACAGAGATGCCAGATCCTCCTGGGACTGGGAGATGCCCGACAAGAGTGTGGGGAACAGAACTTAGGTCTTCTGGAAGAGCAGTATGCACTCTTAACTCTGGAGCCAGCTCTCTGGCCTCCACTTTCCTCCTTCCTGTATGTATCTGTCCTAAACTGAGTAAGAATTTCAGATAAATGACAACTACATTTGGTTAATACTAGTATGTGTTATGGTTTAGAAATACAATGTCGTCGTCGTCCCCCCCACAGACTCATGTGTTCTAACACTTAGTCTCCAGTTGGTGGCGCTGTCCTGAGAGGTTGTGGCACTCCTAGAACTGTGGCCTAGCTAATGGAAGTCAGTGTAGTACAGCCAAGCTCTGCTTCCCAATGCTCAAGGATCAGACTGGCCGCTCCCACCGTGCTGCTCTGCTGCTACACCCAACTGGGTGCTTCCCCACCATGGCAGACTGTATCCCTGAAACCATGTGCCAAAATAAATCTTTCCTCCCTTTAGATCCGCTCAGTGATTTGGTCACAGCCACAAAAAAACAACTAACACACTGCCCATGCAGTGATGGATATGTAGTTATCTAGAAATGGTTTGCTGTTTCCTGAAATTAAAATACAGCTAGCACTGTTCCCAGGCCCCTCTGTCCTGCAGCCACACTGCAGCTGAAAGACTCCGAGAGGAGCCCCTTGCTCAGGCCTCAGGACAATAGCGAACACCCAAGAACTCACGATAAAAAGCTTGATGTAAACCACATGAGGCTTTATTCGGGGAAAGCCAGAGCTCTGGGGCGACTCATATCCCACGCAGGGGTAGAGGAGTCGACCTCGAGGGGAAAGAGGTCCCAGTTTTTATAGGCCCTCAGGAGAGAAAGGGGGGGGGAGGAGGGGATTTCCAGATCTAAACAATGTCTATTCTCAAGAAATGGGTATGGGAGGGGTACAAGGAAAGAGTCTGGTGCAGGTGTAGCAACTCAGGATTGGCCGGGCTGTGGTTGCTGGGGAGATTTTCTGACTCTTCCCCAGCAACCAATATCACAAACACTTGGCAATGGGCTTCATCAGTGGGCACACACATGGGTTCAAGGAACGGTCAAAACATTGGCAGACACACAGGTTCAAGAAGTGGCCAGAGCATTGTGCACCTCTATTTTTCTAAACCAGTGAAGCTAGTTCTGCTAACAGTGACATCTATCTTGCCAATTTCAGGGCTTCTGTGACCTTTTACATTCTGTCAGGATCTTTCACAGCCATGAGTCCTAGCACTGAAACACAAGTTATTGTCACAGCACAGGCACCCAGGTCTCTGGGGTTCTGGAAAACCAAGCAGGGGCTGGAGAGATGGATCAGTGGGTAAGAGCACTGACTGCTTTTCAGAAGGCCCCGAGTTCAAATCCCAGAAAACACATGGTGGCTCACCGCCCCCCCCTTCCCATAATGATGCCTGACGTCCTCTTCTGACATGTCTGAAGACAGCTTTAGTGTACTTTTTTTTTATAAAGATTTCTTTCTCTCTCTTTCTTTCTCTTCCTTTCTTTCTTTCTTTCTTTCTTTCTTTCTTTCTTTCTTTCTTTCTTTCTTTCTTTCTTTCTTTCTTTCATTATATGTGAGTACACTGTAGCTGTCTTCAGACACCCCAGAAGAGGGCATCTTTCTTTCTTTCTTTCTTTCTTTCTTTCTTTCTTTCTTTCTTTCTTTCTTTCTTTCTTTCTTTCTTTCATTATATGTGAGTACACTGTAGCTGTCTTCAGACACCCCAGAAGAGGGCATCAGATCTCATTACAGATGGTTGTGAGCCACCATGTGGTTGCTGGGATTTGAACTCAGGACCTTCAGAGGAGCAGTCAGTGCTCTTAACCACTGAACCATCTCTCCAGCCCAGCTTCAATGTACTTATGTGTAATAGTAAATAAATCTTTGGGCCAGAGCGAGCAGGGACTGAGTGAGCAGAGTTGACTGGAGCAAGCAGAGGTCCTAAAAATTCAATTACCAACAACCACATGCAGGCTCACAACCATCTGTATAGCTACAGTGTACTCACATACATAAAATATTTTTTTTTTGAGACAGGGTTTCTCTGTATAGCCCTGGCTGTCCTGGAACTCACGTTGTAGACCAGGCTGGCCTCGAACTCAGCAATCTGCCTGCCTCTGCTTCCTGAGTGCTGGGATTAAAGGCGTGTGCTACCACGCCCGGCTAAAATAAATATTTTAAAAAAGAAAAAGCCAGGCTCCTTTCAGTTTGTTTCTCTCCCTCTTGCCGCTAATCAGTAGTGGAGTTGCCCCTAGGGTCTCCTGGGCCCCTGCTTTCCTGAGTAATGTCTCCTCATGGCAAGGTCTGGTGTCTGGTGTCTGTGCGTATGCCCGACTTTCCAGCAGCCTGTCTCCCTTCCCCGCACATACTCTCCTTATTCTCCTGCTGCGCCGGACAGCGGTCTGCCTACCTCCTTGGGTGTCTGTCCCTGTGTCCTTGCTCAGCTGCCCTCCCCACACTGTGAAACAAGATTTTTAAAATACCTTCTTGCCGGGCAGTGGTGGTGCATGCCTTTAATCCCAGCACTTGGGAGGCAGAGGCAGGCAGATTTCTGAGTTCGAGGCCAGCCTGGTTTACAGAGTGAGTTCCAGGGCTACACAGAGAAACCCTGTCTCAAAAAAAAAACAAAAACAAAAAACAAAAATAAACTTTTAGATGTGTTTATTTTATGTGATTAACTGGTTTGCCCGTGTTTGCGACTGTACATCATGTCCTAAAGAGGTCATAAAAGAGCCGGGCGTGGTGGTGCACGCCTTTAATCCCAACACTTGGGAGGCAGAGGCAGGTGGATTTCTGAGGTCGAGGCCAGCCTGGTCTACAGAGTGAGTTCCAGGACAGCCAGGGCTACACAGAGAAACCCTGTTTTGGAAAACCAAAAAAAAAAAAAAAGAGGTCATAAAAGGGCATTGGAACTCCAAGAACTAGAATTACAAATGGTCGTGGGTGCTGGGAACAGAACCCAGGTCCTCTGCAAGAAGAAATGCTCCTAACTGCTGAGCCATCTCTTCAGTCCCTGCAACCTGAACTTCAGGCAAACCTCAAGTGCAGTGCTGAGCCTTCCAAGGTTCAGCACACAGTTCTAGGCAACGGCTTCGTTAGAGTGGGTCCCACTCAGGAGCGCGAATGAGGATTTGGGGATTTTTCCCAAGGCAAGATAGATCAGTTCTCTATATAGTCATCTATCCATCCATCCATCCATCCATCCATCCATGCATCCATCCATCCATGCATCCATCCATCCATCTCCTTATCCACTTACTCACAAAACCACCCATCAGTCCAAGACATAAGAGAAGCTCTGGAAAAGGATGCTCAAGACTCAGGCCCAAGATTACACTTGCAGATCAACAGTGTCAGAAGCCATGTCGACCTCCCCCAGCAGCTCACCTTTGTCATTTATCCACTCACTCTATTTTCTCCACCTCAACGCCATTTCCATCCTGTCCACCAGAGGGCGCAAGTGCCCCAGCAGTACCAGCCGATGTCCCATCCGGTTTTAGTCTTTTTAAAGGCCCGAAGGTTCTGGATTTCTTTTCCCTTAGACTCCAACTCAAGAGCCATTTAAGAGCCAGAGTGAACTCTGACTTCACATCACGTGTGAGGAGAGGTTTGGTACTGACCTGTTCAGTGCGCAGAACAAAACATCTCCTGGTGCCTGAGCTCACCTCCCAGTCTGGGAGACTGATACTCACTGAGCCTGCTTGATAGCCTTAGGTGAGGAGCCACAAGGCGTGATCCTGATACTGGTATTTCCCCTAGTCTACCTGTCCATCACCAGTGACCTGTCCATCACCAGTGACCTGTTCTCCCAATCCCTGAGATCCCTGCAGAATGGGAGGTTAATTGCCTCAACATGACAGCCTCATCTGCATCCCACCTTCAAGGGACTTGAGGAAAGACACTGTGTGTCCCTGGAAGTATCAGCTGTCCCAGTGGGTCTTCCTTTTGTCCTTTTATAGTGACTTCAAAGCTCCAGCAATTCCCTCCTCCTCCTGCACTGCAGGTGACTTGAATTGAAGCCATGGAAACTCCTGGGGCTGGAGTGAGGGCGGCAACCACCACCCCGCTCCCCTCTTCCCCCCACACTGTCTTCACGGATGCCCCAAATGGAATACATTATTGGCAACAGACTCTGCTCCAAAAGTACCAAGCCTGTAGGAGCTGCAGGTCCTCTCTGGTCTGCTAAGTGATCTCCCAGACTGTGGGTGTGGAGCTCATATCTGCCATGTGAGTCTGTAGGAAGCTTTGCCTCCGACCTGATCGCTGCCCCAGGCATCCCTACAAAGAAGTGTCTCCTGCCTCCAGTTCTCTCCAGGTCTTCTTGAAAACAGCTACCCTGGCTCTGTACCCTGCTCAGAGCCTGAAAACGGCCTGAGCCTACGAATGTTTCCTGCATCTCCGATTCCTCAGGACTGGGATGTCATCTACCTCCCCCCACTCCCCTTAAACTGCAGCCCTTGAAGAGGTTCCTTTGTTCTGTGGTAGTTTTCCCTCTTCATGGTACTTTGGGAAAAGCCCTCACGCAGCTGAACTTTTATGAACGTTGAATGCCCGCCTCTTCATGCTTAATTTTCCATTGGTGACAGGATACTGATGTTATGTTGAAACATCCCATTTTCGAGGCTGTAGATGTGAGTCAACTGGTGGAGTCCTTGACACATGCAGAATGACCTGAGCTTGGTCCCCCAATATGGAATAAAACTAGGCACGACGTGACGGCACAGGCCTGAAAGCCCAGCCCTGGGGAAGTCAAAGCAAGGGGGGTCAGCTTCAAGGTCAGCTTCAAGGTCATTCCCAGCTCCACAGAAAGCTTGAGGCCAGCCTGAGATAACGGAGACCCTGACTAGAAAAGGTTCTGTTTAAACTTTTTTTTTTCATCTTTTGAGACAGGTCTCTGTAGTCCTGACTGTCCTCAAGATATGTGTCCAAGGCTGGCTGTGAACTCCAGATCCTTCTGCCTGTAGTTTCCAAATGCTGGGATTATAAGCACGAACCTCCCACCCCCATGCCCTGCTCCTTCATATTCATTCACTGTGAAATACTAGTTTAAGATAGTGTATATAGGCTGGGTGTGGTGGCGCACGCCTTTAATCCCAGCACTCGGGAGGCAGAGGCAGGCGGATTTCTGACTTCGAGGCCAGCCTGGTCTACAAAGTGAGTTCCAGGACAGCCAGGGCTATACAGAGAAACCCTGTCTCGAAAAACAAAAACAAAAACAACAACAACAACAACAAAAGATAATGTATATATTTTTTATTTTTTTTCTTTCTATCTTCCTTCCTTCCTTCCTTCCTTCCTTCCTTCCTTCCTTCCTTCCTTTCTTTCTTTCTTTCTTTCTTTCTTTCTTTCTTTCTTTCTTTCTTTCTTTCTTTCTTTCTTTCCTGAGGCAGGGTCTCACTATATCTTGGAACTCATGATGTAGACCAGTCTAGCTTCTCTTGGAATTCATGATATAGGCCAGTCTAGCCTCAAACTCACAGAGATTCACCTGCCTCCAACTCCCAAGTACTGGAGTTAAAGGTCTGAATCATCATGCCAGATAGTATAAATATTTCTGTTTGTTCTTCCAGTTGACTTTCCCCTAAGCCTTGACTCGCCCATATAAAAAGTAGGTCATCCGTAAGTTGATCATCCAGACATGCATTTTATTTGTAAGAATTGCCACTGACTTTGAGCTATCCAAAAGGCTAGAGACTGCTGCCCCTTGATGCCTAGCATGAGCCCCGAAGAAGAGCTGATATCAGAAAACTCTGGATTGGAGCTGGAGAGATGGTTCAACAGTTAAGAGCACTGGCTGTTCTTCCAGAGGACCCAGGTTCAATTCTCAGCACCCATTTGGTAGCTCATAACTGTCTGTAACTCCAGTTTCAGGGGATCTGACATCCTCATACAGATATACATACATTCAGGCAAAACACCAACGTACACAAAATAAAAATAAAATCCTTATTTTAAAAAAATCCACCATATGACCCAGCAACCTTAGTCCTGACTATTTAGCCAAGAGAACTGAGAGCAAGAAACAGAATCTCATACACAAACACAAGGTTATTTACTCCAAGTAGAGAAGCTTAGGCCCCACATGTCCGCTATGAGCTATGGTAAATAAAATTCAGTGCAGTGGAGAGATGGGTCATCATCTGTCCATGAATTAGGAACAAAGTAAGGCCAGAGAGAGAGCTCAGCTGAGCTGGCTTGCAGAGGTGCACTGCTCTTACAGACGACCCAAGTTTGGTTCCTAGCACCCACACTGGCCTGCTCAGAGCCACTTGTTAACTCCAGCTCCAGGAGATCAGATGTCCTCTTCTGGACTCTGAGCATCTGCAGGATGCAGTCCCAACAAGGGCAAGCCTGGTTCCAAGCATCCCTGCTGCTTTGGTGGTGGAGGAGTTAAAAAATAAAACAGGCAGATGTCAGGAAACCCTGCTGCTAAGGTCAAAGGCTGACATTTCCTGATAGCCCTGAGATCAGTACAAAATGCTGGACTCCCTTTGTCAGCGGGGCTTCTTCTTCTGGGGTGGGTGTTCAGGACCCCACACCTGAGGAATGTCACATAGCCCCCCACCTGAGATTTCTGGGATGCCTCCCTATGCTAATGAGGCATATCAGTGCCTTAGCCCTCAGCCAATGACCTTTGCCCACCCTGGATATTCTTACCCCCTTCCCCAAAACTATACAACCTTTGGCTCACCCAACTGAAGTATATGTGTACAAGCCCACCCAGAATAAAGAAATATGCACACACTAAGAAG
Source organism: Mus musculus (assembly GCF_000001635.26). Lineage (NCBI taxonomy): Eukaryota > Metazoa > Chordata > Mammalia > Rodentia > Muridae > Mus > Mus musculus. Next base: position 166,778,092 of record NC_000068.7, on the reverse strand, counting down.
TTCTCAGAGTCTTAGAGAACTGTTTCATTGAAAATCATCGGAGAAGGCCTTCACCTAAAGGAGCTGCAACATTAGTATCCCCAGAAAAGCACCCCCACCTGGATCAGGCAGAGCTCCACCCGTCCCAGGCTCTGCTCCACCCTTCTAGCCCAGCGTACAGCCTGGTGTACATCGGTGTCTGCACACCCTGAGAGGGAGGAAGCAGAGGCCTCGGAACTACATCTGGACCCCAAAAATGCAGACCACAGCTATGCCAAGTAGATGGTGGCAGGACTTCACTGAGCCAAAGCCCAGCCTTGGGCACAGGTATGGAGACACAGTTTGCCTTGCTTGTGTCTGAGGATAGAGAAGACTGCAAAGGAGCCTTGGCTACCCTGGAGCTGAAGTTTCATGTGATTGTGAGCTGCCCCATGTGGGTGCTAGGAACTAAACTAAGGTCCTCTGCAAAAGCAGTCAGTGCTCTTAGTGGCTGAGCCATCTCTTCAGCCCCATTAGTGTTAAAAAGGGAGAGGACCAGGATCTTTGGCCTAATGGACATGGAATGGTTGTGGAGGGATGGATCCATTGGAGAGATGGAGGTGTGGCTAGGGAACTATTGTGGCAAGAACAGCTTGAATGTCCAGTTTGGTGTGATATAAAATACCACGGTCTTTTCATAAGGAGAAAATGAGCCCATCGCACAGGACACAGCACTTGACTCAGGACCAGGCCCACAAGCTGACCCTCAGGCACCCAGCCTGAGAGTTCCTCGGATTGGGACAGATGGACGGACGGATGGAGGAGGTCTTTGTACTGAGACAGTTGCTGCTGCCGGCATCATCTCTGTTGCCAGGGAGAGAAGTGGCTGAGGGACGGCTGGCAAGGAAAGAGCTCGAGGTGAAGACAGGAGGGCCTGAGTTTGCATCCCTGGGGTGCACATAAAAAGCTGACATCGTGCTGCCTACTTGCAGTCTCAGCACTTGGAAGCCAGATGAGGAGGATTTCGAGGCTCACTGACCAGCCAGGCTAGCCAACCGATGCGCTCCATGTTCCCAAAAAATAAGGCAGAGAGTGACAAAGGATACAACACACCTATGGATGACCTGTGTCATATACATGTAATGCATGAGTATGTGCATGACCACATACACACATACATGTACACACGTACACACATACACACACATACATACACACATACACACACATACACACACATACATACACACACATACACACACACATACATAAACATACACAGAGAGAGACAGAGAGACAGAGAATATAAAGTCCACACAGAGCAAAGAGCTGCAGGCAAATATCCTGACAGAAGATCTGGGGCCCATCCTTGAACTTTAACCCCAGCCCTTCCTTTAACTTTAAAAAACAACAACAGCAGCAACAACAAAACACCCACTAGTTCTTTTTTGCTTCTTACAGCATTGTGTTATTTTTCTGTCACTTGCAGTCAGAAGCCCTGGCAGTCAAACATGCATTTCCATGGCTAGCTGCTCTGTTCTACATGTTGCCAAGAGTTCATTATTCTGATTGGTCACCTTGTCCTAGGAAGCTAAACTCTAGTTAATGATCAGGTATCCAATCAGAGAAACAGAACCCCACAGAGTGTAATTCAGGGAATGCCCCATGGGTGGCAGAAGTGAGGCAATTAACAGCCAACAACCAGGTGGTGGGAGGAAACTGCTGCCCTGTGGGTGGGGGGGGGGGTGGAGGAGGAAGGGGGCGGGGGTGGGGTTGGGTTGAGGTGGGGAGGCGGGGGTGGGGTGGGGACAGGATGAGGTGAGATATGGGACCAAGAGAAGCTGCAAAGCAGAGCTAACCTGGGGCCCTGTGATGCAAACTGGAACTTTAAGGAGCCTAAGGGAGGGGATTCATGGATGAATGTCCTGTCAGAGCTGTGACACATCAGCTACTGAAGATCTTATACACACACACATATGCTCATATCTGGACATGCACAGATGCATAATGCCCATACACATATACACATGTATACGTGACACATATGCATGCAGTGCACACACATGTGTGCATGAAGAGGCAACATTTTAAAGGTGTATTTATTTTTATATGCATTGGTTTTGTTTTGTTTTGTTTTGCCTGCATGTATGCAGCTGTCTTTGGCTACTTTGTAGGTTTTTCTTTCTTCTACTCTTTCAATCCCCTAACACTGGATAAGGGAGAAAAATGGATAGAGAGGAAAAGAAAGATCCCTGAATAGAGTCAGGGATCAGAAAAGGGTGACATTGTCATTAGACTACTTCCTGCTGAGTAGGGGTGTTGAGTTCCTTGGGGTAACTTTGATCTCTGCTAGCAGGATATCCAATTTCTTCTTTGCGCGTGACTACTTAACAAACCATGACCAACAACAACCAGCAACAACCAACAATAACTAAAAACCAGCTATGCCTCTCCAGGCTCGAGCACTTTTATACTCTCTGAAAAGTCCCTAGAATCCCAAATGTCACACAATCACAGAAACTATCAGCAGCTGGCAGAATCACATCCCTGCACGAGGCTGTGGGCAGTCCAAAGCAGCCCCGCAGCGCCACACCTGGGATTTAGATGAAAGTACATTCATATTTCTGTTTTGTTCTGTTGAAGAAACCAAAATTCTGCCGGGCGTGGTGGCACACGCCTTTAATCCCAGCACTCGGGAGGCAGAGGCAGGCAGATTTCTGAGTTCGAGGCCAGCCTGGTCTACAGAGTGAATTCCAGGACAGCTAGGGCTACACAGAGAAACCCTGTCTCAAAAAACCAAAAAATAGAAAAAGAAACCAAATTCTCACTACACACGTATGTGTGTGTGAGGGTGCCAGATCCCCTGGAACTGGAGCTACAGAGGGTTGTGAGCTGCCATGTGGCCATATGGCTGCTGGGAATTGAACCTGGGTCCTCTAGAAGAATAGCCAGGGCTCTTAACTGCTGAGCTATTCCCCCACTTTAAAAAAAAGATTGTATGTAGTTATGTATGTATGTATGTATGTATGTGGGTGTTTTGTCTGCATGTACATCGTTCATCTGCACACCAGAAGAGGGAACTGGATCTTTTTTTGTTCTTGTTGTTGTGGGGTTTTTTTTTTGTTTGTTTGTTTTTCAAGACAGGGTTTCTCTGTATAGCCCTGGCTGTCCTGGAACTCACTCTGTAGACCAGGCTGGCCTCGAACTCAGAAATCCACCTGCCTCTGCCTCCCGAGTGCTGGGATTAAAGGCGTGGGCCACCACGCCCAGCTGGAACTGGATCTTATAGGATTTCACTTATAGATGGTTGTGAGCCACCACGGGGGCGTGGGGGTTGGGAATTGAACTCAGGACCTCTGGGAGAGCAGCAGAGCTCTTAACCTCTGAGTCATCTCTCCAGCCCTGAGCTCAGGTTTTTAACAGGGTGAGAAGAGGTAAACACCCACATCCCCCCTTTCTCTCACTTCCTTCTACTACTGACTAAGAACCCTCAAAACTGGGGGGGGGGGTCTTCCACCAAAGCTGTCTCCTCTCAGTCTCCTGTAAGTCCCGGGGAGCTACTGATCAAATCTGGAGAGAGTCTCCTCAGGACGTTAAATTCGTCGGTGTTGGCGCTGGCATTACCCACACGAGATGGGCTGTAGGGTTGGACCAGCTGATGCATACTGCATCGACAGCCATTAGCACACAGTGAATGCTCAGTAAATGTGCCACAAAGGAGGCGGCCAGTCCTCATGGCTGCCATTCATAGCAGCGCTGTAGCAGCATTGCTATCATTATGGTCCCACGTTGACTGTGAGGCTTAATTAGATTTAGAGCCTAAATTTTGTTTTTGTTTTTTAATATGAGTACACTGTCAGATCCCATGACAGATGGTTGTACAAGAGCCACCATGCAGTTGCTGAGACTTGAACTCAGGACCTCTGGAAGAGCAGCCAGTGCTCTTAACTGCTGACCTATCTCTCTCCAAGCCTTGGGCTCAAGTTCTTAGCAGGATAAGAACCACCCTCCAGAGCTGCTTTTGGTTGTTACGGATGGGGGCAGGGTGCTGCTGATGTCTACAGAAACCATGGATGTAGTGGCCAGATGCTCCAATCCAGGACAGCCCCAGACAGCCCCAGAAAGGGACCGGTCTGGCTTCTAAAGTGACCATAGTGACACAGCTGTGGGGAGTGCTTTGCATACCTGCCCCAAAGTCAAAGAACTTAAAGAGGAGTGAGGTACCCAGGATGCGCTGTCACAGACCACGTTCTTCCTAAGGCCGGTCCCCGCCACTGTTCATGGGCACCATGGTCCTCAGTAGGCAGTCCCCCTCCCTGGAGAGAGTCCCTCTCCCCGGTCACAGCTGTCACTGACCACACTTGTTCCTTCCTCTTCTCTTCAAGTCCCTTTCAATTCCCACTGATTTCTTCTGGGAAGGCTTTCTTTCTGTTTCTAGGATGGCCGGCTCGGAGGATCCCTCCTCACGCCAGGCCCTCAGCAGGGAGCTGAGTGCAATTCCACAGCATCCCACCATCGCTGCAACGCCCCTGCAAGGGTCTGCAGAGGTGGAGACAGGTCAAGGCTCAGAGAGGGAGAGTGAATTCCCACAGCCACACAGCAGAGGGGTGCTGAAGTTAGAACTCAAACCCAGGGCTGTGTGACACTGCAGGAGACTGCAGGCTATCCCACCTTCCAGAAACCTTCCCATCTCTGAAATACATCCAGAAGATACAGAAAAAATGGCCGGCCCCATGTCCTTTACTGATCGTAGGACAATAACAAGACTCGCATCCTAGACCAGCTCAGGTTGAGACTCTGGGACTGTTTAGGAGAAAGGGATTCCTGCTGAAAGAGGCTGTGATTGCAGTTGAGGGAGGTTAGAGGAGCTGCCCGTCTCTGCATTAAGGGATGACTTGCCTCTGAGGGGCAGCTTGTGGGTACCGAAGAGGGAGAGGCCTTGCTGTCTGGCAGTGCAGGACCTGGCATCCATGAGAAAGATGCTTACCTTCTCCTGGAGGGCAGGGAAGCTTGAGAGATTTCTAGCTCAGCTCCAGAGCAATGGGAACAGCATGCTGCCTTCATAGACTGTAGGAAGGGAACAAAATCTTACCTGGCAGGCCTGTTCTGCTCAGGTCCTCAGGGGTGGCTGTGCTTGCTTCCCTCCCAGGGGATGTGAGGGTGGCAGTTCCAGGATGGCTACCCAGTCTGTGCAGAACAGAGTTGGTAGTAGAATCGGAGCTAAGCGTCTCAAAGTCATTCCTCCCCCAGCCTGGGGCACGGTGCCACCCAGAGTGAGTCTCAAAGAGTTCACGCAGAGGGACCCTGGAGCTGTTGGTCAGCCAGCTTTAATGGTAAACTGTTTATGGCAGCACAGTGGCCTTCATTACAATTGGCCTTTCCCCTCTCTGGTCCAAATTCCTAGTGCAGATTTACCATAAAAAAAACCCACAAAAGCATTCTGGCTGTTTGTACTTTATGACTTGCTATACTGTAGCTTATCCATCAGTTCGTTCCTTGGGAGTGTCTAGAGTGTCTTTGGTTTATGGCCATCACAAAGTCACTAAAAGCAGGGCACAAGTCGGTATGTTTCCCTGGATGACAGGAGGTGAAATAACCCAAAAGAGGGCCAGGTATTTGAATACAGTCTTGGCTACATTGCAAGTCAGAGATCAACCTGAGATACACGAGACACTGCTTGTTTGCTTGTTTGGTGGGTTTTGTTTTTGTATTTGTTTTTGTTTTGAGACAGGGTCTGACTACATAGCCTTGGCAGGCTTAGAACTCCATATGTAGACCAGATCTTTTAGAGATCTGCCTGCCTCTGCCTCCCGAATGCTGGGACTAAAAATGTGTGCTACCACGCTTGGCTGAGATACTGTCTTTAAAAAGAGGCAGGGCTGAGCCGGGCGTGGTGGCGCACGCCTTTGATCCCAGCACTCAGGAAGCAGAGGCAGGCGGATTTCTGAGGTCGAGGCCAGCCTGGTCTACAAAGTGAATTCCAGGATAGCCAGAGCTATACAGAGAAACCCTGTCTTGAAAAATCAAAAAAAAAAAAAAAAAAAAAAAAAAAAGAGGCAGGGCTGGAGAGGTGTCTCAGTAGCTAAGAGCACTGGCTGCTCTTCCAGAAGACCTGGGTTCAGTCCCCAACAAATGGTGGCTTGAAAATGTAACTTCAGTCCCAAGAGATCAGACACCTTCTTCCTACCTTCACAAGTATCAGATACACAAAGATATATATGTGCAGGCAAAACACCCATATGAAAAAAGTAGACCCCCAAAGTTTTTTTTTTTTTAAAGGAGGCAAGGAAGGGAAGGTGAGGTGGGGGAGGGAATATTACAACTGAATGGAAGTATAATTTTAATTTCATAAAACTGAAAATTTCCCTCCAAACGATGGTGTCAGCTTGCTGGAGCCTATGATTTTGTTTCCTGCTTGTCACTGGCGCGTGCTAACAGAAACTTCCGCAGTTTGGATTTCGCAACCTTCGAGGCTGAGGCATCTCGTGTGCTCTCAGCCATCTGCTTGTCCTCTCTGGGAGCTGCCTGGCTCTCTCTTCACATCCTGCCCTATCCTCCGGCACTTTGGGTTTTTGTAACCCGAACCCGAAGCTATGGCTTCCAACCCAGTGGCAGAACGCTGGCCCAGAATGCACCAGGCTCTTTATTCAATCCCACCTCCATCTCCCTTCAAAAAAGTCTGCAGTTAGTTCCTTATATGTTTGGGGCACTAATCCTCTGTCTGTATAAGATGCTGAATATTTCTCCAGTCCTGTCACTTTGTGATGTAGTTTTCTGGGTTTCTGATTGCTGTATGGGACGTCTTTATAAAACTTTTTGAGGAAGCAGCTATGGATAGAGCCTGGTGCTCTGCCACTGAGCCACTTCCCCAGCCCTATTTATAAAGCCCCCACCACCACCACCCCTGCTTTTAAGACAATATTTGATATGGCCTAGCCTGGGCTCGATATCACTAAGTAGCTAAGGTTGGCCCTGATCCCCATCCTCTTTCTTTCTTTCTTTCTTTCTTTCTTTCTTTCTTTCTTTCTTTCTTTCTTTCTTTCAAAGATTTATTATTATACATAAGTACACTGTAGCTGTCTTCAGATGCACCAGAAGAGGGCGTCAGATCTCATTCCGAGTGAGTCACCATGTGGTTGCTAGGATTTGAACTCAGTACCTTCAGAAGAGCAGTCAGTGCTCTTAACTACCGAGCCATCTCTCCAGCCCTTCCTCCCGCTTTCTATCACCACTTGTTGGGATACCGCAGATGCGTGCCACTGTACCTGGTTTTATGAGGTGTGTGGACTGAACTAAAGCTTTCTTTATGCATGCTAGGCAAAGCAGTCTATCCACTGAGCTACGCCCCGGCCCGGCCCTATTAAGATGATTCCTAACGACAGTCATCAGCACAGAGTTAGCATCAGACTGCAGCAACAGTGAGACTGTGTGCTGAGCTTTCTGCGTGCAAAGGCCTGGTTGAGGAATTGGTACAAACTGTGAGGACCTGTCAACAACTCCAGGATAGATGATCTTTGTGAAGCCGTGCATACCGTGGGGATTGAAATGGGTGCAATGATACACCGAGGAAAACACTAATAACATTTTAAATCAAGACTGTAGAATGTTTTCCACATGGTGTCCTGCCTCTCAGAAGAACTCAAAGATGGGATAATGGAGACATAAAAGGGCTAACATTCCAAAGGTCATACAGGCGATCAGTAATGGAGCTGGGACCTGAACTCAGGACATGTGCTCTAGAGCCTATGCTGTCTGTCATGTGACTTTGGATAAGTCACCTGCTTTCTCTCTGTTTTTCTAGCTCCTATTTCTTCTTTGATGTACTTCAGGAATGGTGGTTCCTGCTATATCTGTCACCAATGCTTCCGTTTTTGTTTGTTTGTTTGTTGTTTGTTTGTTTGTTTGTTTGTTTTTGAAAAGTCTGATAAGGTCCAATCTGGCATTTAACTCACGGTGTAGACAATGGTGACACTGACCCTCTTGGTTGTCCTGTTCCCATCTCCGAGAGCTGATTACAGGTGAGTGTTGCCACATCTGGCTTTCAGCCACATCTCATTTCTTGTCTACTCAGAGGTACCTGGCATCCATGTTTGGCCTCACAGTGGGATGCTCCATACCTAATGGATTTTGTAAACTGAAGGGTGCTGTGCACAGGGAGGAAGAACAATGCAATAATCAGCTGCATGGGTCTTGGGTTACAACCTGGCCCTGACATTCATTAGCTGAAAAACTTTTGGGTTGCTCGTTTAGCCTGTCTGGGCCTCAGTTCCCTCGCCTATAAAATGACCTGAAAATAGCTCTTCCATGGTCTTCTGAAAAGTTCTGTGTTTAAAAGATGTGGCTCTCATCTCTAGCCTTTACCTGTCTAAATGTGCACAAACCATTGTGTGGTCCAGCAAAGCCTGGGGCACAGTCAATGGGTCAGCACATGGGTCTGGCTCACAATCCTAGCCTGAAGTCTGTTTGTCCCTTTGAGGATTGTCTCATCTGGGCCTAGCTTCCTGGAAAGTTTCATGGCAAGGCCTGAGGAGACAGGCTGTAGGACACACAGCCATTTCAATACATGCGTCTGCGGGCAGATCCCGATAAACAGCGGCTAGGTGGGGGCTGTTGGTTCAAAAAGACAGGTCCTGAGTCTGGGGTGAAACCGGCTTCTCTTGTATTGAGCAACTGGCTTAGGTTCAGAGGTAAGGAAGTGAGAGGCCCTGTCTTGGGATGACCAGTGTCTGGAGGCAGGGCCAAGCAGAAACCCTGCCCCACACCTGGCCGGACTCTGGAGGCTTCTGGAACTTCATCCAACACCCACACTTTCAGTAGCTGATTTTCTCAGGGCTCATAGCAAGCCGGAGCAGTCAGTACAGAAGATTACACAGGAAGTGCCGCTCCACTGCTGAAGTCTGAGCCTCAGGGAGACCCATGGCACCAGGAGGGTTCCACAATGATACAATGTAGTCTCCGAAAGGCCATGTGCAGGTGCAGGGCCATTTTGCACACTGTATTCTTTTGTTACAATGTGGGCAGGGTGGGGTGGGGAGGAGTGCAGGGGTGGGGGGTGAGGGGGGTGGAGAGATGGCGTAGCTGTGAAGAGCACTGGCTGCTGTTCCAGAGGACCTGGGTTCAATTCCCAGCACTGATATTGTGGCTCGCAACCTCCTGACACTCCAATTCCTCACTATCTGACATTGTCTTCTGGTGTCCTCAGGCTCTGCATACATGTGGTGCACAGACATGCATGAAGGCACAGCACCCAGAAACATAAAGCAAGATAAATAAATAAATATTTTTTAAAGGATGTGGACAGCTTCCTAGATGTCCCTGCCATCCTTGCACAGGGAGCATGTGACTCTAGTCCAAATTGTCCCAATTTTAGTGTGCACACTGCCAAAGTGGGCATTGGGGTCGTGCCTTCGATGAGTTCCAACAAATGTATAATGGCAAGTCACCACTGTGAGTGTGAGTGTGAGTGGCCACACGAATTTATCTCTCTGCCTCAGCATCCTCTATCCTGCCTGGCTCTCTCGTTTTTTGGGAAAGGGGTGGTAAATATCAAGTCAAAGAAGATAATTGTTGGCTGAATGGATGGTACAGGTATGTATCATTTTATAAGAAGCTTCCCGAAGCTAGACCTTTAATCCGAGCACTTGGGAAGCAGAGGCAGGCAGAAAGAACTCTGTGAGTTTGGGGTCCAGCTTGGTCTACAGATTGAGTTCTAGGTCACCCAAGGTTACCCAGAGAAACCCTGTGTTGAAAAGCCAAAAAAAAAAAAAAAAAAAAAAAAAAAGAAGCTTCCAAAGGGGTTCCTTCAGTGGCTTCAAGGTTCTGTATCCCACCTGCAAGGAAGGGCATTCCAGTGTCTCCACCGCCCTGGCAGCACTCAGTGTTGTCAAATGTCATCCCATTACAAAGGCCTTCCCACACTCACGACTTCCTTCCCGCTCACACATCCCTTAATTGGTAAGTATTTCTTCTAGAAATGTTTACCATGCACATGTGAGGTGACAGAGCTAGCGCTTCAGGGCCTGGAGAACCAACACTGCCTCGATACCACGCCCCTCTACGAGCTGTATTCACTGGACACTGATGGGCTATGGCAGCCATGATGAAGATGGATAAAGTCAGGCTCCTGACCGTGATGTCTGAGTTTTATTCTGTCATATTTTCAGGGAACCAAAGCCAGGCATTGTGGGTGCGGCACCAGTGCACCACCAGTGAGCTCCCCTCCAGCCCCCTGCTCATCTTCTTCTGTGTTATTCGCTCCCCTGAAATCCCACCGGGAGGCGCACCAAGTCACTGCAGTGGACTGAATGCCCAACCACGAGGGAGGTGAGGCTTACTCTGAGCCCTGTGGCCCCACCCACGGACAACCTGAAGGAGGCGAGGCTTACTGTGATCTCCGTGGCTCCACCTACGGTCACAGGAGCATGCTGTGTTAGGTTTTTACTTAAGCTAGACCAGAAGCAGGGTCAGCCTATAATCCTCAGCTTCTAACCATATAGCCCAGTTCTTATGCCAAAAGGTCCTGCAACCTCCCAAAACAGTGCCACCAGCTCAGGACCAAGTATTCAAACACATGAGCCTGTGAGTGTGTGTGTGTGTGCATCTGAGACGGAACGGGAAGTATTACTATAATGAATTCCATTTTATTCATTTATTTTAACTTATGCCTGTATGTGTGTTTGTCTTGTGTGTCCCATGAGTACAGGTCTCTGTGGAGACCAAAAGAGGGCAACAGATTCGCTGGAACTAGAGTGACAGGCATTTGTGAGCTGCCCCATGTCAGTGCTGGGAACAGAACTCAGGTCCTCTGTAAGAGCAGTGAGTACTCCTAGTGGCTGAACCATCTCTCCAGCCCCATCTCCATCGCATAGATGAGATAACAAAGGTACAGAGAGATTGGATGATTTTCTCAAAGATGACCAACTGGTGGGATGGACCTGAGGGTCCAGCTGGGGAAGGCTGACTACAGAGACCTATTGTCCAGGCTTGAAACCAGGGCAGCTGGGCTTCACTCTTGCTGTTCCGGCAAAATTATCAATGGAAAACACCCAGATCTTTGGGTGATAATTGATGTGGTCATTCCACATCTGGCTGCTCACAATCTCTGTGCGTAGGAATGTCTCACAGCCGGCTTATAGGAAATCCCAGCATCCAAGGAGGCTTTATAATGAACGAACAAACAAACAAAAAACCCAGCGGGGACTTTTGAGAACATTTGGCTCCCGAGTAGAGACCTGTGGGATTTATACACAGAGCAAATGTTCAGAGGAGAAGCTGTGCAGTTGGTCTTTTTGTTTGGTTGGTTTTTTTTTTTTTTTTTTTTTTTTTGAGACAGGGTTTCTCTGTGTAGGTCTGGCTGCCCTGGAACTGGCTCTGTAGACCAGGCTGTCCTCAAACTCAGAAACCCGCCTGCCTCTGCTGAGGGCTGGGATCAAAGGCGTGCACCACTGCCAGATGGCTGAAGTTGTGCACTTTAAAAAAAAAAACCCAACAAGCCAGGCAATGGTGGCGCACGCCTTTAATTCCAGCAAGCAGGAGGCAGAGGCAGGCGGATTTCTGAGTTCGAGGCTAGCCTGGTCTACAGAGTGAGTTCCAGGACAGTCAGGGCTACACAGAGAAACCCTGTGTCAAAAACAAAACAAACAAAACCAAAAACAAACAAACAAACCAAGAACAAAGCTGTGGGTGGCAGCTCAGGCCTTTAATCCTAGCACTCAGAGGCAGAGCCTGATGATCTCTGAGAGCTCAGGGCTAGCCTGGTCTACAGAGTGAGTTCAGGATAAATAACTAGGACTACATGGAGAGACTCTGTTTTAAAAGAACACACACACCAAGCGGTCAAGCTCTGCCCTATCACAGACCCTGTCCCCACCCCCCACCCCCCCCACACACACACAGAGGAAACTTGCCAGTGATGGTTTGTGATGTTACTACTCACTGTAGCCACAGTTAGAAACCACCCACACACCTATTACCTGCCAGCCAGCTAAACAGTAAAAACATGGGTGACACGAACCACTTAGGCGTGGGAGACAGGAGGCACTGACCCAAGCTGGAAGGCAATACTCTGAAGTCATTATGTTAAGGAAGGAAGCGGCAGCAAAAGGCGGTGATTCTACAGAGAGAAAGATGCTCAGGTGGGTTGAGGCGAGGCAAGGGGCAAGGGGCACGGGGGTGGGGGGCGGGGGGTGGCGAGGGGGTGGTCGGAGAGGCGCCCAGCTGAGTGTGGGGAAGTGTGAAGGACAGAGAGCTCCTGGGAGCGGGCATACAGGCTATAGGAGTGTTCTAAAATTGAGTTGTGGAGACAGTGGCAAAACGGCGAGGAGCTATTGGGTGGTTCCCTTTGAAAGGGTGAACTTAATGGTATGTGTGGTATCTCAAGATAAAAGTTAAAAATACATCAATAAATAAGAAAAGCAGATTTTTTAAAAAGGCCTAAAATATGAGGGCGTAATTACGACAGAAACTGCCTGTCAGTTGAACTCAAAGCAGGCTTTATGAAAAGGAACATTTTAAAGCAAAGAAATGAGTGCACGGTTGAACTTTTTTATTGTAAAGAAAAAATTCAATATACCGCAAAATTAAGGCAAGGGCAAGGCGAGCCCATCCCCTTCACTCAGTCTAGTGGCCGCCACTGCCCATCTGCTCTAGCTACAACCATGCCCACTTCCTCAAGCTGAGTTTTTGAAGTAAATCTCAGCAGAGCATCATCCTGTAATTGCAGGCATGCTGCGTGAATGTCGCTCAGTGGTGCCATGTCTTCCTCGGTCAGCCTTGAGGGCAGTTTCCTTCCCAACACCTGCTATCAGGGGAAAGGATACATCTATCTCCCTTGAGTAATGGATTCTCTCTCTCTCTCTCTCTCTCTCTCTCTCTCTCTCTCTCTCTCTCTCTCTCTCTCTCTCACACACACACACACACACACACACACTCACATCTAATTTTGCAATCGGTCCTTGGCAGTTAGGTACCTTACAGGTCCCTAGGTAGACAGTTTGGTGAGCCTGCTGAGATCCCAGCTTCATCTCAGCTTTCCCCGTTTGCAGTTAAGACTGTATTCTGATCAGTTATATGTACACGCATACATGGAAGTTTGGGGCTAAAGCACTCAAGAAGGTCCTTTAAAAATCAGTATGGTAAGGGATTTGGTTTTTGGTTTTATTGTTGTTGTTGTTTTTGTTTGTTTGTTTTTTGTTTTTTTTTGTTTTTTTGTTTGTTTGTTTGTTTTGCTGCCTGAAAAGCAGGTGCGTTTGAGCATTTGAGCATCTGTAGAATATGAGGTAAACTTCAATGGTGGATATCACCTTCTCAGAATAATGGAAGGACTTAACCATGCCCTCAGCTTTGTGGCACTGTGGGCTTCCTCCCTGTAGATTTAATTTATGCAAGAGAAAAGTGCACATCTGTGATGTTGAGTGTGACTTCTGGACTCTCTTAGCAACAGCTGAACACAGTACCTCCTAACTTGCCTATTTTAACTTCTCCCACATTGATTTCCTTCTCTCTCTCTCTCTCTCTCTCTCTCTCTCTCTCTCTCTCTCTTTCTATGTATATATATATTTTATAACCCATTTTAGCCCTTTATAGACTTAGAGTTAAAATAAATAATTTATTGAACAACTACATTACACAATCGAGCCCTTGGCTTCTCCTTTCAAAGACTGACAGCAGAGAACACTTCCAGACTGAGAGTCACAGTGTGCCCTGAAAGTCTCAAAGCTGAAGTTTGAAGGAGAAAGGAAATCCGTCCCTTATTACCCCAAGATGGGCACCACATGGGAATTCAATTTGCAACAGAGAGAGTTTTTAAAATTCAAAAGGCTGAACAAAGGCAGACCATATGTCCCGTCATGGATGAGGGCAGCCAGCCAGTGGGCAGTAAAACAGACTATCCCCACTCAGAGTGTCTGGGTGACTGTGACTTTGACAACAGGGGCCTCGGGGCTGGACATGGTGAGTACTTGGCTCTGTCCCCTTTGTGTGATCAGGACTCTGGCATCTTCAAGGGTCAGCAAAGGTCACAGTGAACAGGGATTCGTGACCAGCAGGAGCGGAGGCACAGGAGCAGTTGCTAGCTCAGTGTTCCTATGTAAATGCATTCATTCACACAGAGGAGCCAAGAGCTAGAACCAGAGACAATATTAAACCTACTCTTCCAGGTGGCCAGGAGGCAGCTCAGTCAGGAACACACTTGCTGTATAGCACAAGAACCAGAGTTTCAGCTCTAGAGCCCATATAAAGAAGCAGGGTGTGACACATGCCTGTAGTCCCAGTGCTTGGGAGGCAGACGGGGGCATCCCTAGAGCTCACTGGACACGAAGTGTAGCTGAATCAGAGAGCTACAGGTTCAGTGAACATCCTTGTCTCAAAAAATAAGGTGGAGAGCAGCTGAGGAAGCAGACTGGTTTCCACATGCATTGTGCACTTACACACACACATACACAAACACACACACACATCCTCATATACACACACATATCCTCACACACACATACACACACACATACACACACACACATCTTCACATAAACACACATCCATACATACACACACCTACACAAACACATCCTCACACAAATACACATGCACATACACATTCTCTCTCACACACATACATATCTGCACACGCACACACATAAACACACACATCCACATCAGCACACACACACATATCCATATACACACATACATCCACACAAACACACACATCTATATACACACACACACACACTCGTAGTGTAGGAGGCTTCTAGTGGGCCCTGAGCTAACACTTAGGCATTTCCTTGTACATCTTGCCATGTTGGAGGGGAGGGAGGGAGACAGTGATGAGAGCAGAGTCAAGCATCAGACAGAGTCCATCATCACAGAGCATTCAGTATTCAAATAACCTGCATGGCCACACTGTCACCAAGTGAGAGTCAGCCCCAACCACACAAATGTCCAACCATTTTGTTTTTCAAAAGTAAACATTCTAAAAGTGGAAACAGATTTGAATCTGCGTGTGGAAGATGAAATCATAAACTATTAATAATAATGACTTCCATTTGGGGGAGTGCTTCCGGATAAAGTCTTCATAGTTCGTGATCTCGTGTAACCCTTGTAGTCCTGTACAGGGCTCTTCTTGTTCCAGAAGACTGAAACCCACCTCAAACTGGCTTGGGCAAAGAAGGGACCCTACCAAGATAAAGAGCAGAGGGCCAGTGTAACGCTCCGTAGGGGAAAGAGCTGGCTGTCAAGCCTGACGACTTAAGTTCGAACCCTGGAACCCACAGGGAGAGAGCTGATTTCTCCGAGCTGTCCTCTGACCCCCGACTCACTGTGGCATGTGCGTAGGCATGCACACATCTAAATAAATGTAATAAAAATTTAAGACAGGCAAAAGTCCAGTGGGTTTTAGGCACAGCTGAATCAGGGGGCTCAAAGCTGTCCTGAGAGTTCTTTGTCCCTGGCTCTGGCTCTGACCCCCCACCCTGACCCTCCAGGTGTATCTCTCCATGTATCTTAAGCCTTTCATCACCTTTCAGCACCCCATAGATGGCCTTTTATTTAGTTGTTACTGTAATTTTGAGACATGGTCTCATGTAGGCCAAGCTAGCCTCAAATCTGCTAAGGATAGCCTTGAATGTTGTCCCCCACCCCCACCCCTCCACCCCTGCATCATGCCCTGTCCACACAGTGTTGGGGATGAATCCAGCCCCTCTACCCCCTAAACACATCCCTGGCCCAGAATTTTTATTTTCCTCTTACTCCCAGCTCAGGCCTCCCATGAACCAAACCCAAGCCATTCAGAACGCTTCTTGCTGTGTCCTCTCATTGGTCAGGCATGGTCGCATGTCCATCTCTACCTCTGAAGTCAGTTAACACTTCCTGGAAGACAAGGTGGATGGGGAGATTTTTTCTAACAAGATGGTTGTTAGAAAACCTGAGAATTCTGGGAATGTGGTCAGACGAGTGAGTGAGACCTTCCTATTTTACTAGGGAAGAAACCAAGGCTCCAGTTTTGCCTGGTGGTTTGTGGGTCTGTGAGAATCACGGGCTATAGGGAGTGACTGACGAGGGGCAGAATGTAGGAGGCTAGGCCACTCAGGCTTCTCTGGTAGGACCCTCAAAGCATCAGGAAACACTTGGCTCAGAGAGGAAGTCAAGGTACAGAGGAGAACAGTGAAGTTGGTCTGATGTGAGCTTTAAAAGAGTTCTAAACCAGGTATGGCAGACATGATTGGAAACGGGCAGGAAGATTGAGAGTTTGAGGCCATCTTGGGCTACATAGGGAGTTCAAGGCAGATTATATTACATGAGACTTGTCTCAAAGCACAAGGGCTGAGGAGATGGCTTAGCAGCTAAAGCACCTGCAGCACAAGCCAGAGGACTGGAGTTCATACCCCAAGCACTATGCCAGTAGGTGTGACGGTGTCCCCAGAACACCAGTATCAGAAATGGAAAGCAAAGGAGATTCCCCAGCAATCTGCCTAGCAAGGCCGTCTGAATCAGTGAGCTCTGTGTTTGATTGAGAGACCCTTTCTCAATGAGTAGGCCTAAAGCTATGGAGGATGACTCCCAAATCAACCTTGGGCCTCAAAACACGCACACGCACACACGCACACACACCACACACACTTATACATATGTGAACATGCAAATACAAACATACATAAACACATCAAAATAAGATAGACAGAAAGGAAGGAAGGAAGGGAGGAAGAAAGGAAGGAAAGAAGGAAGGGAGGAAGCCCCCAAAGGTTATTTTAGCTCCCCTTTGTTTAAATGTAAAATGCTCTACTCCAGCCTCTAAGCTTCTGTGTTTATTCTGGTAGCAAGAAAAACAACACAGACCCACTTGTTGGCTGCTTCTCCCACCAGGAGTTGGTGCATGCCCACATTGCTCCAGCTGTGACCAGGACAAGCCCTGCCCCCAAAACTATGGGGAGGAAAGAGACTCCATCTGCTGTCCCTGCCAAGAGACCTCGCCACCAACAGCCATGAGGAAAGAGACTCTCTCTGGGTATGAGGCCAACATTACTAGCAGGAGGGAAGAAGTGCAGCTTTGACCCCTGGGTGCAGTCATGTGTGAAGTCCCCTGCCCTGTACATCTCCGTTTGTGAGGCAACATACTGTATTGACTTTGTATCTGTGTGTATGGTGTATGCATTTGCATGTTTTTGTGCATAGGGAATATGCTTTTGTGCATACATGTGTGCATGCAGATTGTCCCCAGCTGCTACCTATGTTTGTCCCATGTTCTAGGAGGGGGCATGAGTTTGCCAGCTGCAGATCGTTTATGTTTGGGACTCTGGAGATTGGTATAAATGGGAGAGCCCCTAGAGGGCCTGTGGTGGCTGCTGCTGTCAGTTTCTGCGGGTGCATTTGCTATTGCTGGGTTGCTGCCATGCTGGGTTGCTCGACTGGCCAGGAAGAACAACGCTGCAACAGGATCCTTCTGCACACGTTTATTGGGAAAGCTTGATTGTAGAGGCGAAAAGACTTCGAGCCCAGAACTGGTGCTGCTTTTATAGGCCTAGGAGGGGCGTGTCTCACACCCGGATTGGTTATGCACTAAGCCTCATTTGCATGTTCCTCATCTGATTGGCTACTCTCTCTCAGTACCTTACAGAACCTCATTATCATACCTCATTTGCATGTCTCACATCTGATTGGTTATACTCTCAGTACCTTACAGAACCTCATTATCATACCTCATTTGCATGTCTCACATCTGATTGGTTATACTCTCAGTACCTTACAGAACCTCATTATCATGCCTGGGCCAGGCAGTGTCTTTGCAAAAAACTTTACTGCATATGTACACATTGGTTGTTTGTCCAATCTTATGCGTGGTGGCCAGCAGTAGTCAGTGCCACTCAGCAACGGCACATGTGGCTTCCCACAGGTTGCTAGATGGAGATATTTTGCCCATGAAGATTGGATTTGCCCCAAGGATCTGGATGCTCCTAGTCAGCAGGAAGACGTCTACACTCTCTTTCCTCTCTAACCTTCTTGCTTTCCTACCTAATGTTGGGTGCTTGGAAGGGATTAGGGTAGAATAAGGGTTGAAAATGTGGTGGATGTAAGAACCCAATAAAGTAGCCCAGAAAGTACACCAACAAAGGTAGAGAGCCGCAGGGGAGAGAGACACAGGGCTTTGACCTCTGGCCTCTGCATTGATGCACACACATGCACATGTACACCATGCACACACATGCACATGTACACGTGTGTGCACAAAAGCATATGCACTGGTGGATCTCCATGAGTTGAGGACCAGCTTGTAATTCCAGTGCTGGAAGGGGTGGACACAGGAAGATGGAGCTCACTGACCAACCCTGACCAGCCAGTCTAGCAAACCAGCAAGCTCCAATTCAGTGAGAGACCCCACCACAAACATTAAGGTGTGTAGTGAGAATTTTTGTTTCCTTAAAAAACACAGTTATGCCAGGTGTGGTGGTGCACGCCTTTAATCTCAGCACTCGAGAGGCAGAGGCAGGCAGATTTCTGAGTTCGAGGCCAGCCTGGTCTACAAAGTGAGTTCCAGGACAGCCAGGACTATACAGAGAAACCCTGTCTTGAAAAACCCAAAAAACTCCAACCAACCAACCAACCAACCAAACAAAAAAACCCACAGTTTTGTTATGTGAATATATTTTTACTTTAATCTTGCCTCTGCCTCGCTCCATCCCCTTACCCCACAAGTGCTGAGGTTAAAGGCACCACCACACCTGGCTCCTGTCACTTTACAAAGAATTCCTTTTGAACTTTGTTTTTCCTATGATGGAGAGTCCTCAATAAGATGGCTTGGACATTGGGTCTCTTCTCCATCTTCCCTTCCCTTCCCTGGTGTGTAGCCTAGGCTAGCCTCACACTATTGACAGTCCTCTCACCTCCATGGGTCAGCAGGAGCATAAGCCATGCCCAGCTCACTCACCCCCGTTTCCTGCTTGGTTCTGGAGCTGGTTGCTGAGCTGGTCTGGATCCCAGGAAGCTACAGCTGAGTGAGGGAGCTAGGTAAAGAATTCGTGTAAGCTGGGCGGTGGTGGCACACACCTTTATTCCCAGCACTTGGGAGGCAGAGGCTGGTGGATTTCTGAGTTCGAGGCCAGCCTGGTCTACAAAGTGAGTTCCAGGAGAGCCAGGGCTACACAGGGAAACCCTGTCTTGAAAAAAACAACAACAACAAAAAAAAAAAAAACCCAAAAAACAAAAAAAGAATTTGTGTAAACAAAATGCTGTAACTGCCATGCCCACTTACTTTCCTTCCTTTTTGATGTGCTGTGTGTGTGTTTGCACGAGTGTGTCCACAGATGTTGCCTGAGGTGGCTGTCCGGTATCAACCTTGATCCCTTTACCATATGTACTGAGGCAGGCTCTCTGGTTGGACCCAGAGCTCACTAATCAGGATTGAGCCAGCTTACCCAGTGGTCAAATCTCTAACTCCCTTGTGCTGTAATTACAGGAGGACCACCACATTGATCTGGCATTTACTTACCTGGGTGCTGAGGATCCAAACTCCGTTCCCCACACTTTCCCCTGCTGAGCCATCTCCCCACTGTAGAGTTCAGAGTCTTTACAGAAAAGACAGTACCTTCCTTTCCAGCCCTTCCTAAGTGTATTTAGCCCATTACAGAGCTGTTCAGTGAGTGCTCCCTAAGCAGTGCTCACCATTTAGCCTGAAGACAAGATAATGTTAAAAACCGAGCTGGGGGGTCCAGGTCCTGCCCACTTCCCAGTCTGCTTCACACCTACCACCCCTGCTGAGCAGACCCTGCTGACAATCAGCCAGGAGGAGAGAAAAGAGAAAACAACACAGGCTCCATTCCTCTTGATTCCCAGGAGGCGATGGCTGGGTGAGATAAGCCCCCTGGAGGCTGTGGCCACCTCTCAAGTTGCCTCGAGTTTCAGTTTGTCCTGTGCAGGGCGGATCCCACAGTCTGACTCATTGCCTCCAGAGGTCTTGGTGGCATCCACTCTGCCCACCTGAGGAAAGGGTTCCAACCTCAGTCTCCATAGCAACCAGTGAAGGGTATTCTGCCTCAGGGTGAGGTATATGATTACATAGCCCCATCTGCCATTTCTACTTCCAGAAAGGTGTGTGGAGAAAGAAGGAAGAGTCCCTAATGACTCACTTCAGTCTCCTGGGGTGAGAAGGCATGGGGTGTGTGTGTGTGTGTGTGTGTGTGTGTGTGTGTGTGTGTGTGTGTGTGTGACTAGGGCTGCTGCATCTGAACTTGCTGTTCCTCAGTTCCCTGTCTGAAGGAGGAGCACTACCTCAGTGCTCCAGGCTCCTCCCCCATCACCTTCTCTATGCTGGTCTTCCTATCCTTCCTCACTCTTGCTGAGTCAGGTCTTTTCCCAAGATTTAGTTTACCTGTCGCCTGCTAATGGCTTCCAAATCCCCACCTCCCCTCTCCTTCCGCTAACCTGCCTAACCTGCATCCCTGCTCTGTGCTGTTATTACAGGCTCTCTGGGAAGGCGAGCGCTCCAGCGCTGAACTGTATCCCCAGCCCGAACCTTGACTTCTGTTTTTTGTTCCTTGCTTTGAGACTGGCCTGGAACTTTGAGCAAACCTCCTGCCTCAGCCTTCTGAAAGGTTTAGGATGAGCATTCAAGAGGGACGCTGAGATGTGTTGGGTAATAGCCTCAAATCATGAGGAACTGAGATAGGCTCCTAGCCGTAAAGAATTCCCTGGCATGCCCCACTTAATCCCACCCCTCCTCCACTCCTGCCTCACTGGTCTATATCATCTGAAGAAACAATGTGTCCCCGGTGGTGTCATAAACAACTCACTCTGTTCCCAGTCAAACCACAAAAAAGTAGCTGTAACTTCCTGGTAGCTCCTATGGATACATATATGCAAGTCCTCTAGCCCCACTAAATGCTACAATCCTGAAGAGAGATGGAGTCTGTCTGCCTAGCCGTCTCATTTTTCTTCCAAGATGGATTATTGAGGAGAAAGGAGTTCATTAGAAGAAGTGTTAACACTGTGGACAAACTGACAGAAAGACAATCGGATGGTGGGGCTCCGGAGTTGTCAGGCCCCAGCACCAGAGACAGCACAGCAGACTCTAAAGAGCAGAATTGGAGGCTTTGGCAGAAATGGGGTCTGTTCTCGTACCTTTTGGGGTGTGTGTGAGGGAATCACAGCACAAAATGAAGCCAGGCTCTCTGATTCCTGGGCAGGAGGCGGGGGTGGGATGGGAGTAGCGGGTAGGAGCTGCTTGTGTGGTTACCAATACCTCTTTGATGTAAGTCACTTCCCAGGTGAGAGGTCCTGGCTCAGGAAAGCCTATTATGCTGGGGACTCAGAGACTGCCACTCAGCTGGGTGTCTGTGGAAGGGGAGGGCTGCTGCATGTGTTGTGTCCCAAGCACAGCAGAATACTAACGTCACCTTCTTTATACCTTCCAAGCTCTGGGAAGACAGAAGTGAACCACTGTACATACCCAGCTGTTGAATTCCCCAACTGCAAACCTGAGCGGACGCAAATGCTTCCAGGGGCTACACGTGATTGACAGTGAGGCTGCCCTGGGGTTGGCCCCAGAGCTGGTTGCTGCTCTGATTGGTGGGCACTCTTCCTCAACTTGTCATCTCTCTGTGGATGACGAGTCAGAGGCTTTCTTCTTGGTTCCTCTTGAATCTAGTCGTTAACACGACCATCTTTGCTAAAGTAGGTTGGCTGAAGTCATCAACTTCCAGAGACCCAAGGATCCAAATAATTAAATGACTGCTCACGGAAACTGAACTCGCTGGTGTCTCTGGTTAACAAACGACACACCTCATAGCCAAAGAGGAGATGATACATAATCTACAATGAGGGTCTGGATGCCTTTAGAAGACACAAAATTGGAGGTCATTAGAAAAGAAAGACTGTTGTCATGGTGTGTATGTTACTTTTTTCTTACTCTCCAGTTTTCTTTTCTAACATTTTAAGATGTAAATGTGTTTAAGCAACCTCTGCCTTTCCCACTCCCCAGTTTCATGGTAACTCTGCTTCACAATTGGTGCAAAACATTTTTTTCCAGTCTGAAGATGGAAAGGTTTGTGTCTCAGCTCTCCTTGAGTGTGTTCGTACCACCTCAAGTCCCTCTTCTGGTTTGACATCAAATTTTGGTTTAAGCTGAGGGCAGAAGGTTTCTTAACAGGTATCCTACTCAAGGCCTGGGCCCTCCCATCGCTGATCCTCCACTGCCTCCTCCGCAAGGTGGTTTGACAAGCTGTCAGAACTGTGTGGGATCTCTTCCTGGGAGGGAGATAAGCCCCCTTTAGCTCACACAAACCTTCAGCTTTCTCCAACCACATAGGTTCCTGAGGCAATTTAAGTTCTTTGGGACCCATTGTGCTCCCAATTCCCTAGCACAAGTCTCTGTCATAGGACGGCTTCTCTCCCAGCCTTTAACTTTTCCTTCTCTTTTCTTTCTGTCTTAGAGTTTCACATAGCTCAGGCTAGCCTCAAACGTGCTGTGTAGCTCAGGCTAGCCTCAAACGTGCTGTGTAGCTCAGGCTAGCCTCAAACGTGCTGTGTAGCTCAGGCTAGCCTCAAACGTGCTGTGTAGCTGCGGATGACTTTGCTTTCCTATTCCTCCTACATCCACCTCCCAAGGACTGAGATTACAGCTGTGCAACCAAACCCAGCAACTTCACCCTACTGTACAAGGATGAAGTTGCCCCCCTGTGGCCGCATGAATGTGCCACGCCCCTGGGCACCAGCCATGGTTAGCATTCTGCTTTTGTCTTCTTACTGGCCTTCCAACAGCCCTGGAACTCAAGCCCTGGCTGTCTCCCTGGCTTCTTCCTTCTCCAATATGCTCCTCCTGGCCGTGCCCATGTATGTCCCTTGGCTGTGCCCATGTCCCTTGCTGTGATGCTCAGCTCTCTGCCCCAGCCTGGAAGGTCTCTCACAGGTGTCCCTTTTGTAGACCTCGATGTCCTCATTTGTCATCTACCTCACACTCAGCTTCAGGGTCCTCCTTGATGCTCCCTCTACCCCACCCCAAGTCTAGATGAGACCCCAGTTGTGATTAACCCCTCCCCGGGTTCCTGGTGAGCATGGCATTGGGCACCTTTACCCACATCCACCACTTTCCAAGATCAGGACCTCTCCAGAGGCTGAGCAGTGGACACAGCCATGCCTGAGCCTCTTTTGGGTCCCCAGTTTAGATGAATAGATAACGGTACTTCCTGCCATGGGCCACACTTTAACCATCACATCCTGCGTTGTCATCCGGCTGCCCTAAGAGAGCTTCTGATTTCTTCAGCATCGAGAATGACCAAGAGCGTCTTTCTCTCTCAGTCAGGTCTCCCAGAGCACTTAACAAATGTCTGGCCATGGTAAACACACTCCTTCACCCCGAACACACACCACTCTGCCCTCCAGCATGCATGCAAACACTTACACACTCACTCACACACATGCACACACATGCACATACATACGCACGCATGTGCACACATGCATGTGCACACACCTTTTCTCGGGTCCTGAAGAACTCAAAGGGAGGCATATTACGGTTTGATGGGAATGTCCCCAGCAACCCCTGTGTTTATCCCTGTGAGTAGAACTGTTTGGGGAAGTTGTAGAACCTTTTAGAGGTGAGGTCTGATTGGCAGATGGGCAGCCAAGGGACTTGGGGTGGGGCTAGGGGATCAAAAGCCAGCTGAGCTTCCAGACCTCTAAGCATTTTCTGGCGCCAGCCCCATATGAATAAGCAGTAGCTCACACCTCTGTCCCTCTGCTGTGACAAGCTGATATCATCTCCAACTGTGAACTCGAACAAACACTTCCTCAAGTTCTGTGCTTCTGGGCGGGGGTTTGGAGGTATTTGGTCACACTGAAGAGATTAGTGGATAAAAGCTGGGGACAGGTTGTGTGATACAGGCGGCCTCATTGATAACTGTAAGTACTTTTGGGAAAGGCCTGGGTTCAAATCCTGCTTAGCTACTAAAGAAGTAGGCAAGGGCTGGTGAGATGGCTCAGGGGGTAAGAGCACCCGACTGCTCTTCCAAAGGTCCGAAGTTCAAATCCCAGCAACCACATGGTGGCTCACAACCACCTGTAACAGAGATCTGATGCCCTCTTCTGGTGCGTCTGAAGACAGCTATAGTGTACTTACATATAATAAATAAATAAATCTTTAAAAAAAAAAAAAAAAAGAAGTAGGCAAATGTTTCCATTCTAGGCCCTTCATGTCTGAGGTAGGCACACCAGTGATTGAATGGATTGACACCTGCCTTGAAGGGTGTGTGTGATAGGAGCTCACCAGGTGACAGCCTCAGTGTATGGGAAACTTCAGCAGGATGAACCCTCAACTGTAACAGGGCCCTGGGATGGGGATGGGTAGTCCATCCAGTTGGCCACATTCCCTAGCACTCCTTGGTGTCCCCTGGCACATGGCTCCCAGTGAGGTTGCCACGATCATTTTGCTTGCCGTATTTTTCCTGAGAGCAGCGGAACACACTGAGTTCTTAGGATCAGAGTCTGAGCCGCTACCTGCCCTTAAGCAGTCAGTTAAAGAGGCAAGTTGCAGTGAAAGGCAGAGAAAGAAGGTTTACTCAGTGTGGCACATTGGGAAAGAAACAACTAAAGAGATCTAGTGACCCTCCCCCCACAAACCCAACTTTGGGGTCCCAATGTGAGGTTTAGGTTTAAGTAATGGGTAAGAAGAGTCTGCAGAGCTACGGTCAGGATCTGGCTCTGCCCATCACTGACCCACCACTGTGGGTCCAGTCTGTCCTGCCAGGTGATCTGTGTGAAATCTCCTTTCAGACAAGCTTCCCCACCGGCTGGCACCTGCATAAGATTCCTGGGGAAGTTCCAATTTCTTGGAGTTCAGTGTCTCCCTAGCCCAATAGCCAAGGCCAATAAACACTTGTAGTATAAAGTGTCTCTTGAGGGTGTCTTCACTCCTGCGAGTGTGGTTACACTGTCACACATACCTCTAGACACTCAGTGCAGCAAAGTGAAACCATATCAACCCTGCACACCAGAGTGTGCACACGGTGCCATAGCTTTCTGTGAAAATGTCAGGCTCTGCCCACGTGGATAGAGATGGAGCCCTAGATCTCGTTCCCACGGGGCCCAGCTTGGCTCTACTGACCATATATTGCATGTGCTCAAGTTTGAAGCGGGAGCAGGCTCAAGCCTGAGACTGTCTTGCCTTTACCATCCTTGTTCTTCTTTTACCCCTAGGTGGCTGGGTTGCATTGGACAAACCTCTTTCCCTCTCTGAGCCTCTATTTAAGGGGACAGTTTGAAGTCCCTTGGCTCTGGGAACCACTCCTTCCTTACTCTTGCAAGGGGCTCTTTCATTATTATCTGGGCAGAGTCGCTGTAGGAGGGAGCAGAGCCGAGTATTCTGGGTGGGATGTGTGGGTGTCAGTGGGAGCTCTTTTTCCTTTCCATTTTTTTTAAACTTCCCCGTTTCCTTATTTTTTTCTTTTTAACCAGAAGTTATTTTAAACCCTAAGTGGGGAGCTGCTAAAAGCCACCACCTCAGGTCTCACGTGTCACACACCTCTTATGGAGAGAGCAAGCAATTCTCAAATTCTGTTTTTCCTTCTCCCCAACCTCAGGAGAGCTCCCCCTTTCATCCATCCATCAATCCATTATCCATCATCATCCATCCATCAATCCATTATCTATCATCCATCCATCCATCCATCCATCCACCCACCCATCCATCCATCCATCCATCCATCCATCATCCATCCATCAATCCATTATCCATCCATCACCCATCCATCCATCCATCCATTATCCATCCATCATCCATCCATTATCCATCCATCATCCATCCATCAATCCATTATCCATCCATTATCCATCCATCATCCATCATCCATCCATCAATCCATTATCCATCCATCAATCCATTATCCATCCATCATCCATCCATTATCCATCCATCATCCATCCATCCATCCATTATCCATCCATCCATCCATCCATCCATCATCCATCCATCCATCCATCCATCCATCCATCCATCATTTATCCATCCATCATCCATCCATCCATCCATCCATTGCTTGCACAGCACATGGGCAGAGCCTCTGTTTATGTAGCTTTGGCACCTACCAGGGCTGCATGCACTTGCCCAGGGTGCACCTGCACGGGCTGATAGTGAGGGGTTTTAGCTCTATGGACCTGGAGCCACCCAGCCCCTGTGTGTATGACCATCATGAGTGGTGCAGCCTTGAACTTGGGGCACATGTGCCATTAACTCAGAAATCACCGCCAGAAAATTGCCTGGCAACATTTCACCTGGCACTTCTCATTCTGGCTTTGTCCTGATCCATTAGCATAAATAATATGATTTTAAAAACTGGTTTTTAATTTAGTGTATGTGGGGGGGGCAGGGTATGTGTATGCACATACATATAGAGGTCAAAGGTCAAGGTCGAGTGTATCTTCTACTGCTCTCTACTTTACTTTTTTTTTTTTTTTCCGAGACAGGGTTTCTCTGTGTAGCCCTGGCTGTCCTGGAACTCACTCGGTAAACCAGGCTGGCCTCGAACTCAGAAATCTGACTGCCTCTGCCTCCCAAGTGCTGGGATTAAAGGCATGCACCATCACTGCCCGGCTTCTACTTTA
Source organism: Mus musculus (assembly GCF_000001635.26). Taxonomy (NCBI): domain Eukaryota; kingdom Metazoa; phylum Chordata; class Mammalia; order Rodentia; family Muridae; genus Mus; species Mus musculus. Next base: position 166,751,554 of record NC_000068.7, on the reverse strand, counting down.
CTTTTTGAGACAGCTTTTTTCTCTGAAACACAGCCTGCTAGATTAGACCAGCCAGCCAGCCTGTGAGTTTTTGTGATCCTGGTTCAGCCTTTTTGTTGCAGAACTCCATATCTCCCTACCCCCCACCCCCTTTTAAGATTTATTTATTTGCCAGGCAGTGGTGGCGCAGGTCTTTAATCCCAGCACTTGGGAGGCAGAAGCAGGCAGATTTCTGAGTTTAAGACCAGCCTGGTCTACAGAGTGAGTTCCAGGACAGCCAGGGCTACACCTGAGAGAAACCCTGTCTCGAAAAACAAAACAAAATGGAAAAAAAAAAAAAGAATTTTACATGAGTACACTGTAGCTGTACAGATGGTTGTGAGCCTTTGTGAGGTTGTTGGAAATTGAATTTAGGACCTCTGCTCGCTCTGGTCCTCCCTGCTCACTCTTATAAATAAATACACTGTGGCTGTCTTCAGACACACCAGAAGAAGGCATCAGATGTCATTACAGGTGGTTGTGAGCCACAATGTGGTTGCTGGGATTTGAACTCAGGACTTTCAGAAGAGCAGTCAGTGCTCTTACCCACTGAGCCATCTCGCCAGCCCCCAGAACTTCATATCCTTACCTCACCCACAACTGTGAAACTGGAGGGAGCCAAGAAGAAAATGAAACAGGGCTTCTCAGAACCTTAGAAAGCAAAGGGCTGGCCACCAGATGGGTAAGATTCAAGTCTGAAATGACTGCCGACTTTACAGCAGGGCGTAAGTGCAGACCCGTGATTTAGTTGCAAATCGTGCTTCTTCCTCTTTCAAATTTAGCAACCTTGTTGACCTCTCAGAACTCAGTTTCCCCATCTGTAAGAGATGGGCTCACTCCCCAGTGGCCTCAGTGGACAGAGTTCTTACAAGTATGTCTGGTACCACAAGTCCACAATAAACAACAGCTGTTACTTCATTCTTGGTAAGACTCATGGAGCAACTAGGGTTTCATTTGTTCAATCTTTCCCAGGAAATAATTCTCAGAAATGCCCTGGACTATACTTAAATGTAGTGGTCCCTCTGTGAGCAGTCATGGGAGGAATAGATGGACAGATGGACAGATGGATGGATGAAAGGAGGAAGTCTCACACACACCTCCTCGGCCTTAGTTGAAGCTATTGATAAGTGGGAGATGTTGATTTTGTGCTCTGTGACCGTCCGTGTTTTCCTGGTCTGTAGTGACCTGATGTCCTTACTTTCTGCATCTAGAAGAGAAAGTGATGATTAAAAAATGATAAACCCTAGCTGGGCGTGGCAGTGCACGCCTTTAGTCCCAGCACTCTGCAAACAGAGGCAGGCAGATCTGTGAGTTTGAGGCCGGCCAGGACTACAGAGAAACACAAAACAACAAGAACAATAAACCCTATTTGCAAAGGAACACGTTTGGAAGCAAGATTACCTTCACTAGGTGGGGGGTGGGGGTGGGGGAGAAAAAAAACAGTTTTAGGATTTCAGCGAGACGGGCCATTGAATTTCTGGATATCAAGCAAACCTGAAGGGAGTTAGGAATCTGCAGGAAGGGTGAGTAGTAGGAGGTGGGAAGCTTAGGGCAGGAAACTGTTCTGTGTGACAGCACAATGGCGACAGCCATAGGCTGTGTGAGGACAAGCAAGGACAAGATAGACTGAGGCAAGAGCTCACTGGTGGCTCCCTCAGGGGACTGCGAGCGCTTTCAATTTTTCTGGAAATCTAAATGGACTCTGAAAATGGCCTGTTAGCTTAGAATGTAGACACAGGCCTGACCTTCAGGCTTGTACTAACTGTTTTTTAAAACCACTCACAATATATATAGAGAGAGTTCTCCAATTTCTTCCTTGTGTGCTTTAATTCTTTTTGTTTGTTTGCTTGTTTGTTTGTTCGAGACAGGGTTTCTCTGTGTAGCCCTGGCTGTCCTGGAACTCACTCTGTAGACCAGGCTGGCCTCGAACTCAGAATTCCGCTTGCCTCTGCCTCCCAAGCGCTGGGATTAAAGGCGTGCGCCACCGCGCCCGGCGTGTGCTTTGATTCTTAGGAAGAATGAGCCTTGTGGGCCACAGGGCTGCCTGGGACAGCACGCAGGACTGGAGCCTGGGGAGGAGAGGTGCTGTTTCTAAGTCATAGGCTCTCAGCCTTCCCGCCCCACCATGGGGCTCCACCTTCATTCTCTCCTCTCTAAAGTGGGCTTACAACAGGGCCTGCCTCCTCGGGTCAATGTGAGGGTTAAGTGAGATAGTATTCCCGTCACATAGTAAATGCTTAGTAAAAATCACCTACTGGGCTGGTGAGATGGCTCAGTGGGTAAGAGCACCCGACTGCTCTTCTGAAGGTCCGAAGTTCAAATCCCAGCAACCACATGGTGGCTCACAACCACCCGTAATGAGATCTGATGCCCTCTTCTGGAGTGTCTGAAGACAGCTACAGTGTACTTACATATAATAAATAAATAAATAAATCTTTAAAAAAAAAAATCACCTACAGTGACCATCAAATTATGGTGACGAGGGAGAGGAGGGTACAAATGCCGGCCTCTCTTTTTCCTGTCTAGGAAGAATTCTAAGGTCTTAGTAAGAACAAGTTTTAAAATGAAGAAACGTTGTGTATGTATGCGTGTGCAAGCACGTGGAAGGCAGAGGTCAACGTTAGGTGCCTTTCTTGGTTGCTCTCCACCTTATATATCTTGAGACGAGGCCTCTCACTAAGCCTGGCGCTCAATCATTGGCTACACTAGCTGGTCAGTGGACGCCAGGGAACCTCCTGTGCTCACCTTTCCAGAGCTGGGATTACATGGGTGCTGGGCATTGAACTCAGGTCTTCATGCTTCTGTGACAATTTTCTCATTAACTAAGCCACTCTCCCAACCCCAGGAAATATCTCTTTGGTTTTACCTTTTGCTTTTCTGTCTTGAGATGGGGCTTGAAGGGAGATCATTGTTGGGAAGTCCCCAGAACAAGGTACAGGAGTTCGTCCGAGCCCCCACTCCACCCCCCGGGAATTCCAGAAAACTTACAGAATAGAGTCATATGTTGGGGTATCAGTGGGGAATCTCCCTGATTGGAGTAGTCTGTAAAGTCTATGAGAATGAAGCCTGAGGAAAGAGAATGCCCTGACCAAAGTCCCCAGGTGTTTCCAAAGAAATCTCCACCCCGGAGACCCTAACTGAGCTGTCATTGAAGTCGGTGATGTCATTTTGTCCAACCCAGGAAAACTCAGCCACATATGCAGCCCTGGCAGGGAAGGGTCAGGGCCATGTGGGAAGCTTCAGGCAGCTTCCAGGCACAGGCCTCACCCAGCATTTCCAGATGGAGACCTTGAGTTACACAGTATCAGTAGCTCGGCCTTCCAATAGGATGCTCCCAGGTTTCAAGTCTAGAGGTAGCCAACTGAGACATGCCAGAGGTTAGATGGTGCTGACCTCGGCTGGTTCTAAAGACGGGGGAACTGAGGCCTATGGAGATATGGAGACAGTGTGACTGTGAACGGTCTCCTGAAGTCTCTGTTAGACTCCTTAGCCATCAAGAGCTAGCTGCTCTCAGAGGTTCAGTTCTAGCACCCACATGGTGACTCTCAACTGCCTGTCAACTCCAGTTCCAGGGCATCAGATGCCCTCTTCTGGACCCTGCCTCCAAGGTACTCCATACATGTGATGCATATATGGACAAACAGGCACATACATATAAATATAATTCAAAATACACAATATAGTAAAATGCATAGATATAACGAAAAAACCCTCTATTTCCAAACCCCCAATCCCTTGCAAGCACATGTGCATGCAATTGTACACATGTACACACACATGCGCACACATGTGCACACATGTGCACACACACAAACACACACACATACCCCTCCCATTATTATGGTGGTGTTCTGGGGACTAGCATCCTCACTGAACTCTCATAGAAGGCTGCTCTGAGAGTGTGAATGTGAGCACCGGAGGGAACCAGGTGTGACTGCAGGGACCTCAGCCAGGTCCTGTCAGAAAGGGAGATTGGCTCGGCGGACTCGAGAAGAGGCATGATGACCACGTTTTGTTTTGAATTTTAAACAATCCACCTCATTCTTTTGTCAATCTTTATTTTTAATTTGTGTATTTGTGAGGCATGTATGTGGTGTGTATGTGGCATGTGTGTGCATGTGTGACTATGTGTGTACATGCATGGAGGCCAGAGTCTACACCAGGTGTCTCTCCCAACTTTCCACCTTAGTATATTTTTGGTTTTGGGTTTGAGACAGGGTTTCTCTGTGTAGTCCTGGCTGTCCTGGAACTCACTTTATAGACCAAGCTGGCCTCGAACTCGGAGATCCGCCTCCCTCTGCCTCCCAAGTGCTGGGATTAAAGGTGTGTGCCACCATCGCCCACCTAACTTTTTGAGACAGGGTCTCCCACTGAATCAAGACCTCTCTGATTCCACCAGGCTGCTGGTCAGAGCACAGGAGACCTGCCTGCCTCTGCCTTTCAGCACTGGGCTTACAGACATCCATTTCTGCACTCACCTTTTACGTGAGCTCTGGGACCCTCGCACTTACAAGGCAAGCAGTTTGCCCACTAAGCCGTCTCCCAATACTACCACTTTAAAGTTAGCATCTGTTGTGTCTGGCCAGTAGATCACAACCTGGGTTCTAGTCTGGAAAGGCATTTTGGAAACCTGGAAGAGAAGAGGGGCTGGGCTGCGCGAGATAAGGAAGGAACCAAGACAAAAGTCTCTGCTCAAGGTTTAATTTTTACTATTTCGGCACTCCGTTAAGAAGGAAGGGGGAGGGGCCCAATTCCCGCCAAATAATCTTGGAGTCCAGTAGCAGGGTGATCACGTGATGGCTCCAAACAGCAAAGCAGCACGTTCCAGCAGTGGGCGTGGCAGAATGATTGAGCGGGAAGCTCCACCCCTGAGCAAGCAGGTTTCAGGCTGGGGGAGGGGAGACTACAAGCATCCAACGACATTAGGTGTTGGGCAGCACTGTCCAGAGCTTTCTCTCTGTCTTCTACTCCTGGAATACCTCATCAAAACCAGAATTCTACTTATTAACTCCAAGCCCTGGCTGTTGGTCTCCAGCCGAGTCTGCATGTCATCCGCTGCCTGTGACTGAATTGTTTCACTTAACACTGTGCCTGCTGCTCTATCCACACTGTAAGCCTGTGTGAGGAGCTCCTTTCCTTTTCAAGGATGGCTAATATTCCCTCTTAGGTTCAGCACCCCACTTTGTTGATGGACCCTTGGGCGGTGTCTACTCTTTGCCTCTGCTTTCAACACTAGGGTCCAAATCTTTGCTCAGACGCCTGCTCTCAGTTCCCATGGGTATGCAAAATCCAGGTGTGTGTGTGTGTGTGTGTGTGTGTGTGTGTGTGCACGCATGCATGCGTGTTGTGTGTATGCATGCGTGTCTGTCATGTATGTGCGTGTGCGAGTGTGTTGTATATGTGCGTGCATTGCCAAATCAGCTCTATTTTTAAGTTTCTGAGGGCCTCTCCTGCCGTTTGGCTCTGCAGCTGCATGGCCTTGCCCTACCCCCACCCTGTCCCCCCTCCAACAGTGCATGAAGGTTCCTGTTCCTCCACTCTGTGCTCTGGGGTTTTCTCGAGGCAATGTTCCCCTTGAGTTCTTGGAGACAGAACCCAGGGCTTCCTGTATGGCAAGCTAGTGTGATACTAAACTACCCGCCCCCAGTGCTGCTGGCTTTTGTGGCAGTCAACCTAATGGGTGGGAGCCAAGCAAGCTCATTGGGTTCTTCAGGGGGCAATTCTTAGAGTTTGGGGGGGGGGAGAGTCATGGCTTGTATTGAAACCTGCCAGCAGGAAAAGTGCACATTGGTTTTGGTTTTATTTCTACCATAAGCAACTTCGTTGGATTGCGAAAATTCATTTAAAAAATCACCCATATTTCCTAATTTTTATTCTCATTTGAACTAGAGAGTTAAGTTATAGCTGTACCATGGCAGGGGTACACAGTAGGTGCTCAATAAATGTGTATATCAGGAAGGCTTCAGTTGCCCGAGTCTAAGAAAGATCACACCAAGGAAAGTGACAGGAAATGGCAGGTGACTCCAAGAGTCACCTAGGCACTGGGATGAGGATGTCTGGCTACCTTCAGTCTCACTCATGGGTCCTGTCTCACCTCAGAGACAGTGGTGAAGACATGAGGGCTCTGGCACTGGGCTCTAGGGACAGTGCAAACAGAGTCACCCACAAGGCTCTTCTCTCTCTCTCTCTCTCTCTCTCTCTCTCACACACACACACACACACTTTTAAAGACAGGGTCCTATGTAGCCCAGGCTGGCCTCTAACTCCTTGTGTGGTTGAAAATGTTTTTGGACTTCTATCTCTCCCTTTGCCTTCCCAGCGCAGTGAGTCCAGTCCCACGACACCACACTTCATTGACCTGAGAAACTTCATTTAAAACAAAAACAATCACCCACCATATTTCCCAATTTTTATTCTTGCCTGACTTAGAGTTAAGTTACAATTGTATTTGGTACTGTAGGAGAACACACAGTAGGTGCTCAATAAATGTGCATATCAGGAAGACTTTGGAGGCCTGAGTCTAAGAAAGATCACACCAAGGAAGGTGATGGGAAGTGGTGGGTTCTAGGAACAGAACCATATGTGGTTCTGGGAACGGAACCAAGGGCTTCACACACCCTTGCGAGCACCGACCACTGAGCCACATCCCCAGCCCCTGCCCTCACTGCTGTTCCCACTGCTCTGAGTATGGTGGGAGATGCAGACTTAACTGCTGGCGCCCACGCTATAGAGAGTGTGAACTCTCAGAAGCCCAGGTGAAGAGCTGCGGGGGTTTGAGGAGAGTGAGGAGGGCAGTGGATTTGTGGAAGTCAGCACTGAGTCACGGACAGCCCAGGCACAGCAGGAAGAGCCACAAACCACCAAGCCAAAGCAGGAATTTGGCAGAGGAAGTACCTCGGTGTGCAGACGCCAGGGCAAGCCTCAGTGCTGAAGAACACTGGACTTTAGGCTGTGGGCCCTGGACCTGTGCCACCGCTAGGCCTTCAGGCCTCTCTGATCTTGTAGCCTGATGCACCCCCTGGCCTGCTCTGCTCCAGCCCTGCCATCCTTGGCTTTCTGTTTCTCCAGCATCAAGTTCCTCCCCACCACAGGACCTTTGCACTGAAGCCATCTTCTAGCCTGGCTTTCAGAATGGCTGCTGAGTGCGTGTCAAGTGTGTGTTACCTCCCCAGGGCCCTTCTCTGACCTCCACTAAGGGCTTCCAAATCTCTGTTTTATCCACAGCTCTGAAAGGGTCCTGTTTGTTATATTACCTCATACCTATGCTACCCCCTCCTCATCCTCCCTTCTTTCTCTCCCTCCTTTCCTTCCTCCCTCCTCTCTCTTTTTTCTCTTCTCTTCTCTTCTCTTCTCTTCTCTTCTCAGGCTGTGTCTCCTGTAGCCCAGGTTAACCTCAAATCCCAACTTGCTATGTGACCAAGGCTGGCCTTGAACTCCCAATTCTCTTGTCTCTCTTTTCCAAGCACTGGGATTACAGATGTGTGCCACTGTCATGTCTGGCTATGTTTACAATCATTTTCTTCTAGAAAAAGAAATATCATTCCCGTAGACCCTAGGGATTTTCATTACTCTAGACCTCCATTTCCTCATCTGGAGCCAGAGCCATAAGCCCAGCTTCTTCTCTGTCTCCTAAATTGAACTGAGTAGACTCAAGAAAGTTAGGTGGGGATGGGGGTGGGGGCGTGGCTCCAGGGTAGCCCACTTGACTGGCTCCTGTGAGGTCTCGGGTTCCATGACAACACCACAGAAATGAAACAGAATTGTTCGGGTGGCACTCTGAAAAGCACAGGGATTGAACCAAGGCTCAGTGTCTCCCCTACAGCCAGCTGGACAAATAGCCTCATTTGCTTCGTGCCCTAGGGAAATGGAAGGTCCTTAAGGACAGAGGCTTTTTTCCACCTGGGGGAGGGAGTGGGTCACAGCCTCAGTCTGGTTCTGTCCAGAACTTGCTTTGTGACCTGGGGCAGGGTGGGGCCCTCCCAGCTCTTGGCTCTGCTTTTTCCAGTCCTCAAATGAGAGGGTGAAAATGCACAGGTCTTCTCAGCCCCGGGTTTTTAGACTGAGGTGGACTCACTTGCCAGAAGGAAGGAGAAACCACACTGTCCCAAAGTGCCCCTAGCACAGGCTGGCCAGCGCATCCATTACTGACACTCTTGCAGGTTGAGCCCAGCCCTCCCCTGCCCCTCCCCTCCCACCCACCCTCTGCAGCATCCTTCGGTGCGGGGTGGGGAGGTGGGCAAGACAGCAAGCCTCTGTCCTTCAGATTGGAAAAGAGAAAAGTGAGAAGCAAGGCCCTGTCTGTCTTTCTGTGCTTAGTTCCCAAGTAGCTCCCTGGTTTCCATCTCCTTTACAAGACACAGCTGTCAATCTGGGATAGTCTGTCTCTCCCAGGGTCCTCCCACAGCCAAGCTCTTCTCAAACCTCTCCAAGAGGCCTCTCCCATTCCTACACACACACACACTCACACATACCACACACATCACACTCACACACACCACACAAACACACTCACACACACACACCACACATACAGCACACACACTCACACATACCACACACATCACACTCACATACAACACACACATCACACATACACACACACACTCACACACACTCACACACATACACACACATACCACATCACACAAACACACTAACACACACACGTACACACACATACCACATCACACAAACACACTAACACACACACCACACATACAGCACACACACACTCACACATACCACACACATCACACTCACACACAACACATGCATCACACATACACACACCACACACACACCACACATACAGCACACACACACTCACACACACACACACACACCACCACCACCACACACACACTCACACACACACCATACACACATCTCACACACACTCAGAAGATATACATATATTTCTAATAATTTTGTATTATATGTTTTAATTTTTTAGCTTTATTTTTTAATTTCTATTGATTGATTGATGATTGTTTTTTGAGACAGGGTTACTCTATATAGCCCAGACTGGCCTTGAACTCACAGAGATCTGTCTGCCTCTGCCTCTGCCTCTGCCTCGTGAGTGCTGGGATTAAAGGCGAGCAATGGTCGCTGACATGCCTTATTATTTTTATTTTATTTTTATGTGTTTGAGTGTTCTGTCTGCATGTGTGCATGCATACCACATGGGTACGGTGCCAACAGAAGCCAGAGAGGGCATCTGGTCCTTTGGAACTGGAGTTACAGATGGCTGTGAGCCACCATGTGAGTGCTGGGAACTGAACCTGAGTCTCCTGGATGAACAGCCAGTGCTCCTAACCACTGAGCCATCTCTCCAGCTCCTAGTTTTCAAACAGGGTCTTGTGTAACCCAGGCTTACTCTAACTCATTATTCAGCCAAGGATGGCCCAGAATAACTACTTATCCTCCCTGCTCCACATCCCTAAAGCAGGCTGCGCATGCACTACCATGCCTAGTTTATATGATGCTAAGGATGGACCCCTGGCTTTAAGCGCGGTGGGCAAGCATCTGCTGACTCTGCATCTGCTTCTTTATGGTGTTTTAGACTTTATTTGGGACAGGGTCTCCTGTAGCCCAGACTGGCCTTGGGCTTGCTATGTAGCTGAGCATGACCTTGAACTCCCGATCCTCTGGCTTCTACCTTCCGTGAGCTGAGATCACAGACACTCACCACCAAGCCTGGCTCCTTAGTGATAGACTTTTCTCTGGCATTTCAGTGGCACGCACTCTCACTCAGGGATCCATCTTCCCAAGCTTCCTGCTTCTCCAGGCTCTTTCCTGGAAGATGACAACTTTGGTCTGTCTTGTCATCCGTGCTGTCCCCAGGCCTCTGAAGGCACCTGGCAGTTCCCAAGGGATGCAGAAGTGAAAGCAGCTTTGAAACACACATTTCCTTTGTCCCTCCTGCTACTGGGTGGACCCAGGGCCATGGGGGCAGGGATGTCTCTTCTCTGAGACTCTCAGAAGAAACCAGGTTGCTTAAAGTTGAACAACGTGGGTTTCTTGTGATGAGCATCTGCGTCCTCTGTCCAAAGGGCCGCCTGCCTTCTCACGGAAGCAGCAGAAAATGTATGATGGGAGGCGACCACTGAGAAGAGATGTCCAGATGGCTCAGTGAGAAGAGTGCCCACTGTGCAAGTGAGGGCCTGAGCTTGAACCCCAGCACCTATGTAAAAATCAGGCACAGCAGTGCACGTCTATACATCCCAGCAGAGACAGGAGGACTCTGGGACTCACTGGTCCAGCCAGTCCAACAGAATTCATGAGCACCAGGTCCAGTAGACACCCTGTCTCAAAAGATAAGGTGGAGAGTGATAGAGAAAGAGACACCTGATGTCAGCTTCTAGCCTCCATACAAGCGTACACACAGCAGGATACAAAACGAGTGGGTGGGGGAGGAGGGGGAAAAGGAGAGGGGGTGCGAATTTTATTCCTTGTATCAAGTCGGGAAATCTCATTATCCACCTCATTTAACAGAACTGGTAAGCAATGGATGCACGCAGTCACCCAGGGCCTGTGAGGACTTCCGTGGCGGTGTCCTTTTAAAGGATGAAGCCCCTGTGGCTGAGAGATGGGAAGGGGCTTTGGGGTAGGATCTGTCTAATCCTGAGCTGTCTGACCTCAGGTAAAGGAACATTGCAGCTGTTCACCTGAATGATGTTAGGATGGGGGAAGGATCACCGAGATGAGCTGCTGTGGTGGTGACCATGGCGGTTACCATGTGTCGTGCTCAGCACACACTTACTACTGATTTTAGTGGCCTGTATCTCTCTGGCTCTCCTTATATACAAGCCTGCATATACCCTGTGGGCTTCCTGGAGGAGGAAGTGTGATTGCATCTGGTGGCCTTCCCACCCCAACCTCCAACACCCTGTTCAGGCGCAGCCCCACGCCCAGGTCATGTGTGGTCCCTCTGCATGTTTGTGACTCAACCTGACAGCTGAGCAGATGGGAGCGTGCCGGAGTTTGGCACTGTCGTGCTTCTCCAAGCAGCTGCCTCAAGCAAAGGTCAAGGTGTTGGGTTTCCACCTTCCACCCTTATCCTGAGGGTGTGCAGGGCCACAGGAGCCTGGGCTAGGGCAGCCCCACCCCACTCACCCTTGTAGCCCTGGGCAGATGGTGAAGGTTCTGTCACTCTGAGCAGCGGGTACCTGCTTGGTCGAAGCGGGGCTTATGGATGCTGATTCCCGAGCTCCGTCTCACTCTGCTAATGTGCAAAGATCCATGGAGGGTCTGCAGGGCTCGAGCCTGTGTGTGCCTCAAACACAGAGGATGAGACTTGCTGGGGATGAGACACAGGGCTTTGTCTAGGCCTGGGCAAGCATTCAGCCAAAGAGCGTCATCCCTGACCCCTCAGTTGTTTTTAAATAGGTGTGTTAGAGTCACAGAATTCAAGATCCAAGTCAATATGGTGTCTGCCTCTCTCCTGGCTGCTCATATGCTCTGTTCTCTTTCCCACAGGTACTCGGTGGTCTCTGTCTTCTGCAAGGTGACTCTGTTCTCCAAGTCCATGTGACCGTGACTGTCCCTCCCCTGCCAATGCACACCACTTACTGTTCTGTTCCTCAGTTTTGTTGTTGTGGGCTTCTTTTTTTTTTTTTTTTTCCTACTTAATAATGTGTCCTGGAGACCATTCCATTCTGGTATAGACACAGTGCCCGGGATGTTCTTCAAGGCTGTGTAAGGCTCTGAAGTTGTAGGGACACATGTCATTTTGACTAGTCCCCCTATGAATGGTCACTTAGGTTATTTCCAATACTTGAAATTACAGACTATGGTGGAATGAATCATGGGGCATTGTGGTGGGGGTGGAGTCTAGAGCGCGGCTGCTAGAACTGCTGCTAGAATCTCGGTGCCATTGGCTCTACCCACTTCCCCAGATCTGCTGGGTGGGATCTTTTTTCTTTTTTTTTCAAGGCAGAGTTTCATGTAGCTCAGGCTGGCTTTCAATGTACCAGAGGGCTAAGGATGTTCTTGAACTCCTGATCCTCCTCCTGTCGTGACCTCTTGAATGCTAGGATTGCAGCATGTCCGGTTTATGCCGTGCTAGGTTATGGAGTCCAGGGCCTCATGCATGCTTGCAAGTGCTCTACCAACCTAGAGACATTTCTGGCCCCTGGGATCTTCACATTAAAATGATGGCCAGGAGACCTGTGTGCACACTGAAGTTGAAGAAGAAACTGTCTGAAAGATAAACAGAGAGCTAGGTGCATGCATATATGATTTTGGCAGGGGAGACTTCTAGGTCTCCAGTATCTCTCTGTCTCTGTGTCTATCTGTCTATCTGTCTATCTGTCTGTCTGTCTGTCTGTCTGTCTGTCTCTCTCTCTCTCTCTGCTTCCTGGCTTCCACCATGTAAGCCTCTTTGTGCATCTACTCCTGCTACTATGATGTTCTGGCCTTGTGTGTGGAGCCAGCCAACAATCGGGCTGAGGTCATGCCTGCAGCTTTGGAGCTTATGACCTATCTGTTCTCCCAAAGATCTTTTTGATGTTCAGAAGGGCAAGCCCCACACATCCTGATGCAGTCTACAGTGTCAAGAGATCTTGGAGAACCAAGGGTCCCATTTCGTTTTCTTTTCTTTTCTTTTCTTTTCTTTTCTTTTCTTTCCTTTCCCTTTCCCTTTCCCTTTCCCTTTCCCTTTCCCTTTCCCTTTCCCTTTCCCTTTCCCTTTCCCTTTCCCTTTCCCTTTCCTTTCCTTTCCTTTCCTTCCTTCCTTCCTTTCTTTCTTTCTTTTTTTTTTTTTTTTTGAGACAGGGGTTTCTCTGTATAGCCCTGGCTGTCCTGGAACTCACTCTGTAGACCAGGCTGGCCTTGAACTCAGAAATCCGCCTGCTTCTGCCTCCCGAGTGCTGGGATTAAAGGCGTGCGCCACCAGGCCCAGCTTCTTTTTCTTTTTAAGATTTATTTATTTTATGTATATGAGTACACTGTAGCTGTATATATGGTTGTGAGCCATCATGTGGTTGCTGGGAATTGAATCGGTCCCAGTCACTCCACCCGCTCTGGTCCAAAGATTTATTTATTATTATATCTAAGTACACTGTAGCTGTCTTCAGACACACCGGAAGAGAGCGTCAGATTTCATTACAGATGGTGTATCTGTAATGGGATTTGAACTCAGGACCTCTGGGAAGAGCAGTCAGTGCTCTTAACTGCTGAGCCATCTCTCCAGCCCCCAAGGGTCCCATTTCATAGATGAGAAAATCATGCCCAGAGTGGACAACAGGTGGCCTTCAGCATTTAAATATTTAAAAGAGTCAGATGAATATTCTGGACTTGTCGGCAACCAGCTGGACGCAGGCCTGTGACCCTAAGGGAGAGGAGGACAAACGTGGGGCAAGCCAGTGACAGCCAGGATATACCATGGGTCAGTAAGTAGTTAGTGGTCTAATGTGGTTCAGGGAAGCAAGGGATGGTCACAGTGGAGACAGGGCCAGGAAGGATGCTGGTTTGGTTTTGGTTCTGTCCAAGCAGGGAGCAAGGATTGGGGTCACTCAGCACATGATTCATGTGAGGAGCCATGCATCAACTATGTATGTTGCAGGTCCATGGTCTCTGTTTCTTTTTTGTTTGTTTGGTTGGTTTCTGGTTTTTCGAGACAGGGTTTCTCTGTTTAGCCCTGGCTGTCCTGGAACTCACTCTGTAAACCAGGCTGACCTTGAACTCAGAAATCAGCCTGCCTCTGCCTCCCAAGTGCTGGGATTAAAGGTATGCACCACCACGCCCGGCTATGGTCTCTGTTTCAAATGCCCACTTGGACCCTTTTAGCACAAAGACAGCCCCAGATGGTAGGTAAGAGAGAGACCAAGTGCCAATAAAACTTTATTTATGGACACTGAAATTTGAATTTCATATTGTGTTCTCTTGTCACGGAGCTCTTCTGAATTTTCCTCTGAGCCATCCGAAAATGTAAAAACCATTCTTAGCTCACAAGCTGCATAAACCTAGTGGCGGGGCTGGGTTTGGCGGGTGGCCAAAGTTTGGGACCCCAGAAGAAGAGGGGGTGGGAAGTTGACAGGCAGGGGTTACAGCTGGGAGGTGGCAAGGCGGGGATCAAAACCTCAGCCTCCACTCCAGCCCCACCCCAGTTCCTACAGACCTGGAGACGGCTCCCTTGAAATAACAGTTGCTCCTAACTTTAGGAAGAGCTTTTTATCCTTAGCAACGAATTGTCAGGGCTGGGGAATGGCTCTGTCAATCAAGTGCTCCCTGAGTGGCCATGAGTACATGATCGTGATCCTGGGAACCCACAAATATGCCACGCTGAGCCAGAAACAGACAGACTCATGGGGCTCACTGGCCAGCTAGGCTAGCCAAATGCAGTTCCAGGTTTCAGTGAGAGACAGTCTCAAAAAAAAAAAAAAAAAAAAGTGACACACCTGCAAGATGGCTCTGAGAGTAAAGGTGCTTGCTGCTAAGCCTGAGGGCCTGAGTTCAATCCCTGTAAAGGGATTGAGGACATTTGACCTCTGACCCCCACACATAAACACATACATGAATATGTGCATACACCAACACACACACAATTGTATACACTAGCACACGCTATTACCTCCACAGACCTACTCAGTAACACACGCACACACACACACTAATACACACCTACACACACGCATATACAGAGCAAGCTGTAGGGCAGCATGGCTAACATTCTTCCCCAGGTGTTTGTGGGGTAAGTACCGTTCCCAGCACCAGGGTTGTCACAGTGAATGAAGCACAGGAATGTCCTCTCTAGTCACTCTAACATCAGAGGTAGGTAATGGAACAGTATGTCATAGCTGAAGAGGATGTGACAGGAGACAGTTTTCCATCTGTGTGGATGGTCCCTCCAATCACGCTATGCTTCTGTGGGGACCTGGGGGTCCTGGGTGATTATGCAAAAACAGTGGCTCTTAACCTATGGGCCATGATCCCTTTGGGGAGTGGAGCAACCCTTCAACAGGGGTCGCCTAAGACCATCAGAAAACATAAATATTTACATTATGATTCTTAATAGTTGCAAAATTACAGTTATGAATAGCAACGAAAATAATTTTATGGTTGGGGGGGTCACCACAACATGAAGAACTGTGTTAAAGAACTGTGGCATTAGAAAGGTTGAGAGCTTCACTTCTAAGTATTTGCTCAAGGAAAATGAAAATTTAGCCAGATGTGTTGGCCTTTAATCCCAGGATTCGGGAGGCAGAGACAAAGGGCAGAGGCAGAGGCGAGTCGATCTCTGAGTTCAAGGCCAGCCTAGTCTACAAAGTGAGTTCTAGCCAAAGGCTGAATAGTGCAGTTCTGTCTCACAACAAACAAACAGAAAGAAATCGAAAGAAAGACAAACAAAACTCCGTGTTCTAACTCATCTGTGAATACCTGAATACTTGTAAAGTGTTTTTAACAAGGAAATGTCCCAGCCCACAGTGGAAACAAGCTAAAAGATCATCCCATGGCAAGTGGTTGACACTTTCATACAGTGGAATATAACTCAGCAGGAAAAGAGGACTGAGCCCCAGAGCTACAGAAAATCCATACATCCCTAAGAGGAGTGAAAGAAACCAGATGGCAGAAAGTGAGCGCTGGGCCATGTGATTCCAATTATGTGACAGGCAGGACTAATCTACGGTGACAGATATCAGAAGGATAGATGCTTGTGGGGATTTAGGCTGGGCTGGAAGGAGACCCCGGGAGGTTTCTCGGGCTGTGGCCATAGTCTAATCTTGCTGGGAGGGGCGTACAAACAGGTCCGGAATCCCACAACATTCTCTAACCACATGCCTCAGATCTGCCCCTTCTACTGTGAGTAAAACCCTACCCTAGCAATCAGCCACTGAAACCTGCAAAGCTGGCAGAGGCAGCCGCGGTAGTCTGTGAGAGCTGCAGGCTTGCATCAGAAAACAGGTGATTTTCATTTTCTTCTCTCTGCCCCTCTGGGTTTTGGAAGGATTCAGAAACCGTGCGCACTTATGACTCCAGAGACCAGGAAGAAAGCTTCTGAAGTCACGTGGCCCCGTGTGTTTATGGAAAAGAACCCGCGGCTGCTTTTCCGCATCTTTTGTTTAGTCTTTGCAGAAACGGCTTTCTCTCATTCTTTCTTCTTTTCCTCCCTCCCTCCTTCCTTTCTTCCTTTCTTTTCTTTTCTTTTTTCTTTTCTTTTCTTTCTCTCTCCCTTTCTTTCTTTCTCTCTTTCTTCCTTTCTTTCTTTCTTTCTTCTGTTTTTTGAGACAAGAGTTTTTCCATGTAGCCCTGGGTTGTCCTGGAACGCACTATGTAAACCAGGGTGGCTTCAAACTCAGAGATCTGCTTGCCTCTGCCTCCTGAGTGCTGGGGTTAAAGTAGTACACCACCACTACCCAGGTTTTCTTTCTTTGAAAGGAAGGAAGGAAGGAAGGAAGGAAGGAAGGAAGGAACTCATGAGTGGTTAGGATCACTGTCTGCTCTTCCAGAGGACCTGAGTTTGGCTCCAGCACCCGTGTTAGGAAGCATGAAGCTCCTCTCATTACTCCAGTTGCTGGGGAATTCCATACCCTCCTCTGGCCTCATAGGGCACTGCACACATGTGGCAAATGGCAAATACACAGATGGATGGACACACACACACACACGGACACACACAAGACAAAATAAAATAAGCCTTTATTGAAGGCAAACAAGCAAGGCATGGTGGTTCGTGTCTGAGGCCACAACCCTTGAGAGGCTGAAGCAGGACTGCCATGAGTTCAAGCCAAACAGAGTGCCCTTGAATGTCTTGAGATACAGAGGGAGACTGTCTTTAAATTTTAAAAAGGAAGAAAGGAAAATAAAACCAAGTGGCTAAGAGCACTGTGCCTTCCAGAGCAGCGGTTCTCAACCTGTGGGTCTCGACCCCTTTACCAGACCTCTATCTCCAAAAGTGTTTACATTACAATTCGTAACAGTAGCAAAATTGCAGTCATGAAGTAGCAACAAACATAATTCTATGGTTAGAGGTCGGCACAGCGTGAGGAACTGTGTTAAAGGGTCACAGCACTAGGAAGGCTGAGAGCCGCTGCTCTACAGGATTCAAGTTCAGTTCCCAGCACCAAACAGCAGCTCACTGCTGCCTGTAACTTCAGTTCTAGGAGATCAGACATTCTCTTCTGGACTCTACAGGCACTGAACACATTGCACACGCATGCACACACAAATAAAGTAAAAACAAAACCAAAAAACAGGAGGAGGAGGAGTGCTTGGTGTTAGAATAATAATGGTCACAATTTTCATCTCACACATAAACACATCCACATATATACACATACACACATATACACATACACTCATATACACATACATACATATAGATACATACATATACACACATGTACATATACACACATACACACATGCACAATATACATATATATAAACATATATGCACATAAACACATATATACACTCATATACTCATACATACACCCTTACATGTACATATACACACATATAAACACATACACACATACAAACACATATTCATATATACACACATACATATAGTCATATATTCATGCCCACATATATATACACATATACACACATATACATACACACATACATACATATATACACTCATACATATACACATATATACACACTCATATACATATATACACACACATACACACATATACACATAAACACACACATATACACATATACACACACACATACATACACATACACACATACTTGCATACACACATATACACACTCATACACATACACACATATACACACACATACATATACACACACATACATACACATACACACATACTTGCATACACACATATACACACTCATACACATACACACACATACATACATGCATACACACATACATACATGCATATACACACATATAAACACTCATACATATACACACATGCATACACATATACACATACATACATGCATACACACACATACACACATATACACACATACATATATACACATACACACATATAGACACTCATACATATACACACATACATACACACACATACACACATACATACATATAGATACACACACCACACATACATGCATACATACATACATACACACATTCACACATATAGATACACACACACACACACACACACACACACACAGAGTAAGGGAGAGAGAGGGCCCTCTCTTCCCTTTTGCTTGCTAGTTTTCTGCAGCTCTGGGGATCAATCCAGAGTGTGCTAGTCAAGCCAGTGCTCCACACCTAAGCTACAGCCCAGCCCTTTCCACCACTGGACAAAGCCGACTCCTTCATGAAGTCCTCCCAGATTTCTCTCTGAGACCTCTGCCAGGCTCATCCCCAGTCCTAGAAGACAAGACACTTTTCTTGGGTCCTTTACTGTCATACCACTGCTAGGTCCCTTGGGCTGATGAGGAACTGAGAAGTGACCTCACAGCCCCTGTGGGGCAGGAAGGTACCCACAGGGATTTTCAGAAAACCCTGCCCCCCTGAAAAAGGTCAGGCATTTTGTTTTTCGCACAGGACCATGGGGCCCCACCAGCAGTTATCGGACACAGTGAGGCAACCTTTGGCTCAAAGCACAGAAGTTTTGCAGGAGCCTGGAGTTTATCAGTGTGGACTGCAGAATGGCCCAGGGCAGGGAGAAGGGCAGGGCTGGACCCAGGTCCCAAACTGTGGGCACATGAAGACAGAAGCCACTTTGGGACCCTTACCCCCAGAAGAAGGAATCAGAAGGGACAAAATGCCGTCCCCCGCCCCACCTACCAACCACTGTAATTTTCCATTTATTTATTTGTGTGTTTATTTTTGAGGCAGTCTCACTATGCAGCCCGATACACCTGCCCCTATGCCTCCCTCTGCCTTCCCAGAGCTTGGATTAAGGGCATGTGCCACTACGCCCAGCTTTCTGGGATGGCAGGCACATGCCATCAGGTCCAGCCTTTCCTCTTTACAGCTTGCCTCTAGGTTGGAGAGGTCTCACCGAAAAGCCCAGCTGTCCACAGCATGAATACAACAAGGGCTCAATGGGGCTCCAGGTGCCCTTTGTAGTGTGCTCCTGGCAGGGCATGAGATTGGAGGGTGGCTGGAGGAGCATTCATGTGTGCCTTGGTTTTGCCTTGTCATGGACCCTTGGAGTCCTTTACTGTCATACTACTGCTAGGCCCCTTGGGCTGATGAGGAACTGAGAAGTGACCTCACAGCCCCTGTGAGGTCATCCCTCTCCTCCAGGGAAAGGAGGGATGGAATAGGAGGGGAGTTAAGTAACGTGCACATGAAACAACCCTAGCCAGACTTCGACTCCTACATCTACCTGGTCCTGAAGCCAGACGCTCACTGAGATGGGCCAATCTATGCCTCTCTCTGCTGGTCCTGGCTTGAGTTGCGTTTTTGGCATCTCATCGTTAGGATGTTAGACTATTACAGGCGCTCAGCAGAAAGACGCCTGCATATGGACTACCAAGGAGTCAAGGTTGACCTTGACTGTATCTTCCCAGAGGATGATGGGCCTTCTTAAGATCAGGCAGGCGTGGGAGGCAACCGTCCACTCATTTATCCAACACACACTTGTTAAGCACTCTGCTGGTTAGTATTCCATTCCTGTAATGGAGTAATAGAGACAGAGTGATTTATAAGCAACAGACGGTGCTGGTGTCTAGAGAGGACCTCCTTGCTGTGCCATCCCAGGGCAGGAGAGCAAGAGAGGGCTGTATGTGCCTTATGTCAGTGTTTGTGTGTGGGTTTATGTGGAGGCTTAAGGTTAACATTGTCTTCCATCTTATTTCCTTGTCTATCTGTGTGTGATGGTTTGTATATGCCTGGCCCAGGGAGTGGCACTATTAGGAGGTGTGGCCTTGCTGGAGTAGGTGTGGCCTTTTTGGAGTAGGTGCGTGTGGGACCCTACTGCTAGCTGCCTGGAAGTGAGTATTCTGCTAGCAGCTTTCAGATGAAGATGTAGACCTTTCAGTTCCTCCTACACCATGCCTGCCTGGATGCTGCTATGTTTCCATCTTGATAATAATGGAGTGAACCTCTGAACCTGTAAGCCAATCCCAATTAAATGTTGTCTTTATAAGAGTTGCCTTGGTCATGGTGTCTGTTCACAGCAGTAACACCCTAACTAAGACACTGTGTGTGTGTTTCTGTCACATGTGAGTAGAAACCAGAGAGGTCAGAAGAAGGCAATGGATCCCCTGGAGCTGGCATTGCAGGTGGGTGTGGCATTGCAGGTGGGTGTGGCATTGCAGGTGGGTGTGGCATTGCAGGTGGGTGTGGCATTGCAGGTGGGTGTGGCATTGCAGGTGGGTGTGGCCTGCCTGACTTGGATGCTGGGAACTAAGCTCAGGTCTTCTGCAAGATCAGCAAGTGCTCTGAACCTCACAGCCATCCCTCCAGGCTCTACCACCTTATGTTTTGAGACAGCATCTCTCCTTGAACTTGGGATTCACTGGTCCAGCCAGGTGAGCTGGTCAGAAAACTCTAGGGCCCCCCCCCCCATGTCTCCACTCACAAAACTCTAGGGTTATAAATGTACACGGCCACGCCTGGCTTTTCACATCGGTGTCAGGGATCCTGGGTCAGGACCTCAGACAGCATCCCTGAGCCATCTCTCCATCCCTCTTATTTTTTTATTTGTTGGTTTATTTGTATTTTGGAGACAAAGTAGCTTTGAACTCCTTACGCAGCTAAGGATGACCTTGGACGCCAGAGTCGCCTGCCTTCACTTCCTGGGTGTGCTGGGATTACAGGCCTGTGCTACCACAGGCCATTGAACTTTTATGACAAATCCAGCCTGTGGTCTAAGTCCCTCCCACAAGAACATCATCAGTGCCTGCATGAGCACAGGATCTTCTGGAACCGACCTCCTCTTACAGACGTTGTCAAGGCCCTAGGGATAAAGATTCCAGCACAAGGCGTTTGGGGGACACACACAAAGTCAGCAGGTCCCTTCAGCACAGAACAGGCCAGGTTCTGTGCTGGGGCTCAAATGTAGCAGTAGACAGAAACCCCTGCCGCATTTACTCAGCGGAGTAAATGCCCAGGAGACATCTGCTCCATTACCATGACAATCACCATCCCCATTTACACACGCAGGAACACAGGCCCCAGACATGAAGTCACACAGCCAGCCAGAGGCCAAGTGCTGATCTGACTTCTGATTTCACAATTTCCAAGTCAGCTGTGTCTGCCACATCAGGCTGGAGAGCGAAAACACGGCCACGTGGAAATGACCTCACGTTTCTCCTGCTGCTCCTCAAAGAGAAGCGAGCGAGGAGTTGACGGAAAGGAGTCAGCTTGGATTGTGTCTGCAGAGAACTCCAGCAGCACACACCAGGGCACTGTGTGGTCCACAGAGGGGAGAGCTGACTCACAGGTCGTAGCAGTTTCTGAGCTGGGCTTCAGGATCAGATTAATGAAGGACTTTCTGGAGGGAGGGGACCAGTGGCAGGCGTTGGAGGGAAGGAAATTGTGGATAGGAAAGCGTAACATGGCTGCTTGAGTCGCTGTATAGCCCCACATCCTCTGCCAGACACAAAATCTCCCTCTCCTTCTTTATTTATTGGATGCTGATGGCATAGGGAAGGAAGTCTGGTTAGCAAGACTTGACAGCTTTTGTAGTTGCAGCTGAAGTCATTAGCCCCGCACCAGCAGCACCCGGACCTCCCGGTTCACAGGCAGGAGATATATACACACACAAGGATGTAGTAAAAAAAACAAAAAAATGCTCGCAGCAAGAGCTGTGACTCATTCTCATTTCTGCTGGGACAAATGAAAAGGCCAGGAGTCAGGGATGGATTCATCACTCGCAGCAGTCTGCTTCAGAGAACTCAGCCCCCCTGTGGCTGTCCTTCTTCACTAGGTGGGGGGATTTGGAAAGCAAAGCCTTCTGTTGATGTCTGGGGGGGTGATTGGGGGGGGGAGAGTGGGTAGTCTCCACGGAGCATGGAGACTTGTTGTTCTGGTTATGCCCAGGTTACCTGCTAGGATGTTCACTGGAACCACTTCTAAATGAGAGCCATTCACTCACTCTCTCTCTCACTCACTCACTCATTCATTCATTCATTCAATGATGGATTAAAGTGTGTTGGGTTCTGTGTAGTTATTCCCTGTGTAAGTAAGAAAAAAAAAAGTTTACTAGGAGCCAAGACCAGAAAAAGGTGGTCTCCATAAAGATTTAAAGAGAGGGAGATCTCTCTCTCTCCCTCCCTCTCCCTCCCTCTTTCCCTCCCTCCCTCTCTCCCTCCCTCTGCTCTGCTTACAACTTAGCAACCACAGCTGGGACATTGTTTTTGTGAATAAAGCTTTATTGGAAACCTGCCATGCTCATTCATTTCCAATCGTCCTTGACACAACAGAGCTAAGTTGTGGAGCAGGGACTGCAGAGCCATGAAATAAGAATTGTCTGGGGGATGGAGGAGGGGATAGGGGGCTCGTGGAGGGGAAACTGGGAAGGGGGATAACATTCGAAATGTAAATAAATAACCAAAAAGACAAAAAAGAAAAAGAAAAAAAAAAAGAAAAAAGAATTGTCTGTTGTCTGCTGTTCATGGAAGTTAGTGACCTCCAATCCAGCATAAAAGAGATCGAGGCTTTATGGGTACGAAGCATTGTTCTTGGAAATGGCTTCAGCAGGGTTTCTCACCAGTCATGTGTCCACACAAGACAACATGAAAGCCAGAACCCTCTGGTCGGTCTCTGTCTCCAGAGCTTCCTGAGTAGGCCAGGCTTTGGTCAGGTGGGTTACCTAATCTATACACACAGAGGGCTCTCTTGCTCTCCTGTGGATGGACGGAAGTCACTTCTTCACTGATACACAGGGAAACAGACACAAGGAGGCTAGGTAGGGAAGCTGATCTAAAGAGCAGGGGGCAGGGCTTCCAGCACTGGGGAGTGGAATTGTAAGCACAGTTCCCTGGTTGAGGGTGACCCGATCTGCCACACTACAGCCAGGGTAAGGCACTAAACTGGTTGGTGACTGGCTTGCTCACTATAGTGAGATCCTTTCAGACCAGGCTCCTGTGGCTCCACCCCCTACTCCCACCCGCAGCATCCAAGGTCATCCTGGAAGTCACCAAAGGGGCAAAATGAAGAGTGTGTGGGAAAGCCTCAGGGCTTTGGCCTAGAGTACTAGGCACAAAGGTCACCACAGGTCTCCAGGAACTTAAAAACAGTCATGTTGCTCTGTCCACCTGCAAAGGACTCTGGGAAATGTAGTCCTTGGGTGTGCCAGAAGAGAAAATGACCTGTGGTCTGTATCAGGTGTTTCAGGCCCGGGATGGAGCCCTAAATGATGCTCACAGACAGGGACAGAAGTGACAGACACACAAGAGAGAAGGTACTAAGGGAGAAAAAGGAGAGACTGTGGGTGTTGCATCTTTGACATAAAAGCAGAAACACATGAAACGGTACAGGGCTAGGTCTTTCTCGCTTTTGTATTTTCTGTCATGTCTGTTTGAATACACATATATCTAAACAAATGTATGGCAGATGGGCAGAAAGAACACGCTTTAAATACACCCAAGTGGGTGTCTGTGGGGGAGTTGGGACTCTGAGGAGTAGAGACGGCAGAAGGCAAAAATAAGACGTGAAAATCAAACCAAGCCAAGGCGATATAGTCCGAGCTGCGGTGGTGGGCTGGGGCATGGCAGGAGACGCCCAATCAGGAGACGCCCAATCAAAAGGCACAGAGGAAGCCAGGTCCTGGTGGCCTGTGGCTTTAATCCTAGCACTAGGGAGGCAGAAGCAGGTGGATCTCTTAAGTTTGAGACCAGCCTAGTCTACAGGGTGAGCTTCAGGGCAGCCAGAGCTACACAGAGAAACCCTGTCTCGAAAAACAAATCCAAACAAGAGAGACAGGGAAGAGGGCTAGCCTAGAATACAGGAAGTGCTAGGTTCAATGGGGATGGAGGTGGGGTGGCAGGGAGAGCAATGAGATGAAGAACAGAAGTTACATCCATTGTGGAAAATTTGAGATATGGGTAAAGGAGAAACCAATACCCATAATCCTCTTTACAGATGTGACTGCTCCTTTAAAAAACAAACAAACAAAACCAAAAACAACCCAAAACAGTTTAGTGTGTGTGTGTGTGTGTGTGTGCACGCGCACATGCACCATAGCACACATGTGGAGGTCAGAGGACAACTTGCAGGAGTCAGTTTTATCCCGCTGTAGTGGGACCTGGGGACAGAACTCAGACCACCAGGCTTGGCAGCAAGTGTCCTTGCTTGCTGGGTCCTCCCCTCCCCCACCTCTGGTTTTGTGTTTGTTTGTTTGTTTTTTAAATAGAGGCCCTCACTGTCTTTTCTGCTTGGATATATGGTGCATACAGACCAGTCCACATATAATTTATTGATTACACACGTTTTTCATTCCCTTCCCATTTTCCCATGTCTCACAACCGTTTTCCTCATTCCTCTGAGTATTCTTTGAGCAGATGGTTCGGCGGCTGAATGGTTTCCAGGCTGAGGCGGACTATACTGTGTTTAACTGTTTGCAGACTTGCGGGGCTGCAGGTTCTTTCAGCATAGGTGACACCATGATGAACAGCTTTGGGCAGCAGCTTGGCTGGATGGGTTCCTGCAGTTTATAGATAGCCAGATTGAAAATAATTTGGTCAAAGGTCATGAATCCAAGTGTTATGTATTTATTTTTAAGGCTTTGGGGATATTTTTAAATTGGGAAAGAGAGAAACCTTCCTCCCTCTGCCCCCTGCCCTCCACCCAGATAGGGTTTCTTTGTGTAACATCCCTGGCTGTCCTGGAACTCACTTTGTAGACCAGGCTGGCCTCAAACTCACCGTGATCCACCTGCCTCTGCCTCCCAAGTTCTGAGATGAAAGCATGTACTACCACACCTGGCTGAGAAACCTTCCCTTAAAGAAAAATGCTTAAAGAGTAAATGTGGGGGCAGGTGAAATTGCTCAGTGGGTAAAGGAGCTTGTCGCTAAGCCTGCCCACCTGTGTTCGATCCCTGGATCCATGTGTGGAAGGAGAGAAGTGACTCTTCACAGCTGTCCTCTGACCTCTGCATGCATACTGCACCGTCATCCTCCCCAAAATAAATGTAAACAAAGAAAATGATGTAAATGTAAGAGATTATTATAAAGCGAGCTCACATGACGCGCACATACACACTCCAGTCCTGTAGTACATCTCAGAAGCTCATCTGATTCCTCACCCCTGCCCAGCCCCAGAGGAAACCTACAGGCTCTTGTACCTCTCATGAATGGCTTTGCCATCTGCTGTAGTCACTTATCTCTTGCCGTGATAAAATACGATGACTAAAGCAACTTAAGGGAGAAGTATTTGTTCTGGCTGGCCATTCGGTGTGTAGTTCTCCACGGAGCAGAAGTGGAGATGGCGGGAGCAGGAAGCAGCTGGTCGCACTGGGTCTGCAATGTGCATATGGAGATGAGGGGTGCAGGTGATCAAGGGGCCTCTCTCCACTTTATGCAGTTCAGGATACCCTGCCCAAGGAATCGTCCCACTCGAGATCAAGGTTGAGTCTTTGAAAATCTGTTGACCATAACCCCAATAACCCCTCACAGTCATGCTCAGAGGCTCACCAAGTTCACAGTTCATGTCAACACTGTCAAAGTGTGAGCCCTTGGCCGCTACAGTCTTGCCATCTGTCCATTTCAGCTCTGTACATGAATTCACATCTCCCATGATTTTTTTTTTTCTTTTAAGCTTCATGTTGGGTCACCAAGATGGCTCAGCGATCCCTGGGACTGATTGGTGGAAAAAGAGAACTAACACCCATAATGTTACGGATACATGTGTGCATATACACTTTATCTGGGCTCTCTCGCCCCATTGGCTATCGCTCACCCTGTCAGCATCTCCCCTGGGCCTCAGAATTGTGTGTAGAGTTTTAAATCGACATCTATAACAGTCAAACTTCACTGTCAACATGATTGGATTCAAAGCATCCCAACATACTAGAGAGGTCCACGTTGGATCTGTCTGTGAGGGTGTTTCCACAGAGGGCTGATTGAGACCTGCTCTCAATGTGAGTGCTGCTATCTTAGGGACCAGGAAACTGGACCAAGTACAACGGTATGAGAATATGGGAAAGGAGCAAGTCTGCTGTGCACCAGCAATCTTGTCTTGGTTTCCTGATCCCCACCTGGGTGAGCATACAACCTCATGCGTGATACCCCGTGCCTATGAAGCTATGAGGGACCAACTCTTCTCAGCTCCAGACCCAAGTAAGTCCTTCCTCACCTAAATGCTTTCTGATCAGGCATTTTGTCAAAACGGCACAAAAGTAGCAGAAAAAGTACAGGAAACTGGTCTTGAGGTCGTAGGGCTGCCGCAGAATGTCCTGACCAATCGCTTCCCGGGCTTTGGAACTGGAATGTGGAAAAATGTGGAACTGTGGGCAAGAGAGACCCGGGGGCCCTGTTAGCAGCTAAATGGGCCTGTCTTTCTGTCCTGACAGTGGATAGAGGCCTCAGAGGGAAGCACACTCAGTAGGAACCCGTCTAGAGAGTATACACATATACATATATATATGCACACACATATAATATGTATTAGGCCGACATATATATATATATATATATATATATATATATATATATATATATATATATATATATGTTATATATATATATTAGTCCGACAAAGTGTCTGAGTATGTTCTGCTCACATCCTTAAAGCCTGAGTCAACTTAAGTTAAAGAGTAACAGATCCAGCCGGGCAGTGGTGGCGCACGCCTTTAATCCCAGCCCTCGGGAAGCAGAGGCAGGCAGATTTCTGAGTTCAAGGCCAGCCTGGTCTACAGAGTGAGTTCCAGGACAGCCAGGGCTACACAGAGAAACCCTGTCTGGAGGGGTGGGAGTAACAGACCAATACGTTTGATAGAGGAAAAGTCAAGATGGGCAAAGCAGCCAGGGTGTGGTGTGGTTACAGCTTACAGGCTTTTAGTCAGATTTATAATGTGGCAAGGGTCAAGGTGAGGGAAAAAAGGAAGGAGAGAAGAAACAAACAAACAAACAAACAAACAAACAAACGTAACAAAGTTGAGGAAACAGGACATGTAATTCAACCGTAATTGTTAAAGAGTGGTGTATCTAAGGGGGAGGAACCTCAAGTGTGTATGGGAAAGACTTCAGATGAGACTTTGCTCATCTGAAAGACCAGGCAAAACAACACAGATCCATTTGAAAGGGGAGTCCTGGAGAGGAAAGCCTTGGGGTGATCCAGGGGAGGGGAGATGCTTAGGGGAAGGGTTTTCCCAGCTCCAGCCCTATAAACAGGGTCAGGCTGCATCTTCCGCTGACAGTCGCCAGAGTTCTTCAAGCCCATTGGAACCCAGTGATTCCCTCATGAGCTCAAGGTGCCAGACATGGAGCTATAGGATATTTGGGGTTTGTTCTCCTGGACTCCAGTCCTTGTGCTGATCTCCCCTGGGCGTGCCCCCAGCACTTCATTTTGGAATGGGGATGCGTACCCTGTGATATTGCTTACCCTGTGACATCGCTTACCCTGTGACATTGCATGCTGGACATATGTTACTTGGTTTTTACTTTTACAGGGGCTAACAGTTAAAAGTCTGTCTTGAGGAGCTGGAGAGATGGCTCAGTGGTTAAGAGTACTGACTGCTTTTCCAGAGGTCCTGAGTTCAATTCCCAGCAACCACATGGTGGCTCACAACTATCAGTAATGGAATCTGATGACCTCTTCTGGTGTGTCTGAAGACAGTATATATATAATAAATCAGAGAGAGAGAGAGAGAGGGAGGGAGAGAGAGAGAAATAGAGAGAGAGAGAGGAGGCTCACAAATTTGGGGTTGTTAAAGACCATGGGACTTTTAAAGTTAGACCGAATTTCTTTTGAATGATAAGATTCTGGCCATGGCCCTGTGAGGGATTATAGTGGAACCTTATGGTTTAAAAATTACATGATGGGCTGGTAAGATGACTTAGTGGATAAAGTAATTGGTGTGCAAGTTCACCAACCTAAAGTAGATTTACCTGAACCTACAGTGGAAATAGAGAACTGATGCCTTGGTCTGGCTCCCAAATGTATAACACGGCAAGCTTGTGCTCACACAGATGGTGAACATAGGTGTGTGAGCACGCACGTGCATGCGCGCGCGCGCGCGCGCGCACACACACACACACACACACAAACAATAAGGATAAGAACAGAAGTGATGTCTGTTGAGTATTGAGTTTTCAGGGAATGGGCGTGGGCAGGCTGATCTTCTCTGTCAATCTGACTGTGTCACAGATGAGCGTCAGTGAGGTAAGCCTCTGGATGAGCCTTTAAGGGTCTTTCCAGCGAGGGTTGCTTGACAAAAGAATTCTCTTGCTCAAGGTGTGCTTGAGCATCCCACGAGATGCCACCCTGGACCAGATGAAAAGGAGAAAGGGAGAGAGCCAGCTGAGCCCAGCCTCTCTTCTCTGCTTCCTTCCTCATCTGCCCCGGTGGGAGAAAGCGGCCTCATGTCCTGCCACCTGGTCACCTCAGCTCTGCCATGACCAACTGTGTCCCTTAAAACTAAGCAAAAATTAAGCTGTCCCTCCCTAAGCTGCTTCTGGTCAGGCATTTGGTCACAGCAATGAGGAAAGTTAACTTTTGTTTTTGTTTTTTGAGAGAGAGAGACAAGGTCTTCCTGTGTACCCCTGACTGTACTGGAACTCCCTCTGTAGACCAGGTTAGCCTCAGACTCACAGAGATCTACTTGCCTCTGCCTCCTGAGAGCTAGGGTTGAAGGCACGTGCCACCATTACCAGGCAAGGAAAGTTAACTATTACAACATCTAAGATGTCCAAAGCTGAATTCCCCAGCATCTTCTCTACCTAAGCTGCCCGGACTGTGGTAATCTTCTCTATTCCCACCTTAATCCTCCAGGGGTCCAGTGCCAAACCTTGGAGTCATATTAACCTTTTCATCCCCAGGTTTTCAGCCAATCCTGTCCACTTCATCCTTGGAGCACTCCCAGAATGGAGCATTCTGTCCCCTCTGTGGTCACTCTGGCCCACGCTGTGTCTTGCCTGGATTATTGCGTGCCCTTCTCCCAGGTCACCATCTCTGTCTCAGCCTCTGTAAGTCTATACCCTCGGAGCCACAGGGGGACCCTGTGAACTTCAGTCACATCATAACTTTCCTCAGTTGAGACCTTCTGTGGCTTCCATCTCTCTCAGAGGAGAAGTCAAGGTTTGGTTCCCTCAGTTGTGTGTGTCTGCAAGTACAGTATCCACTTGGGCACGTATGGAGGCCAAAGATGGATAGAAGGATGTCTTTATTGTTCTTCACTTTACCTTTTGGGAAGGGGTCTTTCAATGAACCTGGAGCTGAGACTAGCCCCTGAGATCCGCCTGTCTCTACCTCCCAACCTTGGGTTACAGATGTGCAGTGCCACGCCTGGCTTTTACACAGATGCTGGGGATGGAACTCATGTCCTCATATTTGCTTAGCAAGCACTTCACCAACTGAGGCATCTTCCCAACCCCAGGTGTCCAGGTCTTTAAGATCATGCAATGCTCACACCTGGTCCCCTCCCTTTTCACAGCACGTCCTACTGTGATCCTTCCTGCAGTTCCCTGAACACAAGAGCCAGTCTCCAGGCACACCTGCTGTTCCTGCAGCTGGGCTACAGGCAGCATCTGCTCCAGCTTTACTGGCCTTTTCAGAGGTAAGAACGTTGGTGCTAGCTGGTACCTCACGTCTGATGTTCACCGTTCTTTATGCCAAATAATCAGGGCGAGGTTTCTCTCAAGCTAGAATCCAAAGTAGGTACTACAGCCATCCATCCATCCATCCACTCACTCATTCACTCGTTCATTCATTCAATCATCCATTCATCTATCCATCCATCCATCCATCCATCTATCTATCCAATCATCTATCCATCCATCCATCCCTCCATTCACTCACTCACTCATTCACTCATTCATTCAATCAACCAATCATCCATCCATCCATCCAATCATCCATCCCATCCATCCATCCAATCATTCATTCATTCATTCACTGACTCATTCACTCATTCATTCATTCAATCAATTAATCATGTATCTATCCACCCATCCATCCACCCATCCACCCACCCACCCACACACCCATCTGGCTAATATTCACTTGATGGTAATGTTTGTACACAGAGGTCACAGCTTCCACAAGTCACCGGCAGCATCTAGGAAGTGAGAGATGGTGTGGTATGGATTTGGGTTCAGACATTGGGGTGGCCATGTCCTGGGCATGGAGGAAGACACATGAGATGCTTCTGGTTTCTTTCTTTGAGGACCAGATCATCTTTCCCAGAATTTTCTTCTCTTGCTGGTTGGTTTGAGGTATTCTGTTAGCCATCTTGATACCCATGGCTACCTACCGGAAGCTTGGGTCCTCATATCTGTGGCAAAACAGAAACATAAGTTTCTGCTTAGTTTTACTTTATTGTTTGTTTTTTTTTTTTTGAGACAGGGCCTCACACTGCATTGCACTTGTTATGTAGTAGGGATAATTCCTGAACCTCCCTCTTCCAAGTACAGGCCTGTACCAGCATGCCCTTCTAATTAATATATGTATTATTAATATATATATATATACACACACACACATATATATATAATGTGTATATATGTATATGTGTGTATATATAGTATGTGTATATATGTATGTGTGTGTGTGTATATATATATATATTTTTTTTTTTTTGAGACAGAGTCTTACTGTCTAGCCCAGATGGCCTTAAACTCAGGGCAATTCCTTTCTTCAGCATCCTGAATACTGGGATGAAAGGCATGTGCCATCATGCCCGGCATAAGCTTCTGTTTGAAAAAAAAATTAGTATTTGTGACTTTGCACATTTGCAAGCATACATCCCAACTGACACAGTGACCCAGTTTAGGTTTCTTCAGAGCCTTTTTTTCTCACCTGTGTAACAGGGTGACAATAACCACGGGGCAGGGAGGCAAATCTGATGCATTCTTAGTAATGCCTGTTGCATAACTGAGAGCAGGAACACTGGAGTTGGGCCCGGGGTCCCAGTGTGAAGAAGGGGCTGGGGACAATCTTAGCACAGCCAAAAAGAAGGGGGAAAAAGGTAATTATGTCCTTAAGCTACTCCATTCTCTTTACAACAAAGGCTCCAGGAATAGGGTTTGCCTTCAAAATTTGGGAGGCAGCTGCTACAGCGTTAAGTGGCATTTGGAGAGGGTGTGGCTGTTTCTGTGGGGGAAAACTGTTGGCCTTCGTTGGAGCTGCCACGGGGCACTGCTGGGAATCTGGGTTTGGATTTGGCAGTCCTAATTTTCAAGCTTTAGATCCAGGAGTCAAACTGGGGGGTGGGGTGGGGGGAGCCAGACTTGTAAACGTGTGTCCCTACATCTGTGGAAGCCATTGACAGGCTCATTGCAGAATTCAAGATGCACACAGGTCAGCCAGCTACTGGGGAAAGTGGAATGCTGGGACCACACCCCTGTGGGATGTCTGTGTTCTCTAAGAGAAGTAGAGAGGGAGGGGTGTGGCTCAGTAGACAGAGAGCCTGCTTAGCATGCTCAGAGCCTCAGGTTCTAGCCCCAACATTGCATACATGAGGAGTGGGGATGCACGCCTATAATCCTAGCACCCAGGAAGTGGAGGCAGAAGGATCAGAAGTTTAAGGGTCATCCTTAGGTACATAGTGAGTTTGAGGCTAGCCTGGGGTATATGAGATCTTGTTTCAGAAACAAAAAGAGGGGGAGGGCGGGGATGATGACAGTGGCCATATGGCTCAAACTGGTGTGTTATTAATAACTGTGCTGATACAGCAGACCTGGCCTGGGGTTGACTCCTGTAAACCCTAGCTCAAGCTCCTCCAGGGATAGAGGAATCAGCTTCTCTAAGGGAGCACTGATTGGGGGAGGGAACAGTCATCAACTAAAGTACTGTACCTGGAGGTAAAGGCTACTGCACTGGATTAGCTTAAGTCATGAAGGCATTTAATTTTTTTTTTTTTTTAATAATACAAGAACTCCAGAGACTCTACTTCTGTGGTTTGTTAACTCAGGAAGTCAGTGACATCAAAGATAAGAGGTACTTTCCCATCTGTCATTTTGCATCTGACCATTGCACATTCAGCAGTGACCTTCCTCATGGTCTCCAGAGGGCTGCCAGGCCTCCAGGCATCACAGCCTCACCCAATTAGAACACTTCAGAGTTAAGGGGAGGACTGGGCAGCAATGTAACACTTTGGATACACCAAGCATTTTAATCTACACATTAGCTCTGTGGAGTAAGACTTTCCTAATGGTTCAGATAAGAACCTTGAAGCTCATTAAGACATCTGCACAAAGTCAAACAGTTGGGGAGTGGCAGTGCTAGGGTTTGAACCCAGGTAGCTGGTCTCTAGATCAAGCATCTCCAAAGGCCACAAAGGAAGGCAGGTGTGAATGGATGCGCTAAGCACCTCCTCTTTTCCCCCAGCCTGTGTTTGCACTAGCAGGATTTGACAGATCATGGAGCCCAGACTTAATCTGGTATCTATGGTTGTTGTGTGACAAAACTTTTCCTGGTGAGATGCAACACACTGGTCTACTCACTGCAGCTGGAAAAAAAAATATAGATACCACTGAGGTCCAGTTTGGTCAATCAATGAGCTTTGTTGGGCTTTTTACAGGAATATGGTGGTGGTGGTGGTGGAGGGGAGTTACTTACAGGAGCAGAAATGACTCAAAGACAGCTGCATCATCAAAGCCCATCCCAGCCTGAATGACAGCTCACAAAAGCTGGGAACCTGGAGCACACTGCACAACCTGCAGGTTGCTCAGCAGGTTGGAGGGTGTCCTTTCCTGGTGTAGTAACTGTCTAAATCTCTTCCAGGCAGCTCTGCTGGTTTCTGCTTCTCCCAGGCTGCTGGTCTGATCTCAAGATTCTTTGTAGCTTTTCTCCTCTAAGAGTTTTCTTTGAAGCTCAGCTTCTGTTACTCTCTGAGGGACTCCCAGCTCTTATTGTTTACTGTGGCCAGGAGAAACCAGTGAATCAGGTCAGTTTCAGGGACTTCCTGAAGCTACGTGGAAGAGCCTCTTTGTAGGATAGAATGTTTCAATTTCAAGGAGACTGTTACACGGCAATGATGCTCCTCCCATCAGAGCTTTAAAGAGCCTTGCCATGGACACAGTGTTCATCCTGTAGGCTTCTTCCAAGCAGTTTTTACTGAGACCGTGGGAGTAGCCTAGTGAGGACTCTGGGACAGAATCAAGCTTTAGTCTGAAGTAGTGAAGCTGAGCGTGTGTGTTCAGCACCCACCTTCGTGGGGCAGCTCTCTGTCCTGTTCCCAGGTCAGGGATGAATGCGAAAGAGCCCCAACTTACTCGGCACATGGCCAGGCTTAGGAAATGACCAGCTCTAATTCAGAAACCAGTGTTTTCCTCCTTGCCCGTTTGGGATGGGGTAAAAGGCTCAGTCAGCCCTGGTTTTCCTTTCTTCCTTAAAACTTATCATCATTATCACCATCACCATCATCATCATTAAATGAGTATGTGTGTGTGTGTGTGTGTGTGTGTGTGAGATCTTTTCCTTCTACCTTCATGGGGGCTTGGGGGTGCAAACTCGGGTGGCTAGGCTTGGTGGCGAGAGCCTCTTGAGCTGTCCCCTTAGCCCTTGTTTTGTTTTTGTTTTTGCTTGCTCTAAATTGAAATGTTCTTCCAGACAGAGCTGTGGGAGAGGGTCTGCAGAAGCTTGTGGTGCCTGGTAAAGGAATAAGCTGCCTGCTGTCGGCATCTCTTCTGGCACAGGCAGTGCTCGTGTGACAGTCACACACTGGTACTCCCCAGCCCTTGCGAGGTGCATGGCAACAGAGTCTAAAATTGTCCCCGAAAAAGAAGAATTTCCCTGTCAGAGTATCAACTCCCCTCTCCCTGAGGAGCACCTTCACCCTCCTCCCCCCAGGTCTACCTTTAAGAAAGCTCCCAGCCACAGCCTGCTACAGATCTTGCCTCTTTAAGAATCCTGGAGGGGAGGGCACAAGAGGTCACAGCCGGACTAGGCAGAAGTTGGTCTCTCCAGCTGACTGGCAACACTCAAGTGACATGTGACAAACTTTTCCAGGGGAGATGAAACAGATTCGTCTAATAACCCCAGACAGGGAACCCAGTATAGACCCAAGTATGGATAACGCCGAATCTAACAGGATAAACCAATGTGTTTTACTGGGTTTACTTACAGGAATATGGGGGAGGGTTTACTCACAGGAGCAGAAATGACTCAAAGACATCATCAGGTGTCCACCCCAGCACGGGTGACAGCTCATGAAGCTGAGAACCTGGAGCACACTTGCACAGCCTGCAGGCAGCTCAGCGGGCCGGAGAGTGTCCCTTCTAGCTGTCCCAGCTGGCTTAAAACTCTTCCAGCAGCTGGGCTGGTTTCTGCTTCTTCTGGGTGGCTAGTCTGGTCTCAGAGTCTTCCTTGCTGCTCAACTTCCTGCTGTCTGAGAGGGACTCTTAACTTTGATTGCTTACTCTGGCGGCAGGGCAGGGCCTAGTGAGTCTGCTCAGCTTCAGGGAGCTCTTGAAGTCTCTTTGGTTGTTCACCTCCCCGCTTAAGGAGTTTCCCTGCTGGATGGGACATTTTCATCTTGGAAGAGATCGTTACACAACCTTTGGCTTAGTAAGTCACTCTCAGTCAGTAGTAGCTAATCTGAGAGTCTCACCAGACAGGGTACAGAGGGTGCCCCCACTGATCCCACCAACTGTGGACAAAGTTGTCTCTGTCGGGGGTATGGAGTCATCAGAGGCCTGCAGGCCCCTCAGCTGTGTATTCTTGGCTTTTGCTTTGCTTGCCTCTGGGAAGCAGAAAGAACTGTGACCATCATGTTTGGGACCTCTCCTTGCTCTGGACATCTGTCCTGACCTCTACCAACCCCCAGTAGCTGCATATTAGGCTCTCGCTACCATCGGTTGAATGAAAGGGCAGGAACTTGCTATTACCTCTATTCCTGTCCTCACAGCTCACTTCTGTAACCTGTATCCTGCTCAGCATGTCCTTCAAGGCCAGGTGCTTAGTAGGTGCTTGTTGCTTTACCTTTAGGGCCCCCTAGGCTTGTTAACAGAACCCCACGTGTTTAGGGGTGCAGTGTCCCAGGATATGAAATAGGCCTCTCCTAAGTCAATGCTGTGATCCTTGGTCTTGGTCAGGGACTATTAGGGGAGTGGCCACGCGACCCAGCTCTGACCTGCTGGGTCTTAACTTTTATCCTTTCAATAAGAGAGGCACAGAAGAGACAGGGTCCCCTTTGTCCTCTTTCTGCCACGGGACAGTTGTGTGAGAGGAGGTGATGTCTCTTCTCAGCAGCCATCTTGTGACTTGGAGGCCAAACACCGTGACAGAGACAGCAAGGTCAGAGGTGCTCTGACGACGTTACTACATTTTGAGTCAGCCTCAGGAACCCAGCTCTGGGCCTCTTCTGAGAAAATGATGCCCTTAGCTTTTAAGCTCTTGTTAGCCCGTGTTTCCTTCTCTTTACTGCAAATCAACCCTAAAAGACACAGGCACCTCTAGCATCAGACTGTGAGCGGAATTAGTAAAGGCTGGCACTTATTGGCTGCTTACTGTATGCTCAAAGTCTTACAACACCAGGTTGAAGAAAGTCCCATTACTCACAGAGGAAAAGCCCACACAGAACTAGATTTGGTGATGCAGGCCTGTAACCCTAGCGTTCTGGGGACTGGGGCGGGAGGATCAGGAGTTCAGGGCTGTCCTGGGCTACATAAATCCAACAAACCAGCAACAAAGAGCTCCACAAGAAATCCAGACACGTGTGCTAGGCAGTGTCACTGTTCCAGGGTGGGAGATGATGTGAGGGGCCCGTCCACAGATGTGGAAGTGCTCGGTCATTCTTTCTGACAGTCAGTTCTTGTTTGGAGGGTGGGACCCATGTGTAAATGTGAGGCTAACCTCCAGCCTTGGTCACAGGCTGAGAAGGGGACTAGTGTTTACTTAGCACTACCTAACCCAGCTAGCTGTGTTGCGTGTGTCAGAGGTTCTCTGGCTACCTTAGAAGGCACCGACGGCTCACAACTGTGGACGGGGTGCTCCTGGGACATCCCGGGTACTGTGTGCTGCTATGCTCTTACAATGGAGAACTAACCTGACCCTAGATGTCACTAATCCTGGGTTTGTTCCCTCAGACTCTCATCTTACAGATTAAAAAAAAAAAAATGGAGCTTCAGAAAGGTGAAGTGTCTTGGCCAAGGTCACCCAGGCAGCTGGATTTGGCTGGCTCGTGACTGCTACCAGCTAGCGAGTAATGATTTCAAGACAGGGCCCACTGAAACCCAAAAAGGTGCTGGATCTAAGGACAGAAGCAGTGTTATGTCTGGAAAGCTCAGAAACAAGAAGATAATGATTCTTTGGAAACACTCACTCCATGACCAATACCTGATGGGCTCACCCTTTTACATCCATTTACCTAGGATACCTTGCCCACATCAAATGTCACGGTGCCCTAGGCCCCAAAGGAACAGGGCCAGGGGTAGCAGGAGCTACCACAGTCTCTCCTCTATCCTTGTGCAAAAGACTGTTTTACTTCAAGGCCCCAGAGAACTATTCTAGGCATCTTGAAGGGAAGTAAATAGAGGACAGTGCTCCTGCCCCAGAAATGATGACACTCCACAGAGGCTATTTTGTGAAACAGGGACTGACTCCATAGGAGATAATAGATCTGAGGCGGGGCAGGTAGGGATTGAACAAGCAGTTCAGAGGCCCGGTCAAGAGGGCAGTTGACAAAGGCAGGAATAATTAAGAACGAAGATAAGACTTTCTAGGGTGTTAAAATCACTTTCCAGGGACTATGGCTCAGCCGTATGCTGGTCCCTAAGAGTTAGGTGTTACTGTTCTTCCCCTTGTACTGTGAGGCAAACGGAGGAGCTTTAGGTGGGATGGGGGTGCTGACCAAGGTCATCAATGAGGGGCTGAACCCCAGAGGCTGACTCGGGTCCCAATGCCTCTCGAGGGTAAAGGGGGGTTAGCACGTTAACTGAACGTTTGAAAGATCAAGGTCACACAGAACAGCCTGTCGGCTGGCAGCAAAATTCCCATTTTGGCTTTATCTCTGGTGGGTACGAGGGCGGCTTCCTGCAACGGTCTCGTCCAAGTGGGCACCTTTGCTTAGGGATGGGGAGCGCTGGGACAGTAGGCGCAGAGCTCCGACGGAAAGAGAAACAGAAGTAAGGACAAAGATGCAGCTAGAGTTCTTCCAAGGTCACCGTAAGCCGAGGGCATGAGCGGCCGTGTTGGTGGGGGCGTCGAGCTGCTCTTCCGGGCGTCAGGAGATGCGCGTGGTGGTCGCTGATCCGGCTCCAGCAGATCACCCACGGGGCACTCCTTACGGGTGGATGGCGCGAGCTGCTCTTGCAGAACTGCTGAATGGGTCTTGGCCTACAGACTCAGCAGAACCACGACCTGACTGGGGTCTGGGGCGACGCATTTCCAGCCCCAAACTCTGACTGTGCGGCGCGCGCACGAACCGGCTCTTGGCCGACGCTCCCTGGAAGCCGGGAGGGGGCTCCGCCCAATCCCCGCCCAATCCCACCAGACTCCGCCCCAGCTCAGTCCATTCTCCATTAGTCCCCGCCCAGTTTCCGCATGAGGTGCCGCCCCACCCCGTCCATTTTCTACAAAGATCCCCGCCCACTAGCAGATTGACCCCGCCTCCTTCCCCGCCCATCGCTCAGCCCTCTCTACCAAGGCCCCGCCCATACACCATGACCCCGCCCAGGTCCCGCCCCCGCTCCGCCTGCCCCGGGCCCGCTGAGCGGCGCCTGTCCGGGATGCGGAGCCCGGACGCCTAAGCCGCGGCGCGACCTCGGCGCGGGAAGTTCGGGCGCCGCGCGGCTATGGAGGCACCCGGCAGCGGTGGTGGTGACGGCGGCGGGGACCCAGGCGGGGACGGTGCGCATCCCGATGCTCGCGGCCCCGTCTCCGGGCCGTGCGCGGCCGCCCGCGACTCGGAGCGCCAGCTGCGCCTCCGTCTGTGCGTACTCAACGAGATCCTGGGCACCGAGCGCGACTACGTGGGCACCTTGCGTTTCCTGCAGTCGGTGAGCTCCCGCCACCTGTGGCCGGCCGGCCCGCGTTGCGCTTTTGTCTGTGGCTCCCCGCCTTGTGCATAGTTTGAAATGGTTACATCCGCGCGGCCGCTGCCCGGGGCCGCCCCGCTGGGGGGCCAGTGTAGGGAGAAGCCCGGGTAGGGGCTCCTTAGCTGCACCGGGGACCCTGGGCTCCGTAGCCTTGCCCCAGCTCGAATTGCACAGTCAAAGCCTTAGACTGCAAAACAGCGTCCGAGTGCGTCTGTGTACCACGCACCTTACACTGGTATCAGCAGACTGTGCCGTTACCGGGCTCATCAGTAGGTTATATTTTCTGATCCTTAAGATCAGGGAAGAGTTCGGCTCCAGAGAGGTTGAGTCCCTTGCTCTGGATAGTTCTGCAGGCTACGTCGTAGGGTTGGATGCAGGGCGGTGACCCAGGGCAGCCCTGCGGGGGCTTTAAACTCCGGTACGTAGTTGCCCTGGTGTCTCTAGTGAGAATGAGGAAGGGGCCACTTCCCTACCCTCCTAGGAAGTGAGAAAACTGGAGGGGGTGGGAAGGGCTGGTCTTAGAGACCTGAGGGCTTTAATCTCCGTGCCTCCTGCTGGGGCCGCTTTAACTCCCTTCTTGGGTTGGAGGAAGTCTTAACCCTGCTTCAGGAAGGCGTGCGTTTGTGTGTGTGTGTGTGTGTGTTTCAAGAGACCCCCAATCACACTGGAGTTCTCTCCATCTGGGAAAAAGAAACACTCAATGGCTTAAGGATGCAGGGGAGTCTGTGTGAGGTCGGGGGGGGGGGTTCCCACTGAGGGAGGAGGGAGTACGAAGTTGGGGGGGGGGAAGACGCTGTGTGGAGGCATTGAAAGCCCTTTGGCCCAAGGATCCTTCTGGAAAGGCCTGTGAGAATAAGACAGGGTTGGCTTTCTTTCCCATCTCTTCCTCTCTCACAGTTGAGAAGGGGGTGGGGGAGAGAGAGAGAGAGAGAGAGAGAGAGAGAGAGAGAGAGAGAGAGAGAGAGAATCGGGTAGGGCTTGAAGCTGGCAGTTTCTAAATGAAAGAGGCAGCCACTCTGGCATTGCTGAGCAATGACAGATTCTAGGGAACTCCTCACTTCCCCCTCGCAGTGACTGAGCTGCTCAGCCTTAAAAAGAAACAGGAAATCTAAACTAGTTTTTATATTAATGGGGGAAAAAAAACAAAACCCACTCCCCCATGTGTGCCCCTGGCTGTTGTGCTAGGTTGACTGCGGTTTTAAATCGTCCCTACGGAGACGGGGCCGCTAGGATAATGGAAATTGATTAGAGTCCACATTCTTAGAATTAAAGAAACCAGGGGGGGAAAAGTTTTCTCTGACTTTCATGTCATCCCAGGACACCTGTCGTTTGTGGACAGCCATTGTTGTGTGACTGGGGCATTCTGAGATGAGCCAGACAGACATTATTGTGTCTTGGGACACCGTTGCTTCCTGTGTTGACCTCGGTTTCCCCACGTGTACAAGAGCAGGGGACCCCAGGCTGCTTTTCTGCCTTGCCCTTACTTGGGTCCCCAAGCCAGTGCCAGAAGTGGAGGACTGATTGTGTAACCTGAGTAGTGTGTCTTGCCCTGTGAGCCCTGGAGGCCACCTCTGGCCACTAGGGAATGGCCCTCAGGCAACCCGAGGGAGGCCACTTAGTCCTGGAAGCTTGGCCGGGAGCTGCATGCTCTTCTGACCACCCGGGCTTTTCTGCATGCAGTAGGGCACAGAAGAGCGGGCAGCTCTTCTGGGATTCTCCCCACCCCAACTTGTCAGCTTTTGTACACCCTGGCTGGAGGGGGTTCCCTGGGCTCCTGGCTGTCTGGGAGGAGCCAGTGTAGTTTTACAGTGGCAAAATGGGTTCTTTAAAAAGTCCAGAGCTTGAGCTGGTGGGAAGGATGAGAGCTTTCGAGGCACTTGCCTCTAAACCTGAGAACCTGAGTTTGATCCCTAAGGCCACACCATAGCATACGTGCACCCCTGAAAATAAATAAACAAATAACAAATGAACAAACAACCAGACAGATAAATAATATAATACAAGGTCCAGAGCTCCAAATTCAGAGCCAGACTGTGTGGTGTGAGGCCTTTGGCTCTGTGATTTAAGGCAAGCTGGCTTGACATCTTTGGGCCTTTATTCCCTTATAAAGTGGGAGAGGAGACTAGAGGTTGTCCTGTTGGTTTTATAGGATTGTGTAACTTATCTTGAATACTCTAAGCAGTGCCTGCAGGCAGTCAGCTATGTAAATATCAACTGGGGTTATTCCTTATGTGATAATTAATCTTACAGGTGAGTAGGGTAGTAGGTTGAGCTCCCACAGAGGAGGCTGTCATAGGGAGCTGCCCGGAGGGAATGGGGTCTGAGCCTTCACTAGAGACAGCCTGGGGACTTCCATTGAGTTTCCTGTTGATCTCTAGATTCCAGCTACGGAAACCAAAGAGTCTGTTCTGTTCCCCTCCTGAGGCTTCAGAGCTCCTTCAGCGTGCCCACACTGGATTTAGGCTTCATCCAGACACTGGGTTGTGCCCTTCCTTGTCTCCTAGGATCCTAGGACCTCAGCTGAGGAAGCAGAAAATTTTGGGATGCGTTATGGTGATGTTAGCGCAGTCTTAGGCCACTGTAGATGCTACTGACCGTGCAGGGGTGGTGTGTGTGTGGGGGGGTTGACTGGGAACCTTGGGTCTCTACTTTGAGATCTTGGGGCTGTTTTGGACAGCACCAGTGGGGATAGTAACATGACAGGTGCCATTATGTAAGAGCTGACCTTTGTCATTTAGTGCCCAGCATTCTGCCTGTGGCAGCCACTTAACCCCTCCGAGAGAAGGGTGCTGTTGATAGCCCACTGACAGATGAAGAAACTGAGGCAGCAAGTTGAAGTGAGCTCCCCGGTGGCCCCATGTCCTCTCTGCTCTGGGTTTATTGGTGGTGAGTGTGGGGCCAGGCTTTCCCCCATAGACCAACTTGTACCATGCCTCAGTTTCCACATCTGTACTTTGGGTGCAGTGGAGCAGCTCTTTGACACAGGTATCATGGAACTTGAATGAGCCTGAAGTTAATGCCTACTGTCTGACACACAGTAGGTGGTTGCAGACCGATGATGGTGTTTTGGGGTAACCGTTGGTAGATAGGATGTCCCTTTAGAGTTAGACTGGCTGAGTCCTTCACTCCCTGTTCCTTGGTTGGGTTGGTTAGAGTGCTGGCAAGGAAGAAGATACTGCATGGTGGGCAGAAAACCCTGGGGTTTGGGGTGGGGGGGAGGTCCTGTCAGCCTTGCCCTGAGGACTCCTCTTGAGTGAGGACAGAGACCTTGTCATTTCCAGGCATCCGGAGGGTCTTCTCAGGCCTACCCCAAGGGATCATGGGTACACAGCTCCCAGAATGCATCTCATGCTTCTGCTTTTTGGGGGAGGAGACTAATAAAGATTTTCTCTCCAGAGCCTGCTCACCAAAACAAGAAATTGTGGTTTGCAGAGTCACTCCTTGTTTTGTTTTGTTTTTGCTTTTTTTTTTTTTTTTTGCCCCTATGTTCCTAGCCCTACCCTAGGGAGAAGGGCCTGGGCTGGGTGTGCAGGGCACACTTTGGGTTCTGCAGTCTTCCGGTCAGAATGAGTACCTAGTGGCTTTGGGCATCTTTGTGGGCTTGTGTTTGGAAAAGCAGGGTGCTGCGAAGTGTGGGCACAGCAGTTCTGCCTTGGGGACGTAAACAGTAATCATGGGGGCGGGGAGACAGCTCAGTGGGTAAAGCACTGGCCTTGCAAGTGTGAAGACAAGAGTTCAGCTCTCTAGAGCCCAGGGAAAAGCTAGGCAGGTGTGGCTGTCCGTTTTTAATCTCTGCACTTGCTATGTAGAGATGGGACCCTTGGGGCAATGTGACCAGCCAGTGGGAAAGCTAGGGGCTCAGTCAGAGACCCTGCCTCAGTATAGATAGAGAGAGAGGAGAGCAGCTGGCATCAACGTTGGGTCTCCCGATTAATGTGCACACATGCACATATACACATACATGTACACCTACACACGTGAACATGCACATGCACAGCACAGACAGCTTGGACCAGAGCTGATGAAAACCTTTAAAACCTTATTACATTATTCATGTGTGTGTGTGTGTGTTGTGTGTATGTGTATGTGTGTGTCAATGCATCAGGTCAGGGGACCATACCAGATGAATCCCAGGGACCAAACTCAGGTCGTTAATCCTGGAAGCCTATCCCTGCCCACTGAACCATCTTGCCAGCTCCCCAGTTTTAATTTATTTTTTGATATTAGATCTCCTGTAGTCCAAACTGGCAGTGGACCTGCCATGCAGCCTAGGATGACCTTGTGTCACATGACAAAACTTTTCCTGGGAAGAGGAATCTACTCCAGTTAAGGATCCCACAACAGACCAAAGTATAGATACCACCAAAGCTTTATTGGGGTCACTTATATGGGGGAGGGGTTGGCTACTCACGGGAGCAGAAATGACTCCACGACAGTTGCCTCATCAAAGCCCACACAGCACAGATTGCAGCTCAGGAAGCTGAGAACCTGGAGCACACACCACCACCTGCAGCAGCTCAGGGGGCCGGAGAGTGTCCCTTCCAGGTGGCTCAGCTGGTCTAAACCTCTTCCAGCAGCTGGGCTGGTTTTTGCTTCATCCAGGCAGCTCATCTGGCAGGAAGGGGCCTGGTGAGTCTGCTCAGCTTCAGGGAGTTCCGGAAGCTACCTTTTGGTTGTTCACCTCCTTGCTTAAGAAGCTCCCTGTAGGATGGAATGTTTTAATCTTGAAGGAGACTGTTATACAACACCCTACCACTTCCTCCTGCTCTTACATATATCCTGCCCCCCTCCTCCCCAGTGATCCCCAAGCTTTGGAAGGAGTGACCATAGATGTCCACTTATGACTAAGAAAAAGGCCACCACGCAACGGTGACAGTCACTTGTTCTCAGAAGCTTCACAGGGGGTTATGAGTTGAGGCTGATAAATGATCTATGGGCGTAAACACATCTATGGGACAGGCACGACACGTCCGTCTAGTGACTTAGCACCTCCCAGCCACAAGTTTTTGTCCTGGCTTACAGTACCAGATGTAAACCCTTTCTTGTGGTGTAGGCCTTAAATCTGATTGGAAGGCTGTACTCATGACAATCGAACCACTATTGTGCAAGCACGCACAGCCTGCCTTGCCTGTCAGTGTTTCAGCTCCCAGGGTCTGTAGCCTGGCAGGAATGTTGGTGACAGTTCTCTACCAGTGCCCTGCAGGCCATCTCTGGGATTCTAAAGGCCAGCTGTCAGACTGGCACTTCCCAGTTCAGTCTAGCTTAGTTTCTCCATGTCCTGCAGTCAGATCATGTACACACACATGCATGCACGTGTAGTATCTTCAGCATTAGGGTCTTGCCGTATGATTGGCATGTGACCAGCATCTGTGGCAGTAGCCTTTATGGTTTGTGGAGCCTCTGGGGCTTTCCTGGCTAACAATTCACAAGGAGGTGGCCCATCCCCCTCCCCACCCCGGGACTAGGGTTGTCACTTAGCAGCCTTTTCAAATCACCCAGCCCCAGCAGGGTTTCAGGGTAGGTAGAAGTATCATTGGCTTTCCAGAGTTGCAAAACACCCAACCTTATGTCATCTATATAACAAGAACTTTTTGCAGGTGACAAGGAGACATCCCAAGCCACCCGTGGCATAACAAATTGTGGCGTTACATAGCCTAGGCAAAGCCCTGAGAGTCTGTTGTGGTCCTTTCTCAGTAGATGTCAGGTCATCCCAGAGGTTCACAACTGAGATAATAAAACGTAACACAAGCAAGGTCTAAGATAGCCCGGGAAGAGCCCATGAATTTGCATCAATTGCTTCCTCCAGAGATCAAGATTGGTTACAAAGCATGGAGAGGGGGCG
Organism: Mus musculus; assembly: GCF_000001635.26. Lineage (NCBI taxonomy): Eukaryota > Metazoa > Chordata > Mammalia > Rodentia > Muridae > Mus > Mus musculus. Next base: position 166,707,633 of record NC_000068.7, on the reverse strand, counting down.
CTAACTTCATTAGCTCCCTGTGATCTTTAGTCATTCTCTCGAAGCCATTTCCATATCCCGCAGTTCTCCCACAGAGCCTCCCTTCAGTTCCCCACACCTGATGAACTCAGTGGGCCTGACTGAATTTGCTCAGACCGACTCAGGGCCTAGGGGTGTGGGGATGAGGCCCTGCTCTCGCCAGCTACCCGCTGGCTTCCTGGGTCAGAGCCCCCCAAGCTGGCAATGAGGATGTAGCTGTACCTGTTGCTACTCCGTCCACCATACCTGGCTGTTGGGGGAATTCCTCACTGGGAAAACTCTCTCTGCCCCTAGTATAACCTTTTGCTGGAGGTAAATATACCCTCCTTAGTTTTGGGATAATGACCCACCCTGGGACAGGTTTGACTGTCTTCCCTTGTATTGTTCTGTAACAGTTTCTGTAAACTGCTCCCAGGTTTTAAGGCCACCCAGAAACCCCTTGGCGGACACAGTTGGACTTTCTATCAGCTCTTCCTTAGAATTCCAGCTTGATACACACAGATCTTGCCACAGTTACCCAGGAACCCAGACAGACCTTTTTACTGTCTCCTACAGGATGCTCTCACACTTGACAGACTCTTCTTCTACGTGTTGCTCAAGCCTTCCCTACTTTATAAAGATCTTGCCCCACCAACCAACTCAGCAGATGCTAAAGGTTCAAACCAACCTCCAGGTCCCTGTTAGCTCAGCTTTAAACAAACAAACAAACAAACAAACAACAAACAACAAAAATCTCTTTGGTGAACAGAGTTCTACCTGGCCCAGTGAACTCTGGGTCAAACACAGCTCCTCTTATTCCTTTCCTAGCTCCTTTAAGAGTGCCTGCCCCTCCTCTATGGTCTGCCAGCTCCTGGTCTTTGTGGGGACCTCAGATGGAGATAACCATGTGTTCCTAATGGCTCTGATAAGCCAGTCTGGGAGGGACTGGTTTCCCTCACACCGTCTCAGGCTTGTCTTAAGGAGGGATGGCAAGTCACATCACTCAGTTTTTTTGCTGCCTCCTCAGCAGCCAGACTTGGTCCCATCTGCTTTCACGTCCCCCCAGCTTCACAAGCCAGAGCTGTAACAGGCTCTTTCACTGATGGTTTAAAAGTCTTCCCTAATTCCAGCAGTTTAAATGCTGAATATTGCCCGATCACACGAGTTTCTTCCATTGGACCGTGGTTAATGGCCCTGTCTTAGTCAGGGTTTCTATTCCTGCACAAACATCATGACCAGAAGCAGTTGGGGAGGAAAGGGTTTATTCGGCTTACACTTCCATACTGCTGTTCATCACCAAGGAAGTCAGGACTGGAACTCAGGCAGGTCAGGAAGCAGGAGCTGATGCAGAGGCCATGGAGGGATGCTCTTTACTGGCTTGCTTCCCCTGGCTTGCTCAGCCTGCTCTCTTATAGAACCCAAGACTACCAGCCCAGAGATGGTCCCACCCACAAGAGGCCTTTCCCCCTTGCTCACTAATTGAGAAAATGCCCCACAGCTGGATCTCATGGAGGCATTTCCCCAACTGAAGCTCCTTTCTCTGTTATAACTCCAGCTGTGTCAAGTTGACACACTAAACCAGCCAGTACAACCCCCATCTGAATGCTGTATTGCAGATCTTCCCTCTTTTTCTACTGGAGGTTGGACTTGAGGGAGATCTTTTATTGCTTTTACCACCTTTCTCATCCACTTGTTTGCCTTGTAGTTACCAAATCAGCAGCTAACATGGCTAGCTGCATCTCCCTTTTGTTGTGGTGGCTCTGAAACCAGCTCCTTCTACAGTGCCATGTCAGCCTCTCGGCGTAAGCATGTCCAACCACGTACAGCAGAGGCCAGGCGACCTCTGCCACTGCTTGCTGACTTCCATGTACCCATTTCAAAGATCGCAAGATTTCTTCCAACTGTGTTCAGTTCTTGTTTACACAGTGGATCCCACTCATCAAGCAGGCTTGCGATCAAGACTGCCATCCTGCGGTTCTTCCCACAGACTCTCCTAATCCTGACGGCTCAGCCTCAGTTGCATGTATGTCTTACTACCAAGAAGCACGCAATTGCCATTGTAACACAAAGGCACATTAACACACTAGCACACTCCATACAGGAAAGAACATCTCTGTTGCAGTTTCCTCTGTAGATGCTCTTCTCGGGCTCCTCAGCCTCACTTACATCCCTTGATACCCACAGCCAGGACCATGTACTCACGCCTCCCCATCTCATCTTTGCTTCTGCCGTGTCCCTGTTTAGGTGCCAATCGTGTTGTGTGGCAAAACTTTTTCCTGGGGAGACAGAATACACTCATCCACTCGTTCCAGCTAGGAGACCCAAGATAGACCAAAGTACAGACAAAGTCCAACTTGGTGAGCCATGAGTTTTATTGGGTTATTGACAGGAATATGGGTAAGGGGTGACTCACAGGAGCACAAATGACTCAAAGACAGCTGCATCACCAAAGCCCACCTAGCATGGGTGACAGCTCACAGAGCTGTAAACATGGAGCTCACTGCACAGCCAGAAGGCAGCTCAACAGGTTGGAGAGTGTCTTTTCCAGATGCCTCAGTTGGTCCTCGTCCAGACAGCCCGGCTGGTTGTTGTTCTTTGCAGGCAGCTGCCCTGGTCTGGGTTGTCTTTGTGGTTAGTCTCTGCTTACTCTGGAGGGGCGGGGCCTAGTGACTCTACTCAGCTTCAGGGAGTTCCTGAATTGCTTTTTGTTGTTGACCTCCCTGCAGGATGGAATGTTTTAATCTTGGAGAAGAGTGTTCTCTAATTTCTGGTTCTTCATCTCCTCTTCTAAGTGCTGAGATTACAGACACGTGCAGCCACAACCCATTTCTATATTGCTGGGAATTGAACTTGGGACTTCTTGTATGTCAGGCGAGTGTTTTACCAGCTGAGATACTGGATAGTTTATGGTGTTGGGGATGGAACCCAAGGCCTTGCACATACTAAGCAAGCTTTCTACCGCTAAACCATATCCCTGGCCCCAGTGAGAACCCTTGATGATAACATCTCAGATGTCTGGGTTTGGTGGCCCTATTTTCGTGTTTGTGGCAAGCAGAGCCCCAGACAGATGGAAATTTGGGCACTGATTACATCTCTCAGCGCACAGGTATTTATGGGACACTTGCTGCCCCTTCCAGACTGTGAGCCAGGCCCAGGGAATTCAGTCGCCAACAGGGCACGTGAGGCTCTTGTCCTGTGAATGAACGGCTTTTTCTCAGACACAGGAAGGTCATTCACCATTATTTTCACACTCCTCCTGACTGCCACAGATCCTGTCACTCCAGGAGAGATGGATGGTGCAGGAGTTCCTGGCCTGGGAGACCTCAGGGCAGGAGTACTAACTAGAAAGTACTCCCTTGATTAGGTCAAGGAGTCAGGTCCTGCTGGGCAGGTCCTTTCTCAGGCTCTTCCTTCAAGAGGATGTCTTTGGAGTAGGCAGCTCCTGCCGGTGTCAAATTTCATTTGCTTATTGCTTTTTGCTTTCCTGGAAAATAGCTCTCTGGGTAGAATCCTGACATAGGGGGCTTACCCTAATCCAACGTGTGTCCTCTGACCTCCCCACCTAACTACTGAGACAGGGTAGAACGGGCCGTCACCCTGGTCTTCAGATGGCTCTGCCAGCTACAGAGCAAGTCATGGGTCATGGGCTGAGTCTTTTGTTTCCAGGTGAGAAGCTGCGGTCCTTGTGAGGGACACTGGCCCTGCAATTAGACAGAGTCCTGTCCCCAGAGCCTTGGGGACTGTCACCCTATAATCCAGTGTCCCAGAAGTGAGTCCTGGAGGAGCCAGCTGCTTGTCAGGATATGCTGGGCTTGCAGTTCTACAGAGTGGGGCTACTCTGTGCATTGTGGAACAATTTCAGTGTCATCTGTCACCAGCTAGATGCCAGGATCAGCCTCTGCCCAGTGGGACTGACTATCAGGAAAGTCTCAGAAGTCACCAGATGTCCCGTGAGGGGCGGTGTGAGCAGAGCCTTCTGATAAGAACCACTGGGCTGGGCTCTCTCTGGCTTCCAGCTTTGGGTTCCAACCTTTGGGTGCTCATGTGCACTGGTAGCAATGTGGGGACCCACTGTGTGTGTGTGTGTGTGTGTTTCGGGGAGGACCTGGTGTGTTGTGCTTCTCACCCAGCAGTGTGGCCCCTGTGTTCTCTCTCCTCTTACAGGTAAGAGCACCAACTCTGGCTGCGCTCATATTTTGGCTCTGTTCCTGGGACCTTGGACCTGATCCTTTGCCTCTGTTTGCCCGCCTGTGAAGTGTGGCTGCCTGGAGCCATCCAGGATCCCTTCCTGCAGTGCATGCAGTGGTCTGATCTGGGAGAGGGGCTCAGTGCTCTGGGTTTTCTCTGGTGGCTGCAGGTTCACGGTGTCCCTGGAAGTTGGGGAGGAGGGACCTTCATCCTCCCTGTGCCGGAGCACGGGAAGTTTCATCTGTTTCTTCACTTTCTCGGGCAGCAGGGCTCTTCCTTTGTCTTGTGGTCAGGCGCTCAATCTGTGTTTGTCAGTGGTCTGGTTCCTTTCCCCAGTGTGGAGCTGACAGTGCTCCCTTGACTCTGGGCGGAGGAGGCCAGGGTGTCATAGACTGGTGTTGGTAGGTGGCTGGCAGCCTCTGGGGCCTGGGTGTCTTCTGCCTGGAGGACAGAGCAGAGTGCCTTCACCGAGAGCTTTTATTCATGAATTCACTTCCCATTTGGTCGGGGGACACAAGTATGTACTAGGTTCTGAGTGTCTTGTTGTGTCTCACAGAGTCCTCAGATACCACAGAAAGAGTCCTTGAAAATGATGAATTGTTGTAGTAATGATACAAGGTCCTACTGTGTGCTGTGTGTCTCACAGAGTCCTCAGATACCACAGAAAGAGTCCTTGAAAATGATGAATTGTTGTAGTAATGATACAAGGCCCTACTGTGTGCTGGGCATTACACAGTTATCTCTGATCTTTTGCACAGACTCCTGTAGATGTCACCATACATCATCATTGTTACCACCATCATCATCATCATCTTTACTCTCATGACACCGTTTCTCTGTATAACCCTGGCCAACCTGAACCAGGCTGACCTTGAACTCAGAGACCCACCTGCTTCTGCCTCTCCAGTGCTGGGATTAAAGGCATGGGCCACCACCAGGCTCAGAGTGGTTTGGGAATGTGCTCAAGTCTGCAGTGGGGATGATGACACACGAAATAAATGTAGGTAACAGGTTTAGTGGCAGCTGCTCATGAAGAGTGGCCAAGGAAGGCATCTGTGGAGGTGGGAGAGCTTCAAGACGCGTTACAGGCAGTGAGAAGTGTGTGTGCAAAGGCCCTGGGGCAGGATGGTACCTGGCTGGTTGAACAGATAGATGCTAGAATGTTTAGAGGGGAGAAGATAGGATGTGGTTGGCTGGGGCCCAGTGTGTATGTGTGTGTGTGTGTGGTGTGCATGTGTGAACTTCAGGTTCACTGGGGATGTGGAGAGCCAGTGATAGTGTTCAGCAGGGACATGGTGGAAGGTGGTTTGTGTGGAGATCTCTGGAGCCTCTTGCCTCCTTTGTAGGTAGGTGTCTCTCTAGGAGACAGGTGACACACCTCACCTCCAGGCAGACCCCTGCTACTTACAGGTTGCTGCTGTGTGCCCCAGGGAGATTCTCCAGGCAAGGTCCCAGCTTCCTTGTGGGTCTGGCCAGGTCACAGGGAGGGGTAGTTTGGAGGCAGGGAGGGGAGGAGTTTGGACTGTTTGTAGCCAGGGTGTAGGTGTAGATGAGGTGTCCTGGTGGCTTGCCTTCTGAGCCCAGACACAATGCACTTGAGGGTGACCGCCTCGGCTTTCCTGTGATAGATAAAGAAGAAGACAGCCTTGTTTTCTGCTCAGGAAGTTAGTTACCTGATTAAAAACAAAAAGCCAAAAAAAAGAAAAGAAAAGAAAAAAAAAACGGTTTGGTGACACCTCGGCCCCACCCTGCGCTCAGCCGTCCTAAAGTCAGAGTGAGCCCTTTATGTGCGCTCTGAACTCTCACACACCCACCTGTGCTGGTGTGTTCAGAACCACTTCATGGGGAGGGACTCTGGGGACAGGAGGCTGGGCCAGGGCCGCAGCTGTCTTCTCGTCACGTCACGTCATGTCACCGAGGTGTTATCCTGCACGAACACAGGCTTCTGTGTGGCCTCAGCCTCCCTCCTTTCTCAAGCCGTTCTCTTTAATTGAGATGTGATTTATGTATCGTGACCCTCACCCTTCCCAAGTGTGCAGCACGTGGCTTCGAGCTCATTGGTGACATTGTGCAATTCCCGTCTTCCCCGTTACCCCTTCAGGTCTCATTTGTTTTTTCTCTAACGTGCCGAGGGTCGCCCACTGTCTGAGCCTTTTCCCTTGCTCTCTTGTGCAGTGTTCTCCTCCTCGGTCCCCCTCCACCCCCAACTCCAGCCCACTTCTTTCAGGCCTTTGCTCAAGTCTCATCTCTCCTGGGTCTTGTCTGACCTCTCGCCACCCAACCTCACTACTTCCTGTCTCTTCTTTCCCCAGTGTGATTTCCCAGTAGCCGACGCTCCTGGTGTTTTATTTAAGGAGTGATGTCTTTACCTTCCCCCAGGATGTCAGCTGGACTAGGACAGGAATATTCATTCCTGTTTCATTCACTCCCTTCTCTGGCTTCAAGAACGCCACCTGGCGCAGAGTAGATGCTCATTAAAGATTTGTTGAATGGGAAGCCTTGCTGCTGTGTATACATGCCTGCGCCGTTACATAATGTGACGGGTGTGGATTATGTAACAGCTAGTGTTTTTTGTGTAGACTTTGGGAACCTGAGATTAGAACAGTCTAGTGTTTTCTAATGTAGCCGAAGTTATGTGAGTGGGTGTGGGCCGAGCAGAGTGTTCTCCTGGACGGCATCCTACTTACGAGCCCAGGGTTCGGGTTGGTCCGTCATAGTCAGGATGTCGGGGTAAACGTTTATCTCTGCCTCTGGTCCTTGGCTTCCTTGCCTGTGAAATACTTTGGGATGCTTAGTTCTCTGCCTCGAGGCGGTTCTTTCCTCTGGGTTGTTTTCTGTCCCCCTTCTCTTTGCACAAGGACAGAGGACTGAGGACGGCAGGACCCATCCTAAGCAGGTGGGCTCTGATCCTTCATGTTTGGCTCTGCACTCTGCACACTGAGAGCAGGTACCTGGCAGGTATGGCTGCCAACAGAACCAGAAGCGGCTATTCCCCAGTTGCTGCTGCAAGGGAACCCCAAGACTGAAAGGAAGGATCTTTTCCTAAAGCACGCAGCAAAACTGCTCCCTTCCCATGCTGTGCCACCCAAAGAAATGGGAGGCTGCTGTTGTGGGCGGGGCTGCTGTTGTGGGCGGAGCAGGTGCACTGCTTCTTGAGCTGAGAGCTGAGGTCACTTGTCAGGTCCTGCAGATGTTGTGTCTTCGTTGTTAATGAGTTATAGTAAGTTAAGTGGCTTACGACTGCTTCTGTGTATTTCCTAGGGTTTCTGTGGATCGGAGGTTCGGTGCAGCATATTGAAGCTGCAGTACAGGTCCCAGCCAGGGCTGGGATGCCATCTGAGGGTGGGGAGGGAGGGGCTTAGCTCCTTCGTTGTTACTTTGTTCCTTTACTTTGTGAGGGGATGGCAGTGAACACAGGGTTTGCATGTGAGGCAAGTGTTCTACTACAAACGCAGCCATACCCCTACTGGCAGAATCTAGGCAGGTGGTCTACCACTGAGTCAGGAGCATGCACACATGCATGCCCATGCAAATGCCTGAAGGAACCCTAGTGGATTCTAGTCAAGTGTTTTACCAGTGAGCCAGTCCCCAGGTCCTCACTGAGAGATTTTGGGCAAGTACTGTACTGCTGAGCCACACCTCTAGGCTATTACTGGGAGGGCTCCGGGCTATGCCATGGCCTCAGGCTGCGCTCTGTGATAGACTTCTGTGGGCAGAATTCACGTTCCTATTTTATAGGTCTGAGCTTCCCCTTTCCCTGCTGACTGCAGTGGACATTGTAGCACTTTCTTCCTCTGTATAGCCTGGCCTCTCTGACATGGTACAAAATACTCAGTATTTTAACTATCGGCTGATTGCGTTGTAGGATGAGCCTGGAGCCCAGCCCATGGTGCCCTTCCACTGGGGACTTTAGGATCAGCCTTGAGGGTAGTAGGATGGCTGTCTGTCCTCTCTGATGCCATCTGTTCTCTTCTGTGGATTGATAAGGGCTGAGAAAGCCATTTTGGTTGCATTGGTGTCTCAATGTTGGGACTTTCCCAGGCAACTTATCCCGCAGTGACCTCCGACTGAATTCTAAAGTGCTCAGAGAGCGCTCTAGGGACTCTCAACCCTTTGCACTAGCTTGAAACTTGTATTGTGACCCAGCAAAGGCTCTGACTGATTAACCAACCCTTCTAACTACATCCAAAAAGAACGTGTATCCCGCCATGTTGGGCTGATGATCTGAGGAGGTCATGAGAGTGAAGTGGCATTCTCGGCTACTATAGCCTTCCTGGTTTCGGTACCTCCTGCTCCGTTGATCATCCAGAAGGCTGTGGTCACCACTGAGGATGGAGATGTGTCCTTCAGCTTTCACCATGTGCATTTTGTTCTGTGGGATGTGACATTACAGTTCTGTCTTCCCAAGGAAGTGATGACCCTTCTGTCATGGTGGAACACATCTCTGACCCCCTTCTCTACTCCTTGTTTGGAAGCCTGTCTGTCCCCATTTTTCTTTGTTTTCTACACCTTTCTTCCAGCATCTTCCTGTCTTTTTATCTCCAGCACATCTCTGACCGGCACCTTACAGTTGAGCCTGCTTTTTCAAATCTATTCCGGCAGCCTCTACTTTTTAATTCTACAGTTTAGCTCACGTATGTTTATTTCAGTGATTGACAAGGTTGGTTTTAGATCTAGTGTCTTGCCACATCCTTCTGGTTTGGAAAAGGGGCCTCTTCCCCTCTCATACCCACTCCTCTGGAGGTAGAAGGAGTGTTACGTGGAGGAGGTCAGTCATCTTATCTCCTCAGAGTGGCTAAGGCATTATTATTTGGCTCCCCTTGCCTCGAAGCTTCACTCTGCAGCTGGTCCCATTAACTTTCTTTCTACCGATGACCTTGTTCCACCCGGCCCAGCCTGAGTCTTTTTTGCTGTTCCTCCTGCACAGAGCAATGCCACCTGCTCTGCCTTGAGTGTCCCCACCTTGGCTCACACAGCTCCAGGTCTCATCTTGATGCCCTCCTGTCGTTTTCCCCACAGGACTGCACTCTTAGGGACCCACATAGCCAGGAGCCACCTGCCTGCTTGCTCCTCAGAATCTGCAACAAGCCCTTGTCTGCTGCGGCAGGTCATGGGCATACTCCTGGTGTCTGGCACAGAGTAGGCACCCTGTTGATGTTAGAGGAAGGCGGATACATGGGAATGGTTGGAAATGGAACACAGTGTGATAGAGCCACCCTGCCCTGATGTGTGGGGGTGTGCACCCTGGGTGAGGAGTCACCCTGCCCCTGATGTGTGTGTGGGTGCACCCTGGGTGAGGAGTCACCCTGCCCCTGATGTGTGGGGTTGTGTACCCTGGGTGAGGAGTCACCCTGCCCCTGATGTGTGGGAGTGTGCACCCTGGGTAAGGAGCCACCCTGCCCCTGATGTGTGTGGGGTGTGCACCCTGGGTAAGGAGGAGTCACCCATTGGGCTTCTTGGCCCTCACTTTACCACACCAGGGTTTCAGAAGGATCTGAGCTCTGTGTGATCCTGGCCACCGGCTAAGGTTGGCAGCTGTTGTCAGGGTGGCTCATAGAATCACAAAGGAGTACTGCAGCAAAGAAATGCTTGGCAGAGGCCTGCTCCCTACACCTGCCCAGCTCGGCAGGCACACACGTGTCATTGTCTATGAGCATAGGTACTAGGACTTGAGCCGTGTTTGTGGGCCTGCACACAGGGCCTCAGCTTAAGCTTTAAGGTCATTTTCTTCCTTATTCTTCCAGCCAGCCCCTCCCCATCCTCATTATTGCTTGGGTCCATTTGCGAGTGACTGTGGACTCAAAATATATAAGCCGGAGCCCCACAAACAGGAATTATTATTCCCAGGTAACCGCAGCTTGGTACACAAAGTCAGGAAATTTAATCTTGATACTGAACTGTCCACTCTGCAGTTAGTACCCCAAATTCCCCCATTTCCTTGAGTTCCCCAAATGTCCTTTTTGCCTATTTCCTCTGTTCTGGTAGCTTTAATGGCAGCTTGATACAACCTAGAGTAGATTTCTCAATTGAGGAATTGCCTAGACTAGATTGACCTATGGATGTGTCTGTGGGCGTTATGTTGATTGTTAGTTGATATAGGGGGGCATAGCCCACTGTGGGCAGCACCATGCCCTAGGCAGGTGTTTCTGAGCTGGGTAGGAAAGGTAACTGAGGATAAACCTGTCTGCCAGCCAGCTAGCAGCCCATGGGAACAGACAGACAGGCTTCCAAACAAGGAGCAGAGAAGGGGTCAGAGATGTGTCCCACCATGATAGAAGGGTCATCACAGAACTGTCACATCCCACAGAACAAAATGTACATGGTGAAAACTGAAGGACACATCTCCATCCTCACTGGTGACCACATCCTTCTAGGAAGGCTACAGTAGCCCAGAATGCCACTTCACCCTCATGACTTCCCAGCATGGTGGGACATACGTTCTTTTCGGATACACCTGGGAGGGTTGGTCAATCAGTCAGAGCCTTTGCAGGGTCAGAATACAAGTTTCAAGCCAGTGCAAAGGGTTGAGAGTCCCCAGCGTGTTCTCTGAGCACTTCAGGATTCAGTCGGAGGTCACTGCAGGATAAGTTGCCTGGAAAACCCCAGAGCAGTTCCTATTCTGCTTCTTTGGCTGTGAAGTGAGCTCCCTGGTTAGAGGCAATGGAATAGCAAGCAGGCCTGCATTCAACTTCCTGCTGTTGACCTCTCTAAGTGATAGAGTGTGACCTGGAATGTAAGTCACATAAACCCCTTCTCCTCAAAGTTGCTTTTGTGAGTAGTTCAGACGATGCTAAGACACCTCCCCACTGCATCCCCGTCCACCATCCGGGATGTTGTTTCTTTCTCTCCCTTTGGTGAGGTTTTTCTTTGCAATGCTGGGATGAGACCTAGGTCCTCACACTTCTGCCCTTGAGCCCTACTTTAGAGAGTTGGGGACAGCAGCATGTAGCTGAGTGCCAGATCTGAAGCAGGACTTGAATGGGCATCCTGCACTTATTACTGTACTCAAGATTGGCAGGCCTGTAGTAGATAGAGTGTTTGATGAATGAATATGGGTAGGAGGTCACCATGTTCCCATAGCCAGGACCCCGGCACCTTTGCTTGCTCTCTTCTTCCCCTTCCTATGTCCAATCATCTGTACATGTTGGTGTATCTTGCCTCTTCTGTCCTAGGCAAAATCCTGTGTGTTGCTATGAAGCACTCTTTGTCCCCAGGGCCGTTGGTGTCACCTAGTGAAGGACAGAGGACTCTGGATCCTCACAGTCCAGTTCAGATCCTGGCCATTTACAGACTGTGTGACCAGTGTTGGTTGCTGCTGTACCGGGTTCTAATGATGTCTTGGACGGATGGGGTGGGGCAGACCAGGGAGGTTCTGCAAGTCTCTTAGGACAGTGTCTGGCACATAATGAGCATTCTGAATATGAGCTATAAATTATCATAGCAATAAGACCAGACTGCTAATAAAACACTTAATTATGCTGGTATATGATACCATGCTAATCAAGTTTCTATTGTTTATTCAGCCATTACTCTTATATTGGGGGTATGGGTACCTTTCAGTTATTCAGAGTTAGAAGCTATGTGTATCTTTGTTTGAGTGTGTATGCATGCGTGTATGTCTGTGCACATGTGTGTATGCATAGGCCAGAGGACATCTCAGGTATTTTCTACTTTTTTTTTTTTTTTTTTTTTACAGAGTATCTCCCCGACCTGGAACTTGCCAGGTAGGCTAGGCTGACTATCCATCCAGTAAGCTCTAGGGATTCTCCTCTTTGGCTCATGGTACAAACTTGGCCACCACACCTAGGTATCTGTCTGTCTATCTGTCTGTCTGCTTACTTACCTGTCCATCCATCTATCCACCTACCCACCACACCCAGATAGGTATGTATGTTTGCATATGTGTTTGTTTGTTTGTTTGTTTGTTTGTTTGAGACAGGGCCTTTCTATGTAGCTCTGGCTGTCCTGGAACTCACTCTGTAGACCAGGCTGGCCTCTGACTCAGAATCTGCCAGCCTCTGCTTCCTGAGTGCTGGGCTTAGTGGTCTGTGCTACCACTCACTGCCTAGTCCCATATTTAGCTTTTAAAGCATAGCTTTTGGGGATTAATCTCAGGCCCCAGTGTATGCAAGGCAAGCTTGTTACCAACTGGGCCACCTCCCCAGCCCATGCCAGTGCTTTGCCCCTTCGTTAGGACACTCTGGCATAAAACACATTGGCACCAGAACACTAGAATCTTAGAACGAGGTCAGGGCCAGCCAAGGCAGAGACAGCACATTATCCATGATCTCATTTTTCCAGGAAGGGAAACCGAGGCACAGAGCTGCCCAGTGTCTGCCTTGGGATTTCATTGCTGCGAAGAGACACTATGACCATGGCAACTCTTACAAAGGGAAGCATTTAATTGGGGCTGGCTTACAGTTTCAGAGGTTCAGTCCATTATCATCATGTTGGGGGAGCATGGCAGCGTGCTGGCAGACATGGTGCTGGAGGAGGAGTCAAGAGCTCTCCATCTGGATCCAAAGGCAGCTTAAGGAGACTGTGCAGCATACTGGGCATAGCTTGAGGATAGAAACCTCAAAGCCTGCCCCCATAGTGATATACTTCCTTGAACAAGGCCACACCCACTCCAAGAAGGCAACACCCACTCTGATAAAAGCCACACCCACCCCCAAAAGGCCACACCCACTCCAAGAAGGAGTAGTCAAATACATGAGTCTGGAGGCCATTCTTATTGAAATCACCACAGTGACCCAGGGTTACCAGTTGGTTGCTGAGATGGCACTGGAGCTCACGTTTCCATATGGTGACATCACATGGTGACAGTCAGCTTTAACCCTACTGACAAGGGCCTTTGAGCACCAAGGAAATGGAGAAGGAGACTGGGATTGAGCCCTCTCTGGATGCAGTGGATCAACTGTGTGCCTGGGAACAGTGTCTTTTATTTCAGTGTCCATGACAGGAGAGGGTGGGCTGTGTGTTTCTTGTAGGAAGTCACAGTTGGGTTGACACTGTGGGTCAGGTCTCAGTGTGATTGGGGAGCTGTGATCAAGTTAGAGCACCTTCCCCATCCTTCATGGTTAGAACACAGGCTACAAATTGGGGCTCTTCAGGCCAGATCAGGCCCCTAAGTGGGTTCTGTTGGCCTGCACAGTATTTTAGATTTTTCTTATTAGTTGTCAACATTGAGAAAGAATTTTTTGAGCCTGGCAGTGGTGGTACAGGCCTTTAGTCCCAACACTTGGGAGGCAGAGGCAGGCTGATCTCTGGGTTCGAGACCAGCCTTGTCTGTACAGTGAGTTCCAGGAAAGCCAGGGCTACATGGAAAAACCCTTTCTAAAAAACCCCAAAAAGGAAAAAACCTTTTGATTAAAAAATTATTTCTTGCATGAAAATCTATTTTTATGGCTTGCATATCCAGCTGAGGTTCCTGCAGGCAGCCCTGACTACTTGAATTTTGGTTGTCAGTGCACTATCTCTGGTTTTGTTTTATAATTGAATAGTTAAGAGGATAAAGGAATATTTCTTCCAACTTGTTTTTGTCTTTTTGTCAGACACATAAGGAATGCATGTTCCTTACAGGAGAGAGGAGTTATTTTGAAGGACCATCCTTTGGTCTCCTCTGTTCCTACTGGGGCATGGGCATTTGAAGTGGAGGTGCCAGCCAGCTCTTGGGTGGTCCTTCTCTGTCTCTGTGTGGAGAAGAGGGAGAAGGTTGTCTCCAGAGGGGCTGATTCTGTGGCCCAGCCTCTATTTCCTGTAGCCTGTGGGCAGTCTCTTTTGCAGTGTCAGCTGTGGTACAGGATGCTCTCACGTCCATCTGTCCTACAGACTGCTCCATGTCCCTTTGGGAGGTCCCTACAGTGAAGAAGCAAGGGGTTTCCCCCACAGTGTGATGAACCGCTCAGGTGCTGTCAGGTCTTCCTGCCCTTACATCTAGAGCCGTTGTCCTTGGCTCGCCCTAGTCTGTGTTTTTGAAACAGTAGTCACCAGCAAGAGCTGTCTGTCTGTCAGGATTCTTTGTGACAAGTGACAGAAAAACCCACCCCAACAGCCTCCAGTAAGAACAAGAACTGGCAGCTAGCAAGATGGCTAAGCAGGTAAGGGTGATCACTACCAAGCCTGATGACTTGAGTTGATTTCTTGGACCTATGTGTTGGGAGGAGAGAACTGATTGCTGCAAGTGTGTGCACACATGTATACACACACTCACCCACACACACTCTCTAAATACAGTTAAAAATATTAAAAACAGGGCGTAGTGGCTAGCCTGGTATACATAGTGAGTTCCAGGATAGCCAGGGCTACATAGAACCTGTCTCATACAAACAAGCAAGCAACAAACAAACATATAAACAGCAGCAGCAGCAGCAACAAAAACCAGGAACAGAGAGGCCTGGGTTACAAGAGAGTCCATCATGTCCTGGGTGGGCTCCGATTTGCTATCACAGGCCCTGTGCCCATGTCTGATCCTTCACTGAGACTCGGGGCGGGACTTCCCTGCACCCATTGGAGGTGGGGGGGAGGGGTGGTTCCTAGAAAGAAGACCCCAGAGCATTGGGACCATAAAGGGACGGATGCTGGATGCTGGGTGGACTGTTTCTTCTCTCAGCTGGGGCTTCTTCCCTTGCCTCTCCTTTGCCTTCTCGCCACCCGCCTGCTTGCTTTAAAAACCACAGTCACACTGCCTCTTCCCCTGCTGTTCTAGCTCTTTCCACCGATCTCCTAAGAGCACCGGTGGTTACAGGTCTGAAGTGCTGTGCTTCGAGCACAGTGGCCTTCCCAGGAACTAAGTGGGAAGGTGTTCTCCAGTCACTTCGTTGTAAGAGAAAGGTTTTGTTTGTAACCTGTCCAGGCTCACACCAGCTGTGTGTTTGCATCTGCAAATGGTGGGAATTCTTGGGTCAGAGGATGAAGTGTGGAGCCAGGCTTCCAGTGCTGGGCCCAGCCTGAGCTCACAGCTAGTGTTTGTGGAGCGAACCAGCAAAACCAGCAGGGGCTTGGAGCCCGCTCCAGGTCTGCTGAGGCGTCTGGGCCTGAGGTCAGCCCCAGTGGGAAGCATCCTGTTCTGCTGTGCCCTCCCCTCCCCACACAGGGAGATCTGAATGAACAGAACCCAGAATGTTCCGGCAGCGCTGGCTCCCGCAGCAAGTGACAAAGGCATCTTTGTCCGGTCCCGGGTGTGAAATCATTCCACAGGGGGGATAGTGTAGGCTCTGGAGTCAGCTTGCCAGGGAGGGAGGGGCTGGGCTAAGGTGTCCCCATCCCATGCCCGTTCCTGTAATGGGGTAGCGTTTCCCCTACCTACTCTCACTTTCATCTGGGCCAGAATGCTTTTTTGTCCCCTTGCCCTAGGAGGAGAAGATAGGTCCTAAGTCTTTGAACAGTCTAGAGAAGTGCTCACCCACTGAACTACCCCCTCCTTGCAGTGCCCCATCCCTTTATTTCGTGAGAGAGTCTTTCGGGGTAGCCCAGGCTGGCCTCAAATGAACAGACTCAGGTTTGCAAGCCTGTGTCCCAGTACCCAGCCAGTATGCTCCAGACTCCGCAGATCTTGTGGGCTGAGAACGATGCGGGGCTGCCATTCTGCTGAGAAGGCGCGTGTCAACGTCAACCTTCTGTCCTTTATACCACAGTGTGCACAGCAGCTGTGAAACCAGGCTGGCATGGCTGCAGGGGACAGGCAGGGGACAGGCAGAGCGGCAGAGTGTTAAAATAGCTTGGCGGTGACTTTAACACCCTTGGCTCAGTTCCCTTGGGAATCTCTCAAGGGGGAAGAAAAAAAGCCCGTGGGTGCGCAGGGGAGATGCTCAATGGGTAAGAGCGCTTGCTTTGAAAGTGGGAGGCCCTGAGTTTGAATCCCCTATACTCATGTGAGAAGCTACACAGGGTTAGAGGTGGGGCCAGAGGGAGGCACATTCCAAGAGCTTGCTGGCCAGCCTGCCTAGCTGAAATGGTGAGTGTCTGGTTCAGGAGAGACCCTGCCTCAGAGCACCGAGGTGGAGGAGAGTGAGGGAAGATACCAGAGGCCCTGATCTGTCTTCTGCATGCGCACTTATTGGTGCACACACGTACACACTCACACACTCACACACACACACACACACACACACACACACACACACACTCACATATACATGTGCACACACACATGCGCACACACAGTGCATATGAAAGATGTAAAGCTGTGGAGATTTTTTTCCAGCTGCATTTCTAATGACACAGTAAAATGATAACCAACAGGTAAACCGCAGAGGTGGGCATTAGCAAATAGCTTGTTAGACCATCAAGCGTGCTTTGCAAAGAATGTTCTTGACCTCTGACCTCTCTGTGGATAGGAAGGCAGCTAGAGTAAGTGAGAAAGGCAATCCCAGTGTTTAGGGGGAAAACAACAACAACAACAACAACTACTACTACTACTACTACTACTACTACTACTACTACTACTACTACTACTAAACAATAATAGCACAGAAGCTGGGCTTAATGTAATCCTGGCAAAGGAGGCAAAGGCAGGAGGATCAGGCAGGCTTTCAAAGTCGTCCTCATCTACATAGCATATTTGAGTCCAGCCTGGGCTACATTGGATTCTATCTTAAATAGAAGAGGAAGAAGGAAAAGGGGAAAAAAAAAAGCACTAAAAGGCTCTTTGGGTGGGCATGTCAGTTGGCTTTCTGTTGTGGTGACAAAGCATCCGAGAACGTCAGTTCATGGTATTTGAGGTCTCGGACTTGGGGTTGGTCCAGTCACCTGTGATAAGGCAGTACGCCACGGCTGTGGGAACAGGTCCATGAGACCCGCTCACCTCAGGGCTGCGTCCCCAATATCCATGAAGTAGTATCTCTCCAGAGAGCTGGCTTCCTTTCCGCAGGCCATGCCTCCTAACGGTTCTGCCACTTCTGGGTAGCATCCAGGATGGTGACCCAGGCTTTGGGGGTGGGGGTGGGGGTGGGGGTGGGGGTGGAGGGACACTTGAGATCTAACTTACTGTCTGTGGTGGCACGGGCGGGTCATTCAGGAACTGGAGCTGGGGCACCAGGCATGTGAGCTCAAGGACAGCTCTTAGAAAAGAACACCCTCATCACAGAGAAAACTACTGCAGGGCACCAGGCTGCCCACCACAGGGGGCCTCAGGCAGAGAATGGGGAGAGATACTTTGTATATTTTGGTGCATTGCTGCCTTAGTTATAATTAACAGATTTGCAAATGAATGCAGAATACATTAATAATAACTCAAGCTGTATCATACATACTGTAGTCTGTGCATACCAGGCTCTTCTTTGAAATGAGGCAGGCTGGGATTTTCTGCACTGCTGTTTGGTACACATGTGTTGGTAGGTAGTGTGCAGGACGCCCCCTGGGCCCTCTGTGAGCCCCTAGTCTTGTGGGGTCAGGGACAGAGAAGACAATTGCATTATAATTGTTGTATGCGGGGATCAAGGTTGTCCTCACCCTGTGGCCGCCTCTGCCTGGTGTTTTCCATTGCTCTCTCTCATCCCTTCCCTGTACCCAGTGTGGCCCTTTGTACTGCTGGCCCTGACAGATCCCAACACAGCGCAGCTCTGTTTTTGGCCCCACTCTGCTGGGATGTTGCTGCCTAGGGAGGTCCCTTCCCTGACCATCCTGCCCGTGTGTTGATAGGAGTTGGTCCATTGGGTCCTCACAGGCTCTGAATGTCCTGAGACCTGCACATGTGTGGCCCTCCTCGCTCCTGTCACTTCACTCCGTTTTTATGGAACCTTTGTGCAGTACACCTTGACCTTGGCATTGCAGATAGAGCCGGTGGCTTGGTTCAGAGTGGGTCTTGAGGTCCGTGATCCCTTGTCAGAGAACTTTCCAGACTGAAGGCTCAAAGTATGGAAACTTGGTTTTATCTTTCTCCTCATACCCGGCTATGTGACTTGGAAGCAAGGTACATCTGTGTGTCTGCCTGCCTGCCTATTTGTCTGTCTGTCTATGCATCTGTGTATCTGTCATCTATCTTTCTATGTATCTGTCATCTGTGTACTCATCTATCAATCTTCTATCTTTTGGGTTGTCATGGTAATTGCTGACCAAGCCATCTCTTCAACCCCCATTTCTCACTTTGAGCCTTAGCTTTATATTCATAAAGTGGGAACCCCAGTAGCTCTCCCCTCCTCTGATCCTTGTCCCACCCGAATCAAGGCAGGTTGTAGCAGCTGTATAGTATGCTGCTGGGTGTGTGGCAGGCGACTCAGTAATGATAGGTGTTACTAAGGATAACACAGGCCCAGCCATGAGTTGAAAATAAACAGGATAAGCAAGGTTAAACCAGGAAAAAAGAGAGGGGTCCTTTACAGAACACCCAGAATATAGCCTCGGTTCCATAAACCACTCACTGATGGGCCTTGGTAACCATGGTGATGGATGCACAATCGTGGTTCTTGAGGGAGACCTGTTTTGCCGGCCAGGGGACCTACAGAAATGCAGTGGCACTGGGCTGTCAGGACTAGGAAGGAATGATACTACTTCCATTGGATACCCAGCATAGGGGTGCTGGGAGGTATCTGGGGCTGAGGAGGTGGCTTAGCAGGTAAAGTGCATGCCAAGCAAGCATGAAATCCAGAATCCAGATCCCCAGAACCCACAAAAAACCCAGACAGGTACAGTGGCAGCTGCCATACAGAGACAGGATCTTGGGACCAGTGGGCGAGCTAGGCTCCCGTCAGTGGGCTCTGGGACCAGAGAGCACTTGCCTCGGTGGATGAAGTGGAGCAGTTGAGGAAGAGCAATGATAATCAGCTTCTCCTTCTGGCCAGTTTTCTGTTAGCCTGACCCAAGCTACAATCGCTTGAGAGAAGGCTAGCCTGGTCTACAGAGTTTCAGGACAGCCAGGGCTACGCAGAGAAACCCTCTCTCAAAAAACAACCAACCAAACAACCAAACAACCTAAAAAAGAGAGTTAGGGACTCTCAATTGAGAAAATACCTACAAAAGATTGCTCTGTGGGACATTTTCTAGATTAACGATAGATATGGGAAGGCCAAGCTCACTGTAGATGGTGCCTTCCTGGTGGTCCTGGGTTCTCTAAGAAAGCAGGCTGAGCAAGCCACGGGGAGCAAGGCAGTAAGCAGCACCCCTCCGTGGCTTCTGCTCTGTTCTTGCCTCCAGGTTCCTGCCCTGACTTCCCTCAGTGATGGATTCTGATGGGGAAGTGTAAGCAAAATAATCTCTTCCTCACTTTACTTCTGGTCATGGTTTTGTCACGGCAATAGAAAGCAAACCGAGACAACACGCGTGATTGTGTAGATGCATACAAGTTCGTCCCACGTCTGAGTACGCATGCATCAGACAAACTTCTGATGGCCCCACAGAGAAGGGTCTGGTCTGCAAGACTGGCCCTTTTTGTTTGTTTGAGACAAGGTCATGCAATTTAGCTTTGGTTGGCCTAGGACTCCTTCTGTAGATCAGGCTAGCCTTGACTCACAGAGAACTACCTGCCTCTGCCTGTAAGAGCGCTAGATTTAAAGGCCTGCCCCACCATGCTCTTAGCAGTACATGGGATGCTGACAGATGTCACTTACTAAGTACTTTGAGAGGGAGGGAGGGCCTGAAGCTGAGAGGACTTGGAAGCCCCTGGCCTGTTTTTGTCATAGCACTTTATCAGGATGCATAGCTGCCTGCCGGCCACCATGGCACTCCTGCCGAGACACCTTCCCATTCTGCACTGTGAGTCAGGTCTTTGGTAACTCTGGAAGGTGGTGGGAAGGGTCTCTGTGACTCCTGGCAGATAGTGTCTGCAGCCTCTGCTAGCCCAGCTAGCTGCTCACTGTCTTGGTTTGGTGTCTGAGCCATGCACTAGGGTTGGGAGAGAGCCTAGAGCCACCCCGCTTCTCTCTGTGGGGCTGAGCGGAGATGGCTGCAAATCCCATGTCTGTAGAAAGTCCTGTGGGAGCAGGGTCCTTGCTACTGCCCTCCCCCAGTACAGGAGGATGGGAGTTCTGAAGGTCCAGTGGAGGGAGGAGGGACAACAGTTCCCTCAGGTTTTCCTCGCTGTGGCAGTCTGTGGCTGACGGTGTCCTTTGGTAACCTTTGCTCACATTGCATTCCCACACTGACTTCTGCGCAGACCTGGGCGGCTCTGTCTAGATGACACCAGATATCTCTGTCGTCGGACTGCTCAGCAGACCCCCGAGAACCCACCATCTTCCCACTGTTCCTAAAGCCCCTGTGGCCTCGGCATAGCTTGGTGTCCTCTGTTCAATCTTCCTCCCCAACTGCCCCAGCCACCAGGATATCCTGCCGTCCCATCTCCACAGTAGGCAGAGTCTGGCCTCTCCTTGCTTCTTTTCCTCTTGCCTCAGCCACACCCCATGGTGATGGTCTCAGCCTCCTTTGTCCCCACCAGGAAGGTTGCCCTTCCCCTGGCCCCCTGCTTCCATCCTGGCTCTTGCACGTGGCTCTCCCCAGGGACCTTGTTAGTCAGCTCACTCCTCTCTGCTCTGAATAAAAGCCTCAGCTGTCCCGTTCTCACCTCCACTCTGTTTCCACTGCTCAGACCTCATCTGCACACATCTAAACACCTCCAGCCCCAGGGCTGGTCTGAAATGCTCCCCAGGTATCTGCAGGCTTGCAGGCCTCTGCCAGGCATCTTACCTGTGGGCACCCCGCTCTCTGACCTGGGGGTACCCTGACCTGTCTGACGTGTCAGCTCCTCTGTGTTCTCTCTCTGCTCTTTCAGTTGCTCCTGGTGGTTGTGTCAGTGGAACAAAAGGTCTTGAAGTTCAGAGGTCTTGTCTTTTCTGTCTCCTGGCTGAGGGAAGATTCTCCTGGCCATTGTCACTTGTCCCCTTCCCAGGTCAGACAGAGGCAATCCATGGGGTGTGTGTTTCATCCAGAGGAGAGATAGTGGACATGTAGGTTATGACACTTTGGGGTGTCTGATGACATCCTAATGTTTGAACACCTGGGTATCTGAGCCTGTTTGCAGAAATCCCGACTCAGTCTTTAAATAAACGAAGGCTTTGTGTGTTTGCTTGACTCATGCTTGGGCTTCAGGCACAGCTGGATCAAGGAGCTCCTTTGCCTGCTTCCTGAGTTCCTCCATTGTAGAACCCTTGTGGGGAGGAGCCCTGCTCTGATTGACCAGACTGGGCCATGGACTTCCTCCCCAAACGCCTCCCAAATGGCTTGTACCAGGATAGTACTTAAGGTTCAACTTTGAGAAACTGGAAACGGGGGGGGGGGGGGGGTGGGGGGTGGGGTGGGGTGGGGTGGGGTGGGGTGGGAGGGTGGGGGGGAGGGAAGGGGCTTGGAATGGGTAGAGTCGCTGATGGGAGTGGAGCCTGTGAGCTCTGATGACAGGCAGCGCTGCCTGTCCCCACACCTACCTCCTGTCTTATAAGCACCCCAGTCTTGTTGGGTCCCCTTCCTTTATCACGATGGGGCTCCAGATGGCTTGTCTGTCGCTCCGTAGCTGTCAGTGCGTGTCTCCCTCTCCCTCCCCTTCTGCATATGTTGCCTCTGGGCCTCTTGGATCTTGTTTCAGGGCTCAGAGCGTATGCTCAGGGGCCACTGGCTGATCTGATCCTCTCTCTTTCTGCCAGGTAAAGGAACTGTTCGGTGAAAGTGTGATCTCTTAGGCTTGCTGAGCCTTTTGGGTCCCAGGATGCTCTGAATTAGCCACGCCCGTCCTTCTTAACTTGTGGTCCAAACTGGGACACCTCAGTTTTACTGTCTGTACTAGTGTGACTTCTTCTTCTTCTTCTTTTTTTTTAAAAGACATTTATTTTTATATGCATACACTGTATGCTGTCTTCAGACACACCAGAAGTTATCGGATCCCGTTACAGATGGTTGTGAGCCACCATGTGGTTGCTGGGATTTGAACTCAGGACCTCTGGAAGAGCAGTCAGTGCTCTTAACCACTGAGCCATCTTGCCAGCCCCTTAGTGTGGGTTCTTGACCACCTAAGGCCAGATGAGATGCCACTCACTGGTCTGTGACACACTGCTGTTCTCAGGGAAGGCCCCCTTGGTTCTCTCCCTTCCTTAGCCTGTCAGAGCCTGGGTGACACCTCAGGATGCCTGTCTTCTCTCAGGGCCCTGTCACAGAGAGGCCTGGTGATCCGTGTTTTAACTGCAGCAACCTTGGTTTCTGTGTCCTGATTTTAAAACTCAAGAGTTCCACATGTTGGGCAGCAGAGCTGGCTCAGGGGGCTAAGTAAGAGTGCTCGCTATGTTAGCCTGGGGACCTGCGTTCGAGTCCCCCCACACCCACATAAAAAGCCAGGCATAGCTGTACATGTCTCCGAAACCCTGGTACTGTGAGGGTTAGAGATGGGGTTGCTGTAACTCGTTGGCTGCCAGCCTAACTTCAGGTTCAGTGAGAGACCCTGTCTTGACAAGTTTGGATTTGGGTCTAGCCTTAGGAAGCTGTGTGACTCAGAGCAGATTACTAAGCCTCTCTGTGCCTTGGTTTCTCTACCCATAAATGGGGGAGAGACAGGTGTTCTCAGCTCCAGGGGTCACTGGGTGGTTTCCATAAGATGATGACATGAGGGTTTGAGGGATAGTTCTATTCTAGTTGCCCTGGTCACATTCTTTAGTCCTTATTTCCATCCCACTGTTGGCTAGACCCCTGAGTCAGGCAGGTTCCTCCTCTACCACATCAAAGCAGCTCTCTCCCACCTGTCTCTTTTTGTGGCACTTGGTCCAGATGCAGATTAGAGGGAGGCGTTGTCCACCACTGGAGGTGACCGGCAGGAGCGAGGGCTCAGCAAGTATAGCCCAGGGCGAGCCCCCACCTCCCCAGAGGATTAGACAAGCCCCACCTCCCCCACCCCTCTCCACCTCTCTGTAGCTCCACCCAAGGGTGCATGGGGTGCCAGAGCCCCCTCTGTATTTGGGTACATGTGGGAAAGGAGTGGTCCTTAGAATAAAAAGCTTCCGTTTGGAGCAGGTGACACTATGTGCAGACACCTGGGCAGGACAACTGCAGCTCAGCGTGTCTCCTGTGGTCTGCAGGAGTACAGGGCTCAGGCATACAGGGCAGAGGACCTCACCTCTCTCTGCTTTGTCATTGCTGTGTGATATGAGGTAGCTCCATGCCTGTGACCCTAACTGGGGTTCTTGAGAAATACAGGAAATACTATAGATAGGGCAGTGATCGCTTGCCACAGGGACACACCTATTTGCTGCAGTTTCAGGGTCCTGTAAGGAGCGGAGGAGGTTCCTAGTCAGTCCCCGAAAACAAAGAGATGTTTCCATTTCCCCAATCCTGGCAAATGTTTATGGATCACCTGCTGGGAGCCCCTGCTCTCCCAGGTGCTTGCTGGAGATTGTAGCCTAGGAGTCTGTTTTGACCCCTCACTCTCTACAGATGCTCCGCCCCCCATAGGCCCCACCTCCGAGGACACGTGGTCAGGCCGGAAAGGCTTGAATCTGAGATGAGGCAAGTGATTTGGCCAGCAGTTCAGGGCCCGCTACGGAGACGAGCAGGACTTCTGGCAGGGTGGGTGGGGGTGGGGAGTAGGGAATAGGGGTGAGAACAGATGCTTATGAGATGAGGGCTTTAAGCGGGCAGAAGTTTGTGTGTGTGTGGGTCTATCCTGTGCTTCTCTGGGTCCCGTGGGTCAATTGAGGCTGAGCTAGAAAAGCAGTAAGAGGTGCTGTATACGGCTGGTGGCAGCCTGGACCAGGAGGTGTCCTAGTGAAGCAAAACTGGTCTCCTGGGATTGGAAGGGAAAGGAGGGGGGCGTGATGAGGCATCTCAGTGTCGAGGAGTCACCCGGGGGACTTCGTGAACAAGATGGAGACTTCTAGGACGTGTGCAGAGGGCTTAACCTCCTGGAGGTGGGAAACCTGGGAGTCGGGGTGGAGGAGCATCCTTGAAGGATGGGACGTTTTCTCAGCCCTGTTAGGCCACCAGGCACTGCCCTAAGTGCTGCTCTGAGATGAGCAAGAGGTGATCCAAGGCTTGGCCACCTGCTGAGGCGGGAACTAGAAGCTGGCCTAGGGAAGGCAAAGCCAGGCAGGCAAGAGATGCTGATGCTCTGAGCCTGGGTTCTGCTGCCAGGCAGGATGTAGTTTTCCCTGGGAGTCAGTGGGGCAACAGAAAGGCATGGGAGGTCAGAGCAGAGGCTGCCATTGAGTCACCTTTGAGCAGGGGTGGGGAGGACAGGAGCAGCCTGGCTGGCTAGGTGAGAAAACAGTCTGGGGACCTACGTGGGTTTTTGGGATTGCTGTTTTCTCATCTCTAGGCAGAAATCCCTGGGAAGACCACAGAGGGGCTGGGAACAGAGGCCACGCTGTGCCACTCTTTTTGGGGGGATGGGGCTGGGAGAGGGAGCTAGGTCAGCTGTGTGAGCTACTTAATACCCATGAACTTGCAATTAAATGCGGAAGTAGGAGACAAGAAGGGTGGTAAAAGGGAATATTGTTCCCAGCTCCCTGGGGAAATGGCCAGCCTCCAATGTGAATGGGCTTCAGTGTCTTGGGGGGCTGGGGTCCCCCCTCTGCTCGTCATTTGGCTCTTTGTCCTGCTGTGTTGGATCCAACCACAAAGGCCAGCTTGATTCTCACTTGCTGCTTTCTTGGGGAGCAGTAGGGGGCTTTGCCTCCAGCAGAGAGCTCTCTCTGGGAAAGGGAGGTGATGGAATTTGGGGACCATCCATATATATGCGGTCCACTATGATCAACGTGCTAGCTCCCTTGCCATCCACAGCATTTAAATGCTTGGCTCCTTCAGCAAAGTCTTATGTGTAAAACATACAGTGTTAAGTCAGGCTTGTGGACTTGCGTGTGATATGATGTCTGTGTAACTAGTTCCCATTTTCCAGAGGGAGGGCCACCAGCACCCACAGGCTGGCCCTTCTCTTTGTTACTACCACATACCCACAATTCTGATTTGTTGTTTCAAGACAGCATCATCTCATGTAGCCTAGGTTGACCTTGGGTTCACTAGGTAGCTCATGATGGCCTTGACCCTTGCTTCTGCTGGGATTACAGATCCTGAGACACCACACCTGTTTGATGGGGGTGCTGGGGACCTCCTGGATGTTAGGTAGGGGCTCTGCCAACCGAGGCACATCCCCAGCCCTGATTTCTGTCATTGAATATTAGCTTCAACGGGTTTTGGACTTTAGACTAGGATCCTGTTGCATATGGTCTTTGTTTCTTGAGAGCTTGTCTGCAAGTTCTTTCCGGGGACCAAAGCTACCTGGGTACCCTTGACCGAAGGAAGGCTAGTCCTCTGTCTGGGCAGGTTTTCCTTCCTTATAAGTGCGTAGCTTTGGGAGGGATGCACATGGAGAGGTAAGAAAGAGAGGGAAGCCTAGCAGACTGAGGTTGTCAGCCAGATTAACCCTGGTGATCAGTGGGGTGACAGACATCACCACTAGATCGCCACACATCCCTTTGTGTCTTTTAAATTAACTTAAAAACCATTATAGCCAATTTTTTTTATAAGATATGTGCATATAGAGCTGGAGAGGTGGCTCAGCCATTAAAGGCTAGGCTCGCAACCAAAAATATAAGATATGCGTATATAAAACTAGATGGCATAGCTGGGCATCTAGCACTTGGTAGACTGAAGCAGGAGGATTACCATGGGTTTCAGGCCAGCTTAGTGTACACAGTGAAACTGTTTCAAAACAACAGCAACAGCAACAACAGCAACAACACCCCCCAGCCTGTCTGGGAGATGGCCCAGAAAAATAAAAGGTGTATAAACCTGAAGACCTGAGTTTAGTTCATTAGAAGGGACACACACACAGACACAAACACACTCACAAACAAAATTAAAAAAAAAAAAACCCAACCAAAATCACCCCTATGTAGTATGTATACTAAACATCTATGTGTAAAATGTACATATGTGATTCATATGTGGCAGAGGTAGCCATGTATCCCTGTATGTGAGTTTAGGTGACACGTACCTTGTCCTTTGCTATGGAAGATATCACACAGTGGTCTCATCTGCCAGTAGCATTTGCATGGGTCTCCATCAGGTGTCAGGTGATGCTCTGTGCATTGTTTAGACTAATCCCCTGTTGTTGGATATTGGGGCTGTGCCCATCAGAGCCATTTAGCAGTAATTCATGCTCTCTCTCTCTTTCTCTCTCTCTCTCTCTCTCTCTCTCTCACTCACACACACACACACACACACACACACACACACACACACGCATCTATCTATCTATCTTTGCAACAGGGTCTCACTAAGTAGCCCTGGCTATCCTGGAGCTTAACTACGTAGATCAGGCTAGCCTTGAGTTCACAGAGATCCTCCTGCCTCTGCCTCTAGAGTGCTGGAACTAAAGGTGTGCGCCACCTCTCTTGGCCACATTTCATTGCTTCCACTGACAGACGTGGATGTGTTCTGATAGAAAATGCACCACAGACGAGCAGCTCCCTAGCCCTCAGATCCTTCCAGTGTGTTCATGTCGCTGACAGTCAAAGTGACGACTTTCGTATGCATGCATTTGGGTCAAGTCCACAGGCCAGCGGTGACTCCGAGTGCCCTGGACTCTAGCTCTTTTGTTGGACCTAATGTCTCTGAAAGCTGTGAGCACCTAGCATCTGTGCTGGCTTCGAGGACCGCCTGGGGGATGGTTTTACATTGCTTTATGTAGTGCTAGCACATTTCTGTCTTCTGCCTACCATCACTCAGTGTGGCTGCTGGAGTTCACCAGCTTGTCCCCTCTTTCTGGACACCCCTTGTGTCAGGAACTGTTCTGTCCTTGACTTTACCCACTAGCTGGGGCCAGCACCCTCTCCAGTTGTGACAGTCCAAAACATCATGTGTCCCCCTGGGGATGCCACCTGGCCCAGGTGGAAGTCTCTGGTCTGTACTGAGCTGCTCTGCAGGGAGTCCCCCCCCCTTCCCACCCCTCCACACATGGACAAGGCTGGCACGACTGTATTCTTAGTCTATAGGTAAGGAGATGGAGGCTCAGGGAGGTTGAGTCATTTTCTTGAGGTAACACAGCAAGTATGTAGTAGAACTGGGTTCTAACTCGCACTCCCTCCTACTTGTTGGGCACCCATCTTGTACCAGAGCCTAGATGTAGGCGAGCTGGGCTGTATTTGGGTTGTTAGGATAGACCCTCACCCCTGCTGACATAGGCCTAACATTCTAGGTGGAGTTGAGGCAGGATGCCAGACACCAGACGTCCACATGATGCATCAGATGGTGACCAGTGAGTGAGGGTCAGGGGATGGGAAAGTCATAGCTGTGGTACCACCTGACATTTGATGGTGTTTTACAATGACAGTGGGTGTGGGAGGGTTTCAGTGTGTCGGGTGGCACCCGCGAGATGCTGCTCATGTGATTCCTTCGTTGCTCATAGGGAAACTGAGGCACGGAGATGTTAATTTATTTGCCAGGAGATCACAGAGCCCAGAGGTTTGAGAGTCCTGTGTCAGGCTGCCTCGAGGCCAGTGGTTCTCGACCTGTGGTCATGAGCCCTTTGGGGGAGGGGGGCACATCTCAGATATCCTGTCTATCAGGTATTTACATCATGATTCATAACAGTAGCAAAATGAACAGTTATAAAGGAGCAATGAAATAACGTTGTGCCTGGGGGTCACCTCGACATGAGGAACTGTGTTAAATGGTCGCAGCATTGCGAAAGTTGAGAACCATTGCTCTAGGCCCATTGTCCTGTCCTGGGACGCTCTGAGAGTCTCCTGCTCAGGCGACCACTGGACATTGTTGGCAGCAAGAAGTCAGAGCCAGAGCTTAAACTTTTGTGCTGGTTGCGTCCAAGGCTTAGAAACCATTAATTAGGCTTGTCGTCTGTCTTTTGACTGTATGCTTCTGGTAATTCATGTTTATTGCATTTTTACAAAAGTACCAGTCCCAAACGGATGTGGTATTAAAGAGAGAAAGCTGTTCTCGGGGGAGATGGAACACGAGTGTCTCAGGAGGGGGAGTGTACCTGCAACAGACTGCAGCCAAGTCCTCCTAATGAGAGGCTCAGTTGATCGGAAGGATGGTTGTTCCCTTCCCCCTATCCCCACCCTGCGCTCTTTGTCCCCGAGGGGCTGGGATAGCTGAGGGGCTCCACCCACTGAACAGATGGAGAAGCTGAGGCTCAGGCAGGTGAGCAGCATAGGAGGTCCTGGCACCTGGATAGAGCTGAACCTGCTGGCCCTCCCGAAAGGCTGCCTTGTCTGTCTGTCCATCGACAACTCTGAGCTCCTGTCCAGGAGGGAGAGCGGGGCTTCCCCAGGGACCACCAGCAGCTGGGGCCCCTAGTGGGCCTCTGCCCCAGCCTCTTCTCAGCCCCTCTCTTTGTCTCTGTGGCCATGGCAACCTGGCTGGCCGCTTGGCACTTCCAGCCCCAGCCCCCAGTCTGGAGCTGTCCTGGTAGCTCTGGCCTGGAGCCTCCTCCCATCCTCACTGCTGGGGGCTGCCGGGTAGAGCCTCCAGGGAAGGCTGCTGCAGGCCTTCCACCCTTCTGGTCTCTTCCTTCCCTCTGAGGTTGCTTCTTGGTTTCAGTCACTGGCTTGTCTGTTTCCCTTGCGCAGTCTCCTGTGTTCTGGGGCTCTGCCAGTCCACACTGGTCTTCCTTACCTGCCTCCCCTCTCTATGCCTCCCCATCTCTGGCTGGATCCCAATACTTCACATATGGCCCCTTCATCTGAGGATGGGCGGGCTGGCTCAGAGACTTGCCCTCAGGACATGTAGGCCCCTTTCTTGGCTCAGAGGCAGGCCCTTGCTTTAGAGAGGTTCATCTATGGCCCTACACCAGTGCAGGGATCTCCACCTGTCTTTAAGGGGAAGGGGTGTCTCTTGGGAGTCTTCTTGCCCCATGGAGACTCCTTCTGGTGAGTGAAGGACACTCTGAGCTTTGAGAGGGTCCTCTAGTTTAGAAGGATACTTATTGAGAGAGAACACCTCCTGGGAAAGCCCTGGGCGGACCCTTCTTGGGGAGGTGGGCTGCAGATTCTGTGTTCTGACATCCAACCCGGTCACGTGGAAAGCTTAATCTCTTAGGAAAACCTACACGCTTTCTTCCCGTCCTCTGTGACAAGGGCAGCCCCCACCGTGGGATGTTTGGGTCATTTATGAGTGGCCTCAGCTGTTCTGCATCTACAGCAAGTAGCCCTTCTACCCAGGGGGCTACACTCGGAGGGTCCTTGGAGACCTTGGTGGGATGGAGGTTAAGAGGTGCCCTAGTGTGGCCTTTGACCCAAGCATGAGACAAAGTGACTTGCCTGAGCAAAGGTCACTAACCCTAATGCCCACAGCTGGGCAGCTCAGGTGGCCAGCTGCAGGAAGAAAAAAAATCAGATTTTGTTGTTTTGATTTTACACAGGGTTTCTCTGTGTAAGCCCTGGAATTCACTCTGTAGACTAGGCTGGCCTTGAACTCACAGAGATCTGACGACCTCTGTCTCCCAAGGTCCACCACCACCACCTGGCTCAATGCCAGAACATTTTAATCACTTTGGAAATACGCCTAAAGCCTGTTAGTGGTCACTCCCATTTTTTCTCCTCACTTACGGAAACCACAGACACACCTTTTCCTCTATGCAGTTTGAACATCACATGTTAATGGTATCTCACAAGATGTGGCCCTTGTGCCTGGCTTCTTTCACTTAGCGTGATATGTTCAGGGGTCATTATCACAATCGTTATAATTTCATTCCTTTTTCCTGGCTCAGTCATATTATAGTGAATGGACGTACCACATTTTGTTAGTTCACTCATCTATTGATATTTGGGTTTCTACTGTTGGGCTGTTGTGAGGAGTGCTGCGGGGAGTGTTTGTGTGTGGTGTTTTACACACATGTGTTTCCATTGTTCCGAGTTCACGCTTGGGTGTGGTTTGGGGTTTATTAGGTGGACTGAGTTTGGACAGTGTGTTTGTCAAATGAGACGTCCTAGCTCTTGATATTACAGAAGAATTGAGCCAGGGTTCTCTTTAACACAGACTGCTTACTGGATACAACCACCAGGCCACTGTTTTGTAGATGAGAAACCCTAGGTTTAGAAGGGTGAAGTAACTTGCCCAGGATCACGTGGCCAGGAGGCAGCAGAGGTTAATTAGACCCAAGTGAGGCCTTGCTGCAGAGCTCGCTTCCCTGACGGACTCGTGTCTGAGGTGGATGCGCATCTGAGGCATCTGTAGAACCAGTGTGCGTGAGTTCCATGCAAGGGAATGAGCGGCTGCTTCCTAAGCCAGAGCCATGGCTCCCACCACCGTTCCCAGCCGTGGTTCCGGCCACAGTTCACAAGTCTAGCATTGCGAGAGATTTCCAACAGCCGGACATGCGGACTTTTTGGTATGAAATCATTTGCTTTGTAAAAGCTGGCAAGTCAGTCACATTTGCAACAAAACAATCCAGGAGCCAAACACAACACATCTGTGGTCCACACAGGCTGCCAGCTCACACTCTGCCCTCTGGCGATTTGCTGGCAAGAGGGAGGTGCCCTGCTGGACGAGGCCTTGAATGAACCAGGGACTCTTCTCTTGGGCTGTGCCACATGGTTCTGGGTCAGGCTTGTTCCTGTTCTAACGGGGGCCCTCACTGAGCGGGGAGGGGTTAGAGGTTATTTTGGGGTCCCTCATCACCTTTTTGGGCCCTAAAATCATGAATGCTCCCTGAATGGCTTACAGCAGCCATATGATCCTGGGCTACCGACTGCGTGGTGCCTCAGTGTCCCCGTCTGTTGTTGGTGCCCCACTGGAGTTGCCTGACATGCAGACTTGGTTATTAGCATGCACGTGTGCACATGTTCTCCCATCAGGCAGAACGGGTGCCAGGGTGGCTATCCTCCCACGTGCACCACCGTCATTGTCGTTGTCATCATGTTTCTGCAGAAGTGGGGTTCCCTCGTGCACGTGACGCTGCACAGTTGGAGTTGTTTGCTGTATGTGAGCGTGTGGTTTATTCACACCCACTCCCCCCCCCCACTTGCTTTCCCACATTTCCAGAAATAAATGCAAGCTGGGGTCCTTGGGCCGCCGAGGCTGCAGCATCAGGGATGTTCCAGCGGATGGTGGAGGGACAGGGCGGGTGGTGTGAGGAGCCCTGAGCTGGGCTAGTTGTGACCCCACAGTGTGGGTGTGAATCTCTGGTGGGACCCCTGCCTGCAGAGTGGCTGTAGGAAAGTGCTGGGCTCTGCATCACTGTCTTGACCTGGGCTCCCTTTGGATGGAAGATAATCAGTTTCTCCCGGTCCTGCCCAACAGGCCTGCGGAGCTTTTCTCTGCTACCCACACCTCCTGTTTCTTCTCCCCAGCATATGGCTCACACACATTTGGTCCTAAGCTCCGTGGAGATTGATATAAACCAAAGCGGGCAGAGTCAGCGCAGCAGAGACCTGGCCAGCTTCTTGTCTTCCTGCTCACCTCCCCAGTTCCTTTCCTCCACCCTCCAACCCATCCTCCATCTTACATTACCTTGGCCCTCGCCCTCTTTCCCTGAGCACCTGTGGCCACAGAGGCCTTTGCTCCCACAGCCCCACCCCACTCCATTTTTGGTTGCAGGGCACGGTGGGGGTGGGGGGTTGAATCCATTGCCTCGCCACACCCCAGTCTCCCTTTTACTTTTTATTTTGAGATAGGATCTCACTAAGTTGCCCAGAACTGGCCCAGAACTCACTTACCCTGGAGTCTTAGCTTAGTGTCCTCCTGCCTCAGTATTTGGTGTAGCTGGGGTTTACAGACCCAAGTCAGTGGGCTTGGCTTTGTGTAGCTTCGAAGGAGGCGTGTCTAGCCTGGGAGGCGTGTCTAGCCTGGAGCTTTCCCCTGTCCCAGTCTGGCTTCTGCCACTGTCAGGTCGTCAGGTTGTCAGATCCTTCTGACCCATGTCTGTTGTGAGAGCTATGACTCTGTCCTAGCATTGTGTACTTCTGCGCTTGTATTTTTCCTACCGCCTTCCTGGCAAGGAGCCTTAGGCTTTGTGTCATGTTCACAGGGTCTCTCAATGAGGAAGAGACTGAGCTAGGTAGAAAGCCACTCAGATCCCAGGGTCTGTGCTTGTGACTGCAGTACTGTGCCGCCCCTTTTGCTGTTGGGCTCATTCACTATGCTTGTGTGCTGGGCCCATTACCCCTCTGTGCCCTACCTTCTTCATTTTGCTACTTATCCAGATACTTGCCCACCCATCCATCTGTCCACTTGTTTGTCCATCTATCCATCCATCCACTCACTCACCCACCCACCCACCCACCCATCTATACATCTACCCATGAGAGCAGAGGAGGAGCGTGAGGGGAGTTTATTTGGAAAAGACTTGTGGTACTGTGTAGAGGAGGCAGGTAGGTTGTGAGGAGGTGCTGCACACAGCCAGGCAGGAGACACAGTAATGGTTGGGAGGGGACAGTAAGTAAACCTGGTAAGATTCCCTGGGGTCTGGAATCCAAGCTGAGTGACTTTTGGATGTCAGGGAGGGACAGGAGTTGAGGGAATGACTCCTACGACCGACCGACCGGTTACACTTGTCCCAGTCTGAGGCTGAGCCCTCTCCTTTCTACCCTGTCCTCACCCCCAGGTCACAGCTTTGTGAGCTGAGCCCAGGGCTACAACTCTGAGGTGGAGCCAAGGCTTTTGCAGCTCCAGCCCCTGGCAGGAGGCTTCCCCAACCGCCCCCGCCCCCTGCCGGCTGGCCCCGCCCCTGCCGGCTGGCCCCGCCTCCTGCCCTCCTGGCGCTGTGCACGGTGGGTCATGGTGGGTCAGCAGATCTACTTCTGAGTGCTGAGCTTGCCTTGGTCCTGTTTCTCCTGAGGATCAGAGTTAGCAACTGAGACAGATCCCTGAATGAAGGAGACTGAGTTTAGAATAGCCTTGAGTGGATCGAGAGACCCCAGCACTCACTCATTCATTTGTTCATTCATTCATTCACCACTCAGATTTGCTCACTCTTACTTGCTTAGTCATGCATTCTCACATTCATTCATTTATTCAGCTATGCAGTAATTTGCCTGTTCATTCATGCATTTGTTCATTCACTTATCTACTTTTCACTCATTCATTCACCTACTCATTCACATTCATGTTCACACATTCATTCATTCATTCATTCACGCATTTGCTTACCGACTCGCTTACTTATTCATTCACGAATATGTTTTGAACACCTGCCTTGAGGGGCTGTGGTCACTAGGTGCCAGGACAGTGAAGAAGCCTGAAGGTGCTGTGTGAGGGCAGACAGCCAACAAGTAAGAAGATGAAGAGCAAGACGGTCAGTGGGGAAGAGAACAGGAGAGCAGAGCGGAGTGAGCCACGCCCTTTCGGCTGAGGGGTGTGTGGCTGTACAGAGCGATGTAGGAATGGAGTCTTTAGGAAGACTGGGGCTGCTGCAGGGTCTGGGGAGGAGGAGAGCAGTACAGGAAGCCGGAAGAGCAAAGACTGGTGTTAGCCGTGTTGTGCTGAGTGACTGAAGGACCGGATGGAGGCTGGGGAGGCTGGCGTGGCCAGGGTGACTGTGAAGTCTGAGGGCGAGAACACCGTGTTTCAGGCCCAGTGGAATAGAAGCATCTAGAGTAGACGGAGTGGAGAGGGAGACACTTCTGGTACCAGGATATTTAAACACAGACCCTGAACAATTAAGCTCTCCCCAGGACTCTCACACTGAGAGAAGGGACAGGCTGAGGACTGATACCGGCCAGAAGAGAAACTTGCCTCTCAGGAGGGTATTTCTAAGTCAGGACAAAGATGGGTCAGTGACAGGCAGGGCCACCCCTCTTCCAGCATGGCTGCATTCTGTAGGCCTCTTGTCCTTTAAGCCCAAACTGAATCAGCTCTTTCTCATCTTTTCACTGTCACTTGTACCTTCTAAGAACAGGTGACTGAGCATGTTTTAGGACCTGTGCAGCCCAAGTTTAGACCTTATTCTGGCAACAGCTAGATAGCGGAGAAGTGGTTGGTGAGCAAGAGTTGGGGTTATTGAGGTCGAAGCAGGCTGAATAGGGAAGGTGTAGATACCAGCATTGTGGGTGACTGGGGAGGGCTGACTGGTAGACTAGCCAGGAGAGGTTGTGTGATCCTGGGCAGGCCACTTTATTGTTTCTTCATGGCCTGGAAGCTCTCGATGGCCCTGTGAACATAGGCAGAATCGTCATTGTCATCATCAACATCAGCACCACCATCATCAGCATCAGTGTCAGTATCACCGTCCACAACATTAGCATCGGCAGCAGCAGCAGCATCACCAACATCACCGTCATCGTCACCACCATCACCACCACCACCACCACTACCACTACCACGAGTCACAGCATCATTCACGCAGCCCTGCTGAGTGGAGCAGAGTGGGCCTGGAGCTTATTGTCCCAGAGTGGAGTGGGTGAAGGAGCAGTTCCATGAGATTTGTAGGTGTGGACCCTTACCCATGCTGAATGGGTGGGCACAGCTGGACCTCACTCCCTAAAGACCCCATTTAGTCCTTGGCTGGTGGCTTTCTGTGTAAGGGACTGATGACCGTCCAGACCAGACAGGCTAAAACAGAGGGGACTTGGTATCCCTGAAGCCAGAACGTGAGCCACGGGTGCAGTTGATCTGGGGGTGCTCGGTGGTTCCGGGGGGCAGTATTAGGTGCCTCACCTGGAGGAAGGAGAGAAGTGGGTGATGAAAGGTAGGGTGGCCTCTGTCATAGCCAGGCTGGGGCTTCTGGGACCTAGGAGTTCTTTGGGTTCAGTCCCTGGGGTTGCAGCTGAGATTCCAGAGGACGCTTGACGGTGGCTTTCATGATGTTTCTGTGGGTGGACTTGCGTCACAGCCTGACACGTGCCCTGTGCCCTGAAGCAAGCTCTTTGGGCTCCGGTGTTAGGTTCTTGGCTCCCAGAGACTTTCCCACGACGACTCAGATGCAGGAGGTTGATCAAAAGTTCTGTTTGGGTTCTTCTCCTCTGGTGCTGCTGGCTTCAGGTGTGTCTGCCATCAAGTCTGTGGAGGTCTGAGAGGGGGCATCCCTCCCTCCCTACCCTCAAAAAAGAAAACCCACCGTTTCTACTTTTTTTATTTGGCCTGGATTTTTTTTTTTTAAATGGCATCACTAATTTTTGAAAACAAAGAAAATAAACCACAACCGTATTTCCTGTCCCCAGCATCTGGTGGCCACTTGTCATCTGTGATGTTTGGGGAAAAAGATGTGTTTTGATCATTCTTCAAAATCGGACTGTAGCAGTGTAGCCGTGTACCATTAGGTGATGATAGCCTTGCCGGGCCTTTCTCATTTCTAAAACATTTTGCAAGTAGCTCTCTCCAGGGGCCTCTTCAGATCTTCCCCCAGATTCCAGACCTGCCTGTAAGATTCCTTATAATTACAGATTTTACAATTTGTTTTCCTGTGAGGTAGAGTCTCTAGCCCAGGCTGGCTTCAGGCTTGCCATATGTGTGGACCTTGAACAGCCGACATTTCTGCTGTATCTGCTTGCTTTTGGGCAAGCACCCTTTTCACTGAGGCAAATCCCTCAGCCCCATCCCCTTTCAAGGTTAGTCTTTCTCTGTCTGTCTCTGTTTTTTGAGACAGCGTTTCTCTGTGTAGCTCTTGGTGGCCCGGCATTTGCTCTGTAGACCAGGCTGGCCTCAAACTCATAGACCCACCTGCCTCTGCCTCCCAAATGCTGGGGTTAAAGGAGAGCTTGCCTCTGCCTCCCCGCTCCCCCGCCCCCTCCCCAGCCTGCAGTTTGTTCTCTTGTATAAATTTGTAATCTGGAGCAGCAGGAAGAGGATGTGGCTAGAAGGGGCAAGGCCTGTGGATGGCAGTGATGGCTGCCAGCTGCCCTCAGGCACCCTTGCTTTTTTAGGACATTCTTTGGACCCACTTTGCGTCTCCTGTTTTATTTTCAGGCTTTTTTGATGCGCGCGCGCGTGTGTGTGTGTGTGTGTGTGTGTGTGTGTGCGCGCGCGTGCACAAACATGAGTGTGCACATACACATGTATGTGCATGCACGTGGAGGCCAGAGGGTGAACTCGGTGTCAAACTGTTTTGCTTTCATGTGTTGGATGGAGCCAGGGTTTTCTCCATCAACCCTGAGTTCTCTCTCTCCTTCCCTTCTGTGGGATTGAACTCAGGCTGTCAGGCCTGGCAGTCAGTGCCTTTACCTGCTGAGCCACCTCACTGGTCCTTCAAACACGTGTGAAATAAAAACCATTGCCAAGTGTAGACCCAGATCCCTGGACACACAGAACTGGCTGTCACTGGATTGGCAGACGGATGATGTTCACAGGGTTCTGAATAGCAGGGGGCGGGGCTTAGGAGTCGGTAGGGAAGGTAGGGACATGGGGGTCTGTCTCCAGGGTGAGCAGGAAGGAGGAATGTGCTCAGACGCTCAGATGGTGCCACTGCCGTCCATCACCATGGTGAGGAAGGAGGCCATGGGAACGGCCTCCTGCCAGTGCTGTGCAGCGTTTCCTGAGCATTTCTGGACCCCAGTGAGGCCTCAGAGGCCAACTGCATCCAGGACTCAGTTCACCACTGAGGTTTAATGAGTCTGTGTGGGAGAGGGGTTAGGAAGGCTCAGGGTCAGTGAGCTGCTTTTCTACCCCTCACCTGTCAAATTCCCTGCCCCATCTTCCTCTTCTCCCTCCTTCACACCTCCCTCCCTCCTTCACACCTCCCTCCATCCCTCCTTCACACCTCCCTCCCTCCCTCCTTCACACCTCCCTCCATCCCTCCTTCACACCTCCCTCCCTCCCTCCCTCCATCCCTCCCTCTTTCACACCTCCCTCCCTCCCTCCTTCACACCTCCCTCCCTCCCTCCCTCTTTCACACCTCCTCCTCCCTCCCTCCCTCCCTCCTTCCCTCCCTCCCTCCCTTCCTCCCTCCTTTCCTCCCTCCCTTGCACCACCTCTCTGCCAGACCTTCATCATTTGTCACACCTTGGGCCCCAGGTACTGAGGGCTTTGCAGGAGGACTCTACTTCCAGGGCACTTAGAGTATAGTTTTGGGTGGTCATTGCTCATTGGTCCTTGCAAAGGGTCTCTGACCCTGCCACCTCTAGTGTGGCCCCACACCCCTCCCACGGGGAATTTCTTTCAAGCCTCTGTTCCTGGGTCTCACCTGGTCCCTCCCCTTTCTCCGTTTGGAGCAGCCCTGTCCCCAGGGCCCCTTAGTCCCAACTGCTCCAGCACCTGTCCTCTCTGATCTCTCTCTCTCTCCCCCTCCCTCTCCCCCTCCCTCTCTCTCTCTTTCTCTCTCTCTCTCTCTCTCTCTCTCTCTCTCTCTCTCCACAGCTCTGTCTATCCTCAGAAAGCTTCATCTTTCCTATTCTAACCCTGGACTCTGGCCTTTTTTGCTGATGTACTAGATCTAAAACGTCAGACGATGGGCCAGGGAGATGGCACACGAGTCAAAGCATTTACTGTGCAAACATGAGGACCTTCGGTTCAAAGCCCAAGGACCCAACGCCAGCCAGATGAAGGAGTGTCTGCGAACCCAGCACTCTTACTGGGGGATGAGAGGTAGAGGCAGGAGAAGCTCTGGAAGCTGGGGGACGGGGCAGCAAACCTGGCATCAGCAACAGCAAAACAGCCAAGAGGCCTGCCTCAAATAGAGTGGAGAGTGAGGACTCACACCTGAGGTTGTGTGCCTGCACGCACGAGGGTCATTGTCCAGTGAGAAGGAGTTGGTTGGTGAACTTGAAGATCAGCAATAAAAGCTGAGGGAAGACAGCCAGCCAAGGGAATGAGTGCTTCTTGGCTGGAGGGAGGGAGGCTCAGAAGTCTGAGCCAAACGACCTGGCTTGTGCTCTCCGAAGGACTGGGTGTTGGTGGTGAGCTTGATGCCTGGAGCCAAGCCTTGCACCACCAAATGGGGCACCTCAAAGCCAGGTTCTTGGGCAGAGTAGACAGCAGTGCAGTTTTTATGAATGAGTCTAGTGGAGTTTTGCCTGGTATCGTCACTCTGACCCAGAGATAGGGACAGGGCTAGCATGTCCCTGCCTTCTGTCTTCAGCTGGCTAGTTTCAGGAGACCCTGGGTGAGTGGTTGATTGACAGGCAAAGCAGTCATCACTTTTTAGAAGTATGAACTCCGCTGAGATGGATTTATATGTCATTAATATCTAAGTGTACACCGAACGGCTTTGCCAGCATCGTAGCGGCTGCAGGCAGGGAGCTGAGAGCCAACCCCACTCAGCCAAGGTTGCTGGGGACAGGTGACAGAGGGGCCAGGTAGCAAAGAGACATGCTTCACGGCTCTGTCCATCCAGTCAGATTTTTCTGGTGGAATCCCACGGCCTGAGGGAAGCCAGGGCTTTGTCCTCAGGGAGGGGCTTCTAGGGAGGTGGGGGGGCTTGAGGTCTGGGTGGGAGGGGGCCCAGTGAGGCCTTCACCTTGAGGAAGAGAGCTGAGGGCCTGAGAGCAGCTGGTTCTCTGGCTGTCATCAGTGGTGGTTAGGAGATTTAATGCTGATTAGTGTCTCTTGGGGAATGCATGATTTCTCTGATAACACTGCAGGAGTGCTGGAGGCACCCTAATGTGGAGTTGCCCTTCACAGGGCCTTGATAAGAGTTATTTCATGAAGGCCTCTTCTTTTTATCACATGTGTCTGTCCATCCATCCATCCATCCATCCACCTATCCATCCAGGGGTGTGTGTGTGTTTGTATGCCGCACATTGTTGGCTT
Organism: Mus musculus; assembly: GCF_000001635.26. Classification (NCBI taxonomy): domain Eukaryota; kingdom Metazoa; phylum Chordata; class Mammalia; order Rodentia; family Muridae; genus Mus; species Mus musculus. Next base: position 166,668,903 of record NC_000068.7, on the reverse strand, counting down.
GTGTGGGGGGAAGTCAGAGAATAGCTTCTACCACTGGGTTCAGGGATCAAACTCAGGTTGTGGGTTTGGCAGCAAGCGTCTTTCCCCTCTGGGCCATCTCACTGGCCCCTAGTGAGGGCTCTGATGGTCACCTCTTCAAGGGCTTTTATTTTTTGTCTTTATTTTTTTCTCGTCAAGAGCAGCAAATGCTCTTAACCGCTGAGCCATCTGTTCATCCCTCACAACTTCTTTTGGAAGTGGCCTATAGGAGTTTGGGAAGCCAGACTCATGGGATGGAGGCATTCTCAGCTGGGTACATCGTCGCTACCCCCTCTTCAGTCCCGTGCCACCGCCTCCCCTGGGTTCTTTCCACCCGTGTCAAGCACATGCCTGGATTCTGTGTTCATTTGTGGAGGACACGGGTTTGCAAAAGGCAGGGGCAGTGGCTAGCGACGTCGCCTCCTTCCTGCTGAGGTATCTTCAAGGTAGCCAGGCTCAGCCAGCTTTCCCAGCAAATGTGACTTTGATTCACCGAAAGCTCTTGAAATTCTGTCAGCTGGAAGGAGCGCTGGCAGCGACATAGCGTTTTTTTTTTTTTTTTTGTCACCACATTCATGGGCAGCCTGTTCGCTGATGTCTTCCACAGACCTGCTGGGAAAGTGGACCACTGCGATTTTATTGGCAGCACCTTGCAGAAACTCGATCCTCAGCCGCCACTTGTAGTCTGTGCAGAGCCACTGGCTCCTAAAGTGTTTTTACAGCAGGTCCCCGGCACCCTGATTAACATAGGAACAAGCTGATAAGTTCTGCAATTTGAGAGCCACCAGGGTAGGTATGGCTTGTGTTGGATAAAGTGTGAGCAGTTTTCACAGTGCCATCCAGGGCGCTTGCAGAGCCCGAGCTGGTGCCTGTGAGTTGGGCTCTGTGGTGGATGCCAAGCATTGTCTTTCCAGTCACATGCCTGCCCCAGACAGCTCACTGAGGATGGAGTTTGTCACTCTGGAGGAAGGTCTGAGTCAGCCAGAGCGTTTGCTCCAAAGAGTGCCTGAGCTCCTGGTGTTTCTTTTATTCTTGGATGAAGGGTGTTTTTCGTGAGGGATGGGGGTGGGGGGCACTGGACTATGGAAGAACATGGCAGCCTTATTGTAACAGTCCAGAACTTACTAACCGGTCTGATTCATCCCTCCCTAGCTCCCTGTCCCCCCTCTCCCCCTCTGCCTTGTTTTGAGACAAGGTGTTGGGTAGGTCCTGTGATGGCCTCTGACTTCCCTTTCAGCCAGTACTCAGCATCCCTTCCTCCCTGGCCTGCTCCTGCCTGCACAGGTAACTCCTTCCTTGCCCTTGCTCACACCAGGGATTTGGGGTCGCTCTGGCTGCTTTCTCCCCAGCATCCCAGCTAGACCCCAATCTTGTCCCAGACACCTCTGCCTTCGAACCTTCCCTATACCTTGTTTAACGGGAATGAATTGGCCTTGTGTGCTCTTCTGTGTCTTCGGCATTCCCCGCCCCCACGAGCCCTCTGACCCCAGGGCTCTTGGGCCTGCTCAGGGTTCTCCTCTCATGTCCCTTCTGTGTTTGTTAGGCACACCTTGAGCTTTTCCTGCCCTAGTGCAGTACCAGCTCATCCCCAAGGGACTTAGCACCCAAGGTCAGGTGACCTGTGTGCTTGTGGCTCACTGAGTGCCCTGCATAGAGGGCTCCTTGTACTCACTTCATCTTCCCTTCAAGTTGTAGCTCTGTTTGGAAAAGCCCAGAGTGAGGTATGTTAAACAGATTTAACATTTAGAATTTGAAAATAGTAAAGATGGATGTTTTGGGTTAAGTGTGTGTGTGTGTGTGTGTGTGTGTGTGTGTGTGTGTACATGTATGGTGTGTATGCACATTACGTCACATGTGTGGAGTTCTTTCCCACCGCAGCCCACGTAGAGAGCAACTCTATCCTCCACAGACCTTCTGTGGCCTCTGAGGAGCCATGCTTTCAGGTCTGTTCCTCCTCCACAGCCACTCACTCATCTATTTCCCATGGCCCATAGTTTTGTCTTTTCTAGAAAATTAAAAATATATGCTTCACTGTAGACAATGTCGTGGGGACATAAAGGAGGCTGTGCACTGCACACAGGGGACTCACATGGTATACAGCTTTCTGAGTCCCAGCAGGTAGCACTTGGGGTTCAGCCGGGGTCTCCGTGTGTCAAGTGTGTTCCTTTTAGAGCTTACACCATCCCACGGTTCAACATTCACCCAAGGACACAGAGTCCCTCCTCATTGGCTGACCTGGACATCCGCTGTTAAGAGTGTATGCACTGTTTGCTTGTGAACATGAGTTCTCGTGTATCCAGAATAGACACCAGGAGTGGCGTTGTTAGGCTGTGTGGGCTCTGAGTGCTTAGCAGCGTGTGAAGTTGCAGGCGGCTTTGCAAAGGCGCCGGGTCACTTAAATTTCTCACCAGTGGGATCTGAGAGATTGGTGGTTCACATCCCTGACAACACTTGGTATTGTCGATTTGCCTTTTAAGCCATTCTGGCAGATGTACGTACATACGTGTGGAAGTGGCAGGTTGTGGTTTTCCTCAGCCTCTCCCTCACTGATGGCGCTGGATAGCTTTTCCTGTGCCTTCCTTCCACTCGTATATCTTCTTTGCACAGCTGTGTGTTCAAGGTTGACTTTTTATGATTTTCATGTTTCTGCTTATGTAGAACCTCTGGGCCTGATACTCACAGCCGGTGTCGTCTTGAGACCAGAGTAGCCGGGGCTGGTGAACTGGCTCAGTGGACAGAGGCGCTTGTCTCTAAGCCTTGTGACTGGAGTTGAAGCCCCAAGCTTCTGCCAGCTGTCCCCTGACTTCCACAGGAGCATCATTGCAGGCATTGCAGGCATGCTCCCTCCAAATGAAACTAATCAGCAAGATAAAAAAGTTACACTAGCCGTGTGACCCCCTGGATAAGGCCATCATGAGATCAGAGAGGGTCCTCAAACCCACCTCCAAGATTCTAGCTGTGGTTCCCTCCCCCTCTGCTGCTGCACATGATCTTGGGGTGCTACAATGCACAGAGAAGAGAGAGTGGTTGGGATGGGGACTCCTGTGGTCTAGTTTGTGTGAGTCACCATGCCGGCTGGGGTGGGGTTTTAGTATCCTCTGGCTGCTCAGGAGTCACCCGTGCTCTTGGAAGGAACCCTGATAAGGCCATTGGTTCACCAAGCTGGGCTTGGGATGGGAGGGGTTTCTTTGGTCTGTGGCTGCCTATCTGGAGTGATAGACATTTCTGTGTGAATCCCCAGGAGTCACATGAGAAACTAGTTTAAAGGTTGGTTTGCTTGGTTTCTTTTTTGGGGTTAGGGTTATAGCCTGGGCACACTTCCCTTGCCAGAATGTCATTCATACATAGTCCCCAAGCCCTCGCTTGTTTGTCCATTGTCTTACTGGGCCTTTCGCAGAACAGAACATGGCTTCTGTGCTGATTTAGCGCTTGTCTTCCTCTGTGCTTTTGAGCGTCAATTATAAGTGATGTTGATGTCACTTTGCTTAACCTCAAGCCAAAAGGTATTTTCCCCTTGTTTTCTCCCTCAAGTTTCATAGTTTTGAGATTTGTATTTAAATGTGTGTATGTATTGTGTGTGTGTATGTGTGTGTATGTATTGTGTGTATGTGTGAGTATGTATGTATGCAGTGTGAGCATATATTGTGTGCCATGTGTATGTGTGTAGTGGGTGTGGGGTATGTGTACATGTGTGTGCTGTATGTACATGTATTTGGGGGCATGCCTGCCTGTGTGTTACCTATGGAGGTCAGAGGTCAACTTTGATTATCTTAGTTTATTTCTCACCACCTCACTTTTTCAGAGAGAATCTTGTCACTGAATGTGAACCTTGCCATTGTGGATAGCTGGCTTGGTCATCGAGCCCCTGGGACCTGCCTGTCTACGCACCACAGTGCTAGGGTGATGGGTGTGTGCTCCCAGGCCTGGTATTTTACCTGAGCACCGTGGATCTGAACTCGAGTCCTCACTCTTGTGTAGGAATTGCTTCACTCGCTGAGTCACGCCCCTCGCCTGTGGGATCTGTCTAGAGCTTTGTTTTGTGTGAAGCCTGTCTTTGCAGGAGGCTTGAGACTCTGTACTTTGTGTTTGACTGCTGGGGTACTGTCGGCTGAAGACTGCCTTTCTCTGCTGACTTTCCTTCGCATCCTTTGCTTTAGCTGCATCCTGCCCTCGTGAGAGGCGCTTGCACGTCTGTTCATGTTCACAGACCCACGCCCTTCCCCTCGCACCGGGCGCCGGCATAATTATTATGACTTCACAGTCATTCTGAAGATTGGGCCGTGGGAGTCCCAATGTTCTTTCTCCAAACCGTTTCAGCTCTTCTAGTTTCTTTGCCTTCTTCTCTTAGGCATTTTTATAATATCAAGCAGCAAGGGGGTGGGGGTTGCAGTTGGAAAGTCCTCTGAAGAAGCTGCATGTTTGATTTCTCCGGTGGAAGCCCAGCTGCCGATGGATTGGAGATCGGTGGCCACCCTTTCAGATTAGTGTCTGCTGTCCCCACTGGTCCTTCTCCTTGTCCTTAGCCTGGCTGGCTTCTTTCTATCTCCAAACACACGGCTTCAGTAGGCATTGGTGTCCAAGTTCTGGAACTCTTCGGGTGCCTGGCTTTGGGGTCTGGCATGCAGACAGCCGAGAGGAAGAAGAAGGGGAAGAAGAAGGGGATGGTGGGAGCTGTCAGTGCCAGCCAGGACTCATCTGTGGCCTCGTGGAATCCTTGGAAGATGGCCTCTCTGAGAGCACTAAAGTTACCATGTCTGTAGTTTGGAGGGTATGTGGTATGAGAGTCCAGTCTGAGGCATTTTGCAGTCTGGTGGTAGAGACAGACTCCCTGTCAGCGAATGCTTGCACAAGATCCATTTGGCTGCAAGCATGCTTGGAAGAGGTCTGCGCAAGGGGGCCCTGGCACCTCCTGTCTTTCCCCTCTTCCTCCTCTTCTTCCTCTTGGCCATCTGCATTCCAGACCCCACAGCCAGAGACACTCAAAGAGTCTCAGGACTTAGCTGGTACCACTGGAAGTTTTGGGGGGAATTAAATGAGCTCTGGCTTCTCAGAATCCACAGTCTGTGCTTGCCAGTGTTATTTTTATATACTACTAGGGAGATTGCACATGTCTCTGTGTTTGGAGGCGTTGGTCTCCATTCCAGAGAGGAGGCGTCAGGTGGGCCATGCAGGTCCATGGTGCACAGCTCTGAGATGAGACACGCAACCCAGTCAGGTCCCATGCTCTGTGCTCTGCAGTTCGGGACCCGCTAGGCTTGTAAGGCCCCTGTGGGTCATTTTGCCTTAGAGTTGAGTCTGTGAACCCCTTCCCGTGCCCTCCAAAAGCCACATGTGGCCTCTGGGGGCCCAGCTGCAGTTGCCATGGAGTCCAGCTGTCATCCCATCACACTGTTGCTAGGCAGGTGTCTGGTTGCCAGGTGCCACCTCCTCAGACCCCTTGACTGCCAGAAAGCCTGTATGGGGCTGCTGTGGCGTGGGGCCCACATGGTTCTCTTAGTAGATGCTGTAGCCAGGGAAGCTTTTGGGTGGTGGTGTCTGAGCAGCCCTGAGCTTAGGGTCTGAATGAGTCAGCTCTGGCATCCCTCATTAGATACGCTGGCCCAAGGCTGGACAGGTCTCAAGCCTTCATTTCGTAGATGGAGACAGGGAAGTCTCATGATATGAGAGAAGGAGGGCTGTGGCCCTGGTTCCTGCCCAAGGTGTGTGTAGGTGCTTTGTCTTGCACACTGAAGGCTCTGAGAAGGCCTGGGGGCATCTTTCCTTGCTGGGGGCCTTTCCATGGTACTTGGTGCATAGCCCTCCTTCCTTAGGGCTGGCCTGGCCTGCTTAGCATAGACTTCTCTTTCCTTCCCACGTGATCACGCATCTGTTCATCTCTCAACTGCATCCCTGATGCCCTCTATTGCCCCTTGGTTCTGCTTTCCAGCCTTGCTCATGCATGGAGCAGGCCCTTGCCACAGAGCTTCTGCACCCGCTCTGGACTTGCTTGGCCTGGGCTCCCCACTGCTGCCATGGGGTTTCTTCCCTTCTTTGGCCTCTTTGTCTGAGGTCCTTCCTGGCCACGGCACTGAAAGCAGCCTCCCCTCCCCCTTCTGCTCTTGTCTCTCTTCTGCTCTGTACCAGTCTATAGAGAGGAGGTTTTGTGTCTTGTTCAAGCTCTGTCCCCAGGGCTGAGACCACAGTGCCACCCTTTTGAGTAGTAGCAGGCGGTTGTATACTTGTCTTGAGTCCTACTCTGATCGCATGGAAAATACCAGCAGGGCAGCCTGGCCTGGGACCTGGGCTGGCCTGTTGTGTTAGCCATTGGCTAACCCACTCCTGGGTCTCTAGCTCTCCATGTGAAGCTGGCATGGGAAGAGGCGACACTGGCTTAATTACCCTTTGTCTTGGGCATGAGCTAAGGCAGAGAGCTAGCAGCTCAGGGTCCTTTAGCATAAAAGAGACAGCTCTGGGATTTGAACCTAGTTCTGTGCTGTGCAGAGCTGTGAACCCTGGAAGCACCTATACTCAATTGAGGGTCTCATCCATAGTGGATAGAGCATGGGGAGTGGCTCAATGGGGAAGGCAGAGGACACCCCCAAATAGCATCTATCATCCCTGCTCCCCATGTGCCCAGCCTACCTCTTGGTCTCTTGGCTTCAGCTGCCAGTTGGCTCTTTCACACAGCCTGCTTTGAAGGTGTGCCTGCTGGGCCTTGCTCAGACCTCTTCCAAACGCTTGCTGCCAAATCCATCTCGTGCAAGCATTTGCTGACTGGGGGCCTGTCTCCACCACCAGACTGCAAAATGCCTCAGATTGGACTCTCATACCACACATTCGCCAAACTACAGCCTGCCCTGTTTTTGTAAAAGTGACTCTGGCCTTAACCATGTTGGAGACCAGAGCCAGCCTTCATCTTCTCCTCTCCACTCCACCTTAGTAAATCACAGGGACTCTGCCTTCAGAATACTAGAACCTATTTTTCAGTTTACCATTGCCTCCTGCTTCCTCTCAGTCTCTCCTCTACACTCAGCCTGCTCCCTCACCTGCTTAGAACTTCTCTGACTCCCACGGTACCCAGAGGAGAATCAGAGACCCCAGGGTGCTGTATGCTGGGCTCCTGCTGGGTCTCTGGGTTCATTTCCTCTTCCCGTCATTCTTACTCCTGTGATTCAGCCTCACGGTACTTGGAACGCGGGTGGGTTGCTGCCGCCTGGAGCCTTTGCGCGAACGAACGAGCAGCTTGTTCTGTGGCGAGAACACTCTCCCTCGCTCCCCACAGCTGATTCTCCTGCTTCCTTTAGGAATCAGCTTGGATGTCCCTGCTTTTGTCTCCTGTTGTCCTTGCTTAGCCACATCACACCTACTTGTTAAGGTTACTTCCAGGGTCTGTCTCTCTCTCTCTCTCTCTCTCTCTCTCTCTCTCTCTCTCTCTCTCCCTCCCTCTGTGGCTTTCTACACACAGTCTCTCACTGAACCTGGAACTTGCCTCTTCCGTTTGACTGGGTGGTCAGCAAGTCTGTCTTCCATAACCTCAGCACTGGGGCTACACAGACCATCGTTGAATCCAGCCTTTTAAGTAGGTCCTGGGGATTTGAACTCAGGTCCTTACATTTGCATGGCAGACACTTTTCCTGCTGAGCTATCAAGCCAGCCTTTAATTATTTTATAAATGGAAAAGAGAATAGTGGGTGGTGGTGGCACACGTGCGCGAGCGCTTGTATACACACACACACACACACACACACACACACACACACACACACACGAAGAAATGAATGCGTGAATGAAGGAAAGAGCATACATCCTTCATAGAAAACTGAAAGGATTCCAGAAACTGTGAGAGCCAGTGTTATGATAAGCGTTAGGTTTATGGTTCTACGCGGCAGCACCCGCCATTGATTCCAGGACTCAGATGGAAGATGCAGGGGGAACTCTGTGAGTTCAAGGCCAGCTTGATTCACATAGTGAGCTGGAGGCCAGCCAGGGCTGTATGGGGAGACTGTGTCTGCAAACAAACAAGAAACAGTAACAGCGGCAAAGCAGAGCCCCTGGGGGGTCACTCCCTCGGCCTGCAGGGTGTGGGGATGCAGTGATGGGTGCCAGGAAGATGGAGCAGGCAGGGCCTCATGGTGAGCTGATACCTGAGCTGACACTGAGTTCTGTGGGTGCCTAGAATCGGTCGGAGGGGCTGGTGGGTGCAGAAGACCCGTGATGTGAGGGGCTAGCCTGTGCAGAAGGCCTGTGATGGGTGCCTGCTGGGTTATGTTTCTAGGCATGCTCACATAGGTTGGGGGGGGGGAGGGAAGAGAGAGAGAGAGAGAGAGAGAGAGAGAGAGAGAGAGAGAGAGAGAGAGAAAACAAGAATGAACATGAAGGCTTCGGAGGTGTTGGTAGCCATTGTTGGAGGGAAGCAAGCGATGCACATTAGCAGTGTCTTTATTCTGTGGGGTTTGTCTCCTGCAAGGCTCTCACAGAGGATCCTGGTTATATCCATCAACTGTAAAGCTAATGTTGTGGCAAGTGGGAGATGTATATTATAACCAGAGATTCCCCAGCTATCACCAACACTCTGGTCTCACTCTGCCGAGTCCCTGTCTCTGCCTTCACCTCTCTGTCACCCCAGTCTTTTCCTTGTTTGCTTCAGACTCTAAGAGCAGACAGACTTCCTGTTCCCCTTCTTCACAGAGGTGACCCATGAGAAAGGTGGCTTGTCTCTCAACAAAGGACCCTAAGTCAGAGTCCCCATGGGGGCCAGCTCCAGGCATGGCTCAGCCCATACCGCTGTATGGGAGTAGGCCGGTGACACAGGAACCAGTCCCTTCTCTTAAAGCCCCTTCATGCGAATGAGTGCGTACGTCTGGTTGCTCAGTGCTGCATGGTTCTTGTATGCACATCAGTGAGGATCAAGAATCTCTCCAGCGGTCAGAGGCCAGGAGCAGCTTCCTAGGCCCATGGAGAGGCTATGGCCAGCCATGTTCAGGAACCAGGACAGCAGAACTTGAATAATGATTGTGGTAGTGTCCATGTTGGGCAGATGGGGAAACCAAGTCTCAAAGAGAAAGGCTGGGCCACTCCAAATCACTAGCCCTCTATGGGTCTTGGAATTGATGCTGTGTATGGGGGAGGCAGGCCCAGGGAAAGGGGCTCTGGCCTCCTCTCCCTCATTCCTTTCTTCCTTCCCTCATCTCATTTATGTACCCACCTTTTATCTATATGTCTACCTATCCATCAATCAATTTGTCCACTTATCCTTATATTCACTCACTCATCTGTCCATCTTTCTATCCATCCGTCCATCCATCCGTCCATCCTTCTATCCATTCATCTATCCATCCATTGATCTGTCCATTTATCTATACACCCACTCATCCATCCATCATCCATCCACCCATCCATTCATTTATCCAACATCTATCCATCCATCTATCTGTCCATCCATCATCCATCTTTCCATCCATCCATCCATCCATCCATCCATCCATCCATCCATCCATCCTTCCATCCATCCATCTCCCCATCCTACCCACCCACCCATCAACTCATCAAAATGTATTATGCCAAGTGCCAACTGCCAATTGTAAATCAAAATGTAAATGGGGGGAGAGTGAACCTGGGCCTTCCTGTGGCTCCCGAAGGGCTGGGCTTGGGGAGCAACCCTTGACTGATCAAGGAGCTCAAGGCGCAGTTTCAGCTTTGGTGGCGTGTTAAGCATGTATGCAGGATGTGGGAGCGGAGGAGACCGTCCCTGCCCAGAGTTGTACTAGGAGGAGTGGGTGACTGACTAAGGGAGAACAGGGGTGCTGCAGGTAGAGAGGGTGTGCTGCAGGCCTTGGAGGAGCAGCTGGGCCTGTGGTCTCAGGGAAAGATCGGTGCTGTGTCCAGTGCATCTCTGTGGGTGAGCGGAGTGGTAAGAGTGGGCCTCTTGGCCTTGCTGGCCACTGTGTTTTATTTATTTATTTATTTTGAGACAAGGTTTCTCTGTATGGCCTTGACTGTCCTAGAACTCACTCTGTAGACCAGGCTGGACTCGGAACTCACAGAGCTCTGTCTGAGATTAAAGGCTCGCATTGCTGCGCCAGCTCTTCTGGCCACTGTTTCCCGGCAGCCTCCTTGCTTTTCCTTCCCCAGGACTGTAAGAAGTCACCACCATCAAGTTCAGGCTTAAAACAACAGGAATGTATCACACAGTTCTAGAGGTCAGAAGTCTGAACTGGGCCCTGGGAGCTAAAGGCAGGTTGTCAGTAGGCTGGTTCCCCTGGAGCCTCTGGGGTAGGCGGGATCCCTCGACCTGCCTTTCCAGCTTTCAGAAGCTGCTCACAGTCCACAGTTTGTCTCTTTAGTCTGACTCAGCATCTGACCCTTGATCTCATGTCTGCCTCATTCCTTCAGGTCCTTGAATGACCTTCGGTCCACTGACAGTCCAGTTGCACTCCCATTTCAAGGTCATTTCCTCCATCCCATAATTTGGGACTATCAGTCTGCTTTAGTGGCCCAAGGCTGGTGGACCTACCCCATGCTGCAGCCTGCCTCTGGGCCCCTTGATCTTCCCTGAAGGGTGGCCTTCTCTTCACTGGTATAGACCCTGAGGACAAAGAATCTGTTACAGAGCCTAGGGAGGGGATGGCTTTTATGCTGCTGCCATCAGGAGCCAGGGGTGGGAAATGAGTGACAGTTGGGACCAAGAGACTGGGCCAGAGTGGATGCCTGGATGCTGGATAGCCCAGAGGTTGGAGCTCAGCTAAGTCCACTTGGCAGGATGCTTCAGCCCATGGAAACCTCAGTCTTCTTATCTGTGCAGTGGGGTGAGGCTGGCGGAACAAGGCAATGCCAGGCAATGCTAGGAAGCTATGGCAGATTTGCGCTCACACCCCGAGGGCAGCAGCGCAATCCTGTCCCTGGGAATCCCTTCCCCAGGGTCACAGCTGCTGCAGTAAAAGCAAACAGGGAAACTTCCAGCCATGTGGGCGCCACCCCCTCCCGTCCTGTTTGGAGCCACACTGTTGTCATCCTCTGTCTTGAGCACTGTTTCCTGGTTCTCCACAGCCCCTGTAGATAAAGTCTGGACTGGACTGAAGCCTGTACAGGGACAATTGTTTGGGGAGATGGGGGAAAAAAAAGGCTAACCCTTGGACCTGGGTGTGGGGGGCTCCCAGAGCAATTGTCTCAGATGTCAAGTGTCAGCGCCATTGAGAGCAGCAATCCCATTGTCCCAAAGTGCAGAAGGAGTGGGACCCAGAAGGCCACCCGCCCAGCCCTGGGCTCTGGGGCTTTAGAGTGGCTGGCCCTGCTTTGTCCTCGCATTCCGGCAGGAAATGCCACCTAAATCAGGCCTGTTCCCGGACACTGCTGGCTTGTGAGTTTGATGCTTTTGCTCCTAGCCACCTGCCACACAGGCTTCTGTGGTGTGTGCTGGAGGCTCTCCGGGCGCTTTTGTCCCCTCTAGGCAGCAAGCGGGTCTTGGTTTTGCTTCGGTAGTGTGTCGCTCTATTCTGCATGTCACAGTCCCCTGGACTCAAGGGGAGTGTGCTACTCGTGGGTTTGAGCAGTCAGAGTTTGGTCATCATCACCTCGGCCAGATGCAAGGATATTTCATCACCAGAAAAGAAGTCACGGGAGCCATCCTGTGCCCCTGCTTCCCAGAGGAAGGACCTGAGACAGAGAGAGGGTATTGTTCCTTGTTCCAATTCCTCAGAGAAGGAAGGCAAGGCCCAGAAAGGCTACTGGGACACACAGCAGGCTAGGGTACAGGTAGTACTTAAACCCCAGATGCTCATTCTAGTAGCAGTTTTGTTAGCTCAGTCAGCTGGCTGTGGCTGACCAAGGCAATATCTGGAGGCAGATCTGGTTGTCTGGCTAGAGGGAGGAAGCCAGGGAAGTTATCCGACAGCCTCCATAGCTGAGATCTGTATGCCTGCATATCACGCCCCACATGTGGGTTCCACCATGTCTCTTCAGAAACTCCAGGCAATCACATGTTGAAGACCTGTGGTGGAGAACCCCAGTCTTAATCTAACTGCGGTGACCCCATTGTTCACAGGAAAAAGAAACCAAAGGGCTCAAAGGAAAAGGGAGGAGTTGGGGTCTGAGTGGGAGGGACTCCAGAGCAGGTTATAGATCTACAGGATAACAATGAGGAGACTCAGCAAGAATAGCTCTGTGCTCCATTAGTGATGTCTGACTTGGGTGTGGATTTCCATTAGCCGTGTCTTTGTGTAGGAGAGGGTCTCACACTCACATTTACAACCTCAGTCAGGCCAGGGAAGGCAGCAGTGACTGTGTCAGATGGGAAAACTCAGGATGCTTGCCCTGGGGGAAGGTGGTAGCCACAGGGGCTTCAGGTACTTCAAGCCTATATGCCCATTATCCCCAAAGAAGCTAGGGTTGGGGTATTCATATTCAAACCGAGACACAAAGCCTTTTGCAGGCTCAACTAAAGAGGGTGTGAGTTGCCCAGGGTGGCTGGGTATCCACTGAGTGGGCCTTGGCAGGGGAGGGATGGGTGGGGCTCTGTGGGGAGAGGTTTGCTTCCCTTCTGCGGCCTCCCCTCCCCCACTGTTGAGTGGCTCACAGTAGGTGGTAGCAACTTGGGTTTTGCTTCAAGTTCCTCTTTGGTGGATCCCAGGGTGGGTGTTCCTCATCAGGGTCTGGAAGGGGAGCTGGGGTAAAGGGTATGGGGGTTAGATGATCATCTGGTGGGCCTGACACGTGTGTACTGAGGGCTTCTTTCTAGACTCTGGCTCTCCACAACACGCTAAATGGACAAATCGATAAGTTGATAGGCAAACACAAGTAGCGTCCCTGGGTGTAACTGCCTGCCAGCATGGGTGTGAAGGAGGTGGAGGGGCAGGTGCTTCAGATGGGAAGGGCTAGGAAAGCCGAGGGCCTCTGCCCCAGAATGCCCTTTCCCCCAGATACTTGCAGAGCTCCCCATCTGTCACAGTGCTTGCTCAAACACCAGCCCCTCAGACAGCCTGTCTCTCATCTGAGCAACTGTCGGCTCCCACAGCCAGCCCACTGGTTCCAGGAAGTCTTGGTAGTGAGCGGTCACCTTTACTAAAAAGACAGCATTGAGTCAGAGGTGCTGGGTGTTTCCCAAGGCCTGGGGGTGGGGATAGTCTGCTCGGCATGGGCAGGGGGTGCCGGGGGTGGCAGGTGGCTTTGTTGTTGATGACAGGCCACACTGTCCTCTGTCTCTGCAGGAGATACAGGTATTTTAAGTTCAGGCTGGAAAACACAAGACTTCAAATGGTACCACTAATCCAGGCCTGGTGGTATGGGCCGATTATCCCTGCTATTTGAGAGGATGAGGCAGGAGAATTATAAGTTCTAAGCCTGTGTGGCCTACACATGGTAAGTTCAAGGGTAGCCTAGGCAACCTGATGAAACCTTGCTGTATCAGTTACCCAACTGTTGCTATGGCAACATACCTTGATAACAGCAACCTTAAGGAAGGGAAATACTCTGGCTCACAATTCCAGGGTACAGTCAGTCATGGCGGAGAGGGCATGGCGGCAGAGGCATGAGGCAGCCACTCACGTTGTGTCTGTTGTCAGGCCACTTGGAGAGGAACTCTGCCCTCAGCATGCTTTCTCCTTTTTATGCAGTCTGAGACCCCCAGCCTGTGGGATGGTGCCTGCCCCCCACATTCAGGATGGGTCTTCCCACCTCACCCTAACCTAACATAATCCCTCACTGGGTGTGCTTAGCGACTTGTCTCCTGAGGTGACTCTAGATCTTGTCAGGTTGACAATGATAGTATATATCTATGGCCATACCACCCTGAACATGCTCTATCTCGTCTGATCTCAGAAGCTAAGCAGGGTCGGGCTTGGTTAGTATTTGGATGGGAGACAGTGATAGTATAGTAGTCTTGTATTGCCACAAGACAAGAACTGAACTGAGAGCCTGGGATGTAGCTCATTGGTAGAGCACTTACTTGTCTGGTGTGCTGAGGTCCTGGGCTCAGTCTCTTAACACTGCAAATAAGCCCAAGCCCACACAAGTACAAACAGGATGGGGTACGTGTGGCCATGCTGGTGGTGTGGTCACGCTGGGTGTCTGGCTCCTTAGTGGTGGCTGGCAGGTGTCCGAAGCTTTCTTAGGAAGCACGGTGCCCGGAGCCTGTGGATACCCAGCTCCCATTCCCAGAGACCCCTGTAATCTGCAGATGGGATTATGATGGGGCTAGATGCTCACCTACAGTCTCAAGTATTTTATGTGCCTGCATCACTCCTGTGTATCACATGTGTTACGTGATGGCCTCTGACGTGCTCCCTGCAGGCAGAGCTCTCACTCTTTCTTTGATTCATAGAGGAGGAAACTGAGGCCTGGGGTGGGGGTAGTCACTGCTCATCTGCATATTCCCCCCCCCCCCCCCATCAATGGCAGAGCTAGACCTTTACAGCCTGCTCTGCACTGTTAGCATTTGTTCCTGGCCCTGCCAGGCCCTTTTCACACATGTGTGAGGCCCAGGTAATTTATTGAGCCAAAACTGAGATGTGGCCCCGTGTGCCCCCCACTCAATGACAGGCCTCCCCCCCCGCCCCGGCCCTGGTCATTGCCCTGGCTAAGGGGTCATCAGTGGCTCTTCTCCAGGTCATTAAATGGACTTCTGTATCATGAACTTGTCATTGCAGGGCTGTCCTGGGCTGGGGTGGGGGAAGGAGGCGTCACTCTCCCATGACTGATGGGATGGCATGTCATTTGTGGAAGCAAGATCTTTGTGCTATGCCTGAGGTTCCTGATCCCTGTAGGATCCAAACCAGGTTTGTAAGCCGGTGGGATATAGGACTGGGGTCTTTGCAGGGCTTTCTGGGTGCTTAGGGGGACCTCCCCATGTCTGGCTGTGGGGGTTTGCTGGGAGCAGGCCATGGTGTCTTATAGGGCTGGTTTATTATTGTTGAAGGCGTGGCTTATTCTGACTTTGTGGCCAGGGTGCTGCTGGTCCATGAATCTCTGCAGATCACAGTGGGGATTGAGTCCCATGGGCATCCTGCTTTGTACTTGGTGTGATCTGGGGGTGCCCCCACCACCCCTCTCAGGTTTCACCATATGTCGAGTGAGGTCACCCCAGCTGAGGTGTGGGTATCCCTGGGGACAGCAGTCCCTGTCCCCGAGCCGCTCAGATTGCCATTGTCTCTCTCCAGGAATGAGTGCAGGGCTCTGCTCTGTTCTGCATCTCCAGGGAGAGCTGTATCCTCCCCAAGCTGCGACTGTGGTTCCAGACAGATGGCCTGGGTCTCCAGGCAGCTGCCGGCTGCTTAAAAAGCCAGGGCCATCTGTGGCCCACAGTTACTCACTTGAGATGCACATTTGGGCTGGGATTCTCCATATCAGGCCAGACCACCACATCCTAGCTCTGTGGCTCTAAGTGAACACTTCACAGCTGGGCATCCCTGTCCTGTAAAATGGGCACACAGGAGGGGGCCTCCCTCCTGGAGCTGCAGGGTTCAGAGACATGTTGTTCTTGATGGCAAAGCCCTGAAGTTCCAGCTGCTTAGGAGGCTGAGGCAGGAGCATCGCTTGAGCCCAGGAGTTATTATTGTTTTTTTAAAATTTTTTCCCAAGACAGGGTTTCTCTGTATAGCCCTGGCTGTCCTGGAACTCACTCTGTAGACCAGGCTGGCCTCGAACTCAGAAATTCGTCTGTCTCTGCCTCCCAAGTGCTGGGATTAAAGGCATGTGCCACCACTGCCTGGTGAGCCCAGGAGTTTGAAGTCAACCCATGTAACAAAGAAAGACCCAAGAACTGCTCTCAAAAGAAAAACAAAAATAAAATCAGAACAAACCGAAACCACGCTGGCCGGCCATAGGGTTCCAGGTGTGAGACTCTGTGGAGCTCCCAGCTCTCTCAGTTGTTTCTCACCCTCCCTCCCAGGCCTCCTCCACAGGCCATACCAGGGGCTAGGCACACTGCAGGCAGAGACAGCCACTGGTGAGCCTGTGCCCGTGCCTCCCTCAAGTGAAGGAGGAGTGTGGAACTCAGGTGCTCTGTGATAGCCTCAGGCACCAGCAGTCCTGCTGGGGTGTGTGTCTCGAAGAATATGCCCCTGCTGGGTGGGAGTAACAGCACTCTTTATTGTGTGTTCAGGGAAGATCGCTTTAAGGGCTGTCTTCCATACATGGGGTGGGGAGGTACGGGGGTGGTGGGGTGGGGTGGGGTGGGGTGTAGAGGGGGAAGGTTGTGTGTCTTAAAGGCAGGACACAAGGACAGTGAGTGCAAAGGCCCTGGGGAGGACAGGCTTGAAGGAAGCTGTGAAGCTGGGGCTGAGTGGGTGGCCTGGGGGCAGTGCAGTCTCATTTTCCCAGGGTCCTGTGCACTGGTCAGGCTTCTGTCTGGGCTGTGATGGGTGCCTTCTCTGAGAAAGACTCTTTAAGCCCTGCAGCAGTGGCAGACATCTTATCTTCCTGCTGGGTACAGTTATGGGGACCCTGAAGCCATGTGTACTGTGTGTCCCAATGGTCCATGGGGGCTTCTGTCCCTGTTCAGGTTTGTGATCTGTGGTTTTGGGTTGGGTGTCATGCTGGCTCTTTGTCCCTGGGGCTCAGTCTACCTCATCTGTAGAATGGACAGACAGGAATGCCTCCCTTGTAATCGGAGGCCTTGGTGTGTGAACCATTGAGAGCCTACGAACTTCTTCTTCCTCCTTTCCCTCCTCCTCCTCTTCCTTTCCCCCTCCCTCCTCTTCCTCTTCCTCCTCCCCCTTCTCTCCCTCCCCCCTCCCCCCATGTGTGGAGTCAGAAGAGCGCTCTCCCACTGCTTGATCCTGGCTCAGTAGGTCTACCTGATGGTCATTAGTCAGGAGTCTGTGTTCCTAATCTTTATCTAGCCAGTTCCCCCTGGAGCAGGTTGCACACCTGACTCAGGCAGCCTCTCCGTCCCCAAAGGGACTCACACACCAGAGCCTGGCAGGTGGAGCCACTCTCCTAGAAGAACCTTGGGGGTGTGCTCTAGGCAAGGGGACACTTGACCCTGGTACAGTATAGGTGGCGTGGCAGTCACTCATGTTTGTGATTAGACCAGGAAAGGAGCAGCAGGAGTCCCCAGTAAGCACACATGACTCATTCAGAGAAGTGGGCTGGCTAGGAAGACACACCAGAACGCTTGGGTGTGTGAGGAGAGACAGCTGTGGCACAAGTCACCTTGTGGAGTCACCTACACCTCGTGCCATGTGGGGAGGTGGACCCTTACCTTCTGGGCGATAGGACGAGAGGTGGAGGCTCTAGGAAGCAGAGCTCTTGATGCACAAGTATTCAAGGTCCCTAGAGCTATGGCAGAACAGGAAAAATAGGTGATTGAGTAGTGATGTTTGCTACAGCCACAGGAAGGCAGGCGATAGACTGTGGGCTTACTGTCTCCAGCAAGCGATTCCAGCACCTCCTGCTGCTAGAGTGTGGCCTGCTCAGGCTCTTCATCTGTCTGAGGGCCAGCTCCTGCCAGCTAGGGCTGACACCTGTTCCCAGTCTGTTCTGCACGTCGAGGAGGCCTCTGGGCCTAGAGATGTCACCTGACATTGCTTATAGGCACATATGTGCACAGGCAGGGACTGAAGAGTGTGGTGTCTGTGTGATGGGTGCCTGGTGGCACCTGCTAGGCACTCATTCACTTCTGCAGCAGGTCCATGCTTTGCTGCTCTGGGACCCCATGTTCTCAGTTACTCATGTCTGCAGCTCAGACCAGGATGTATATAGTTCCTAGTGCCCCAGGTCCCTAAGTATAGTTGGTTGGCCTGTTGCACCACACCTGGCTCCGTGGCTGGCCTTTCAAGAGCCCTTGCCTGGCTAGAGTTTGTTTGCCCAAGCCATGGAGCGATGAGCTTACTGTTTCCTGCATCCTTGATGTATGTCATAATTACTCTTATTACTGGGATGAGGGAACTTGATGGATGCTGAGGGACTGCGTGGTCCAGCAGTGGACAGGGCCCCGGGGAGCCACAGGTAGCATCGCAGGATGGTATCTTGTTTCAGGGAAGTCTCTAAGATGTGTACTGCAGTCATCTTAAGTATTCTGCTGCCAGCAGGCCCTGGACAGAGTCACTTAGAGGGTCCCTCAGCAGCCCCACAGTACAGATGATACTGGCACCTGCAGGGTGGAGGCCACTGTGGGGCTGCTGTGTCTGCACCCAGAACCCCTCCTGGCACATTCTTTCCGGGTCACGAGCTGTTCTTGGTGCCCATGGCTCGTCATGTTGGCTTGTGTGCATGTCCTCTGTGGGTGGCCCGAGCCTCTCATTGTCCCTGCACAATAGCAGTAGCCCAGCTCGTGTGAAGAAACCAGGACAGGAAGTTGCATCTAGGTCAGCCCAGTGGTACTCAAGCTTCCTGCCCGACCGCCTGGGCGCCTGTGCTGGGCGGGGCCACCTTTGTCTGCCTGTCTGGGTGGCTGGAAATGGGCACACCAGGCCTAGCTGCTCTATCCTCTAGGAAACTTTGCTCCCAGCCATTCCTACTGTGTCCTTTTAAAAAGCAAGTTCAACTGTCTCAGGGGCTTGAGTTGAGGCTCCTTCCCTGTGTCAGGGCCCTCTCAGCTATGTTTGACTTCCCAGTGTCTGTGGTGGACCACATTCTGCTCTCGGCCGTGAGGGTTCAATTGTAAGAAGAGATGTGACATCCCTCCTTACTGACTTACTGTCAGTATCCTGTTACATTGACAAGACACACACACACAAACACATATACACATGTGCACACATGTACACACATGTATGCACACATACCAACACACACACACACAGGCGCATACACATGCTCATACAGACATACACACTGATATACATCACACAGATACACACACACATATATACACACACACACATAAATACACACCACACACATAATACCCACTATGCACACACTCACACATATACACACTGATACACACACACATACACACACACACACACACACACACACACAGAAACACATATACACAGATACGTGCACACACATACTGACACATACTGATGCACACACACTCTCACACATAGATACATACTGATACACAGCATACATACATACATACATACACACACACACACAAACACAGATACATTCACATGCATACACACGGATACACACATTCTCAGACTCACTCTGATCCCCATATTTGGGGAGAGTAAACTAAGATTCAGAGAATCTGGTTCGCTTTCCTGAGGTCACACAGCGGGATAGAGGAAGAGCTGTGGTTTAAACCAATACCCAGTGGTTTCCAAACTTGACCTCTGTAGAGATTAAGATTCCTAGCCTCACTCCTGTTTTTATCATAGTGGTTTGACTCTTAAAAGCTGGTGTATGTTGTTTGAGCTAATTTTTAAAAAATAATTCAAACTCAGGGGGCAGGGAGGGCTTCTTGGAAGAGGTGAGTCGTGTTTAAGGCCTGAAAATAAGATGGAACTGGCTCAGGGCAGAATCAGAGGGGAAACATGGCGACAGGAAGAGCATATGCAAAGGTCCTGGGGCAGGCTTGAGAGTATGGTTCCAGTGTGGGAGGATGGAGGACATAGGAGACTGGATTTTAAAACAAACAAACAAAAACCCAAGGGTATTGGATGCTTTTCTTCTGCTTGAGACACAAGACTCGACCAGAGTTACTTAAGGCAGGAGGAGTTTGCTGCGGTTCACAGTTCAAGGGTGCAACCATCATGGTGTGTGTGTGTGTGTGTGTGTGTGTGTGTGTGTATGTGTGAGAGAGAGAGAGATGGTGGGAGGAGTCTCTGTGTGTGTGTGTGTGTGTGTGTGTGTGTGATGGTGGGAAGAGTCTGTGCAGCCCATCATGGGGGAGGGGGTAGGATGGGGGTTGGGATGTGAGAGGAGTGGTCGCACTGTACCTGATGTGAGGAAGCTGAGAGAGAGAGAGAGATAGGCTGGTGCTCAGCTGGCTTTCTGCTTGTTAGTCAGTCCAACACCACAGCCCATGGATGGTGTTGCCCACGGTGATTTTAAGTTAAAATCTCAATCAATCTCTCTCTCTCTCTCTCTCTCTCCTCAAGCATATTGTATTTACATTTGTGTTTTGCCTCCATGCATGTCTGTGTGAGGGTGTCAGATCCCCTCCACCGGAATTACAGACTCTGAGCTCCTCGTGGGTGCTAGGATTTGAACCCCGGGCCCTCTGGAAGAACAGCCAGTGCTGTTAACCAATAAACCATCTCTCCAGCCCCTCAAGTCAAGATCTTAAGCTTCATAACGGGGAGGCATGGAGAATTAAGTGGAGCATTGACTGGTTTGCGCATCTTAAGGGATCTTGAAGGGTGAAGAGGCTGAACTCTCAGGAGGCAGAGGTGTCATTGTCCAGGCAGTCTGGGACTCTGGGGGACCATGGGGAGCTAGGACTGAGAGCACCATGGTTAGGGGGCATACGGGCCTGGTAGATGGGGGGTTTCTTGATGTCTGTACTCCCTGGGCCAGGTGGACCAGTAAACCAGGCTCACCAGTAAAGTGATAGCATTCAAGTCCATCACTACTCATGGTCACCTGGGGCTTGTAGGTGGAGACAAGGGGTCCTGGCTGAGTGTACCAGCCTGTGCGCTGCATGGAGACCCTGTTTATTTGGGGTTACTGTGGGTGTCAGTCCAGGTGACAGACAAAGATCTGACAGCAGACTTGAAGGGCCAGCAACCCCTCTGCCACCTGCTTCTGCCTCCCCCACACCAGCATCTCTGAGACATCCCTGAGACATCTCCTTAGACAGGCATGATAGGATGGGGCACACTCTGAATTAACCCAAGGTAGGGAGACCACACTCAGTCCCCTTGGGTCCTTGCTATAACCACATGCGAGACAGGTTGCTAGCTGACTGGTCCCCTGTGCCGGGACAGGCCCATGGACTTATTTTCTCAAGAGTCTCTATGTGACCAGTGCCCAGTTAACCTGGGCCAGACTTGCTTCACATTCTGAGCTGGAAGTCTTTGTGGGAGACTGGCTTCAGTTTCCCTTAGGTACTGGCTTGGGTCGCTCTCTTTCCCTCCATGCCCTTTGCATTTTAAGCCACCTCTGCAGCTTCCCCTCTGGCCGCTCGGTCCCACCCAAGCTCTCCAGCCATCTACTCTCTCCTAATATGAGGATCTCTCTCTAGTACTTCGAAGGACATAGCTATAATCCCAGCCCAGGGATTGGAGGCAGGACTGAGTTTAGGCCAGGCAAAATATAAGGAAGGATGGAAGGGAGGGAGGAAGGAAAAGTGACTTTTGTTTTCCTCAAAAAGGAGGGGTGGTCTAGAGATGCAGCCCAGTGGTAGGGTACCTGTCTGGCATGCACAAGAGCCTGGAATTTCAGGCTCTTCAGGTCCTGGCACTCCCAAAACCTATCATCCTATCTGGTGACATTGGCTGGCCATCTTCTTACCTGGCCCCACATGCAAGGGGACAGGCGAGTGTCTCTGCACCCATGTGGGTGCTAAGTTGGCTCGGTGTGGGCAGAGCTGGGGCACAGAAGAGATGAGTCATGTTCGTCACAGTTTGTGGATATCTCTTTTGAGTCATATAAATGTCTTAAAGCTTAAAAGGAAAACACCAGGGAAAGGTGGTCGCTGCTCAACGGTCTGGGAGGTATTTGGGTGAGGAAGCGAGTCTGAGTGTGTCTCTTTGGGCTGTAGATTCCTGGGGGCCTGGGGCTCCGTGTGGTTAGCTCCACACAGGGTCAGGCATTGTAGATGCTCTGTGAGCCTTTGGCTGAGCAAGCAGTTGGGGGCGGGCAGCCCAGGAAAAAAGTCTGTCAGCAGGGGAGCTTTTAAGTCCTTGCCCCTGTACCTGACTGCGCAACCTTTCAGGTCCTGGCCAGCATTGAACCCCTGTCCTGCTGGCAGGGGCGACCAGGATGGGAGATGTGGCCACTCATCTCTGCTTGTTTTTGTTTCCGTAGGCCTTCCTACAGCGGATCCGGCAGAATGTGGCCGACTCTGTGGAGAAGGGCCTCACAGAAGAGAATGTCAAGGTGAGGACTCCCGTTGCTGCTTTCTGCTGTTTCCTGTTTCTCCTGCTGCTGCTGTTGCTGCTGCCGCTGGGCCTACTTCTTCTAGGTGTCTCTGAACTAACTCCTTAGTACTGCCTGCATCTGGCCCCCAGCCTGCTCTCAGCAGCCCTGGCACTGCCTGCCTCCTCCGGGAGGGGGGAAGGGAGGCTGTGCCCCAGGCCCCATTCTCCAGTTCAGCCTCAGTGTGGCCATTCTGCCTTCTCTCTTCCTCCTGCCCAGCTTGGTGCCTCTGTTCTGGGAGCCTGATGTCTCCTGCTGCCTGCCTACTCCTGCAGTGGGCATGGGTTATCAAGACAGGCCCACGAGTCATTGGGCCAGCTTCATTCTGGCTGGCGCTGGGGAGTCTGGGCGGTATCAATGGACCGTCTGTGTGCCTCTGAGGCCCATGCTGGCCAGCACTCTGACCTCATGTTTCTAAAAACCTTTGACTTTGTGCTCTGATTGGCCTGGTCCAGGGAAATGGATGCGAGGGGCTATGTGTATCTGAAGTACTCAACATTTACCATACATGTGGTCATATATGTGGTCAAGGATGGCCCCCCACCCAGTGTCCTGGCTTGTGTCAGTCACATGCATGTTTGTAATTCTAAGCCCACTCTTTCGCTCTGTTGGAAGGCAGTGCCACTACACAGCAGGTCCTGTGGTATGGGATGGCGGGGATGGTGAAAGTATGCTCCTTTGCTGGAACCTATGTGCTTGCTTCATTCATTCATTCATTCATTCAACAGATAATTACTGAGCACCTATAATTCATTATATTGATTTATTACACAGTTAGAGCTTAGAAGCCCTTATTTATCACTTAAACTTAAGCCTTGTTAGTTTTTAAGAAATTGCCTTTTTGTCGGGTCTTAATCTCCATCCAACAAGGGATCGGAGTCCCGAGGATGTGGTTGTACCACACCTGGGTTCTCTGTGAAGACAGGGAGCATCCATGGCCTGCCCACTGCCTCTCCCAGCTGTGAAACTTCACTGCTGTGATTGTTTTCGTCTTTTTTTTTTTTTTTTTTTCGAGACAGGGATTCTCTGTGTAGCCTTGGCTATCCTGGAACTTACTCTGTAGACCAGGCTGGCCTTGAACTCAGAGATCTACCTGCCTCTGCCCCCGAAGCACAGGGTTCAAACGTGTACGCTGCCACGCCCAGCACTGTCTCTGTCTGTCCTTACACTTTATGACAATGAGCTCTCTTGTGTCTGGTGTCTTTTGTGATCCTACATCTGTGGGATTTGTTTGTATTAAAGTGCGCAGTCCTGGCCTGTGCTTCTCCCTGACTCTGTAATATTCCACACAGGGGCCACGCCACAGTCTCTTCTCCTGTGAATGAATATTTGATCCATTTCCGCTTTGGCCCTGTTCTCATTTCTGAGTACGCCTTCTTGGTGTGCGTTTCTTGTTGCTTTTGGGTGTACACTCAAGGGACAGACAGTATTGGAGCCCTTTCACAAAGTCAGTACAATGGCTAGTTCTAGAACATTACCTTCAACATAACCAGGTTCAACCTCGCAAGTAGGTGGAATGAAAGGTGAACAGAGGTGACAAGCAGCCCCACTGGGGAAGAGGAGGGAGTGGGCTTCTGGGTGCTCTAGGCCCGGCAGGAACTGAGGAGTAGGCTCTGGGCCCTGGCCCTCCCCTTTCACCTTGCACTGTTGTGGGAACAGGACCATGTGAGCTTTGCTTATTGGTGCACCTTGCCCTGTGGCCACGGCTGCCTGGAGCTTCCGAGTGGCTGTGTTTGCATACAAGGTGATGCTCTGATACTCTGCATCAGAGCTGGCTGGGATGTCAACTCTTGCTCTTCGAGCCTCCGGTTCTCAGGGGTAAATCGGGGTGAGGAACGGCTTCTTGCTCGTGGAGATTGAATGAGTGTGGCAATCCAGCCATGGTCTGCCACTGGCCTGCACAGCTGCTGCTGCTGGTGGGACGGCAGCCAACAGCAGCGAGGCAGCCTGGCCCAGGGGAACCTCACCCTTTGATGCCTGCTCATGCCCCCTGGGGTGCAGCTCTTCTGGGAATGGCCCTGCTCCGTGCTCCTGACTGACGCTGGCTTTTTGGTCCGTTCTAGGTCCTCTTCTCCAACATTGAGGACATCCTGGAAGTCCATAAGGATTTTCTGGCTGCCCTGGAGTACTGCTTACACCCCGAGCCTCAGTCTCAGCACGAACTTGGGAATGTTTTCTTGAAATTTGTAAGTATGGGGCCCGCCGAGAGATGGGTCCGTGGGTGAGGATAAGGACCGGAGTTTGAGCCTTCAGTCAGCACTGCCTCTGTCGTGGTCTTTGTGTGCCCACTCCTGTGGTCTGGTTCTCCCAACCACCTCCCAAGAGTCTGTGGGGCATGGTCTTGTACACAGATCCCTGGCCTCAGCCTGCTAGGTCTCATTCTAGGCTCTTGGTGACTTACTCTGAGCCCCTGGGCCTCAGTAGCCCCTGTTCTTTCACCCTGGCGGAAGAGTTTGGAAACCATCTCCTCTGAGCTGCTAGAGACCCCCTAGAAACACAAACTTGATTGTTTCTCCCTTCTTCTATAATTCTCATGGCTCCACCCCATCAGAGACAAAAAAAAAAAAAAAAAAAAAAAAAAAGTCCCCACATCCCTGCAGGCCTGCCACTTCTCAGAACGTAACCCCTCGTCCAGCCACACCAGTCCCTTTGTTGGTCTAGAAAAGCCATTCTCAACGTGTGGGTTGTAACCCAAAGATCAACCCTTTCACAGGGGTCACCTAAGACTGTTGGAAAACACAGATATTTACTTACGAGCAAAATAACAGTATGAAGTCGCAACAAAAATAACTTTATGGTTGGGGGTCACCACAACATGGGGAGCTGTAAAGGGTCACAGCATGAGGACTGTTAAGAACCTAGAACATTCTAAGCTGTCCCCTTGGCAGGCCTCCCTTTATAATACTGGTCACATGGGAGTAGAGACCTTATGGCTTGATGGTCTGTCCCTGTGGGGCAGGTGAGATGGCTCAGCAGATTAAAACACTTGTTGTGGGGCCTGGTAACTGTCATTTGGTCCCCAGGACCCATGTGGTAGGAGGAGGGACCTGACTCCAGCAAATTGTTTTCTGAGCTCCACAGACATGCTATGGTACTCTCATGCCCAGACAAATACATAAGAATTTTCCTCCTCCTCCTCCTCCTCCTCTTCCTCCTCTTCCTCTTCTTCTTCCTCTTCTTCCTCCTCTTTCTCCTCCTCTTCTTCCTCCTTCTTTTGTATTTTCTTTTTTTCTCTTATTTATTAGATATTTTCTTTATTTACATTTCCAATGTTATCTCCTTTCCTGCTTTCCCCTCTGAAATTCCCCTCCCCCTTCATTTTCCTTTTTGAGATAGGCTCTCCCTGTGTAGCTCTGCCTGGCTGGAATGCACTATGTATCTCAGGCTGGTTTTGAACTCAGTGATCTGTCCGCTTTAGCCTCTTAAGTGCTGGGATTGAAGGTGTGGACCACCACACCCAGCTATACATACAATTTCTTAAAAAAATAAAAATAAAAATAAAAAAAAAGGAGAAAAGAAAGATTAACCCATGCTCACCTGCCCACCCCATGGACCAGCAAATGGCAGTAGGATAAGCCCAAGGTTGTGCCAACAGATCTAGACTTAGAAACGGCCACCCAGAGCTCTTCAGGTTTCAGATTCATGCTCTGAGGTTGAGGCCTCTGCTGCATCTGCCTGCTGGCTGGGGTTACTGTGAAGTCCTTTAAGATTATTTCATCTCAATACTTGAATAAATATACTTAGCAAGGTGTGTGGTGTCCCTGCTGGAGGGGACAGTGCCCCTGCAGACAGAAGGTGCTCAGGTGGCACTGTGTGTACTTGGAAGCTCCTGTTCACGCATCCTACCAGATACTCATCACCTGCCTCAGGCCAAGGCCACCCGAAGGTTCTGTGTGAGGTGCAGGGTCTGTAATCTCAGTGTCTAGGAGGCTGAGGTCGGGGGAGTGGGAAGTTCTTGGCCAGCCTGGGCTATGTCTCGGGAAGTAGAGGGTGTGGGATGGAGGAGACACTGGCATTACCCACACACCTGGCGGAACCCCTCCTCCAGGCAGTGCCAGCATCGGAGAAAGCAGCCTCCAGGCTGCCCGGGATGAGTCAGTGTTTTTAATTTCAAATCATGTTTTAATTTAAAATGTAGCTCCATCACCCTCTCTGCCCCCATGCTCAGGGAGGGAGGGCGTGAGTCACCGTGGCTCAGGAGTTTTACAGTAGCTGGAGGCAGGTGTGCAGGTGGCTTCATGGGGGTGGGGCAGCTGGTGAGGTTGATCTGTCTGGTCCCAGCTGGGAGGGTGGCAGAATGGGGGCGGCCTTGGGGCCTGTGCACAGTGGCAGCGAAGAGGTCCCACCTTGGTGCAGGCAGCCAGTCTCTTAGACCTGGGGCTCTTAGCAGGGATTTGGTTGCCAGCGTGAAGGAATGGTGCTATTACTGGTGGCCCCACAGGATCAACACGGTGTCCACTCCAGCCCAAAGGCCAAATCCAGCTTTGTTCCTCATCCTTATGTCTCTGGAGACGCCAGGCAGCATCTAGGCTGAGGGAGTAGGAATGGACAAGGCTACCCATCCCCTGCCACCTACTCAGTCTTTAGAAAGAACCCACACCCTGCAAGCTAACCGCTGTATATTGAATTTACATAATCAAGCTCCAAGTGTCCTCTTTCCTGTTCAGGGTGCTGTTCTAAGTATTTCACGCACACCAGCTCCATATATACTAAAACTGCAGGGTGGCTAGGGATGTGCCACACACCTGTCTTCCCAACACTGGGAAAGCTGAGGTAGGTGGATTACCTCAAGTACAAGGCCAGCCTGGTCTGCGAAGTAAGTAAGGCTAGCCTGGGCTAAAGAGTGGGCCCCTATGTCTCAAAACTTGACAGTAGCCTTAGAAGGTAGTTAATGTCACCACCTAGTTTACAAATGGGGAAACTGAGACTCAGAGAGACTAAGTTATAGTTTGAGTTTAAGTAACAAGTCAATATCACAACTGGGATTAGGCCTGAGAAGACATTCTGACACTGGAATCTGTCACCATCGAAAGTGACACTGACTCTTGAAGTACAGGAGGAGTCTGAGTGCCAGGCACGATGGTGTGAGTTTGCAGCAATAGGCAGGGCAGCCCTACTTCCTTCTGCTGGCACCCTATTAAGTCATTGGCATGAAGAGCGACGGAGATCAATTCAGATGGCTGTGTAGATGGTGGCTATGAGATGTTGGGGTCATCAGGTAACTAGGACCCTTCTGGGGGCCACTCAGGGTCAGACTTGGTGGATGTCATAAACAAGAACACAGGACGTAAGAGTGGCTTTTCAGGTAAGTATCCAGATATAGTGACTCATGCAGTATTAGGGATGTGCATTGTATAGTGGCCAGTTGGGCATGTGAAGTTGGTGTTTATATGGGCACCCTGAGTGGCCCTCTTCCAGGATGGAGGTTGGGCACCCTTGAGAGAAGGTGTTCCTCTTCCAGGATGAAGGTAGGGCACCCTTGAGGGAAGGTGTTCTGGTTGACCAAAGGCAGAGGGAGGTCCTAATGCTGCCATTTAGC
Organism: Mus musculus; assembly: GCF_000001635.26. Taxonomy (NCBI): domain Eukaryota; kingdom Metazoa; phylum Chordata; class Mammalia; order Rodentia; family Muridae; genus Mus; species Mus musculus. The sequence goes on along the minus strand of NC_000068.7, from coordinate 166,641,395 downwards.
AAGCTGTGGGGGAGAGATGGAATGACATAGGACCAGGCCCTGTGGGGCTTCTAGCCGAGGCCAGGACGTTGGGTTTTGTTCTGAGAGTTGTGGTTAGCTCAGGGGCGGTGAGTTTGAGTCCTAAGGAGGCTTTCTGCTTACAGAATGTGTGAACAGGTGACAGGTTGGGGACACTTGCAGGTGCAGCTGGCCGTTCTCCATCTTTATGGCCCAGCTGCTCCCTACCCTTCTCCAGGCCCTTCTTCCTGGCTGTGGTTTGGAGCTGATGGTACCTTCTCTGGGGTATTCTCATAGCTGTGACAATGTGCCTGGCTCCCCCGGTGGCTGGATCTTTCTCTTAGCCCGCTGCTGTATGTCCCCGTCCACCACATGTGTGTACAGCCATGTGTCTGTTCATTCTCTGTCCACCGCATCTGTGTGTACAGCCATGTGTCTGTTTGTTCTTTCCTGGCAGAGAAGACTTAGCTCTTCTGCTCCTTGGGAAGAAATAAGCCACACATGGAGACTTGATACTTCGAGCAAGGTTTCTGAATCTGCAGACCAAGGCTTGGGCTGGGGCCTGAGCATCTTGATGTGAGGACAGTGGGTGACTGAGCTTGCTGGGTTTATGGAGGGGAGCATGGCTGCTGTCTTAATCAGTGTTCTATTGCTCTGAAGAGACCCATGACCACGCAGCTCTTACAGAGGAAGGTGTTCAATTGGGGCTGGCTTACAGTTTCAGAGGTTTAATCTATTTCCATTATGGCGGCAAGCATGGAAGCATGTGGGCAGACGTGGGGCTAGAGAAGGAGCTGAGAGTTCTACATCCAGATCCACAGCCAGCAGGAAGGGAGCAACACAGGGGCTGGCTTGTGCTCCTGAAACCTAAGAGCCCATCCCCAGCAACACACTTCCTCCATCAAGGCCACACCTCCTAACCCTTTCAAGTAGTGCCACTCAAATTTAATATTTGATTAAATATTCAAATCTTGTGAGCCTGTGGGAGGCCATTCTTAGTCAAACCACCACAGTGCTACTGGCTACTCCTACCTGCTCCAGGCAGCAAGTTTGAGGCCTCCTCTTCTGGAAGGCTGAGGCAGGGGTGACCTTGTAGACCATCAGATGTAGAGTATCCGGTCCTTCCCTCTCTACGCCTGTGGCAGACATTATTAATCAATCACAGTTGTTCTATATCTTGAATCCTTAGGGGTCCTCAGAGTACTTGCCAGCAAGCTCTAGTTTCGTTGCCATTGGCTGGGGTCGGCATGTCTTCTGGCCTGGCTCCTTGTGGTGTAGGTGTAGGTCGGCAGGGAGGTGTTACTTCATTATATTTGAGCCTTGTGCTTTGCATTTTCTTCTTGGGATATGATGGGTTGTACCCAGTCGGCAGCTCTTGGCCAGCCCTGTTCTTTACAGTTTTAAATTTCTTATTTCTGAATGTGTGTGGTGATTCATTCTCTGTGTAGCACATGAGAGCCACACTCATCCAGATCCCCCAAAGCTGAAACTACAGGTGGCTGTGAGCATTTGGTTCCACAGTCTCCAAAAACACCAGCCAGAGACCAAGTATCTAAACACACTATCCTGTCGGGGATATTTTCCATTAAACCTTCCTGACCCTTGCTTCTCAGTGGGCAGCGTACGTTGCAGGTAGAGGTTGGGTTTCCTGAAATCCACGTAGTTCTGTGCACAGTAGCTGCTTTGAGTATGTAGCTTGACTGTTGTAATACCCAGATGGTCCAGGTTCACCCCATGATGTATGTACGAATGCATGCTGGGTAATCATGCCATTTTTTTTTTTTTATGTTTGTACTTTCCCAACAGTGTGTATTTATTGCTTGCTATCATGGCCACGCCTTGGAGGGCACCCGAGTGCCCGGCAGTGTTTCCCACGTGCTAGGTTGTTCTCTGCCCACACAGGTGTTGGGAACCTGTTATTCATAGAAACCAAGGTTTATGGAAATGGAGCTCCCTGGCCAGGGTCCCTACTGCTCAGGCAGTGTGTGCTGGGTGTGCCTCGCTGGCCAGTGCTCGGCCCGTGCCTGGTGTGGCCGTTAGCGCTCTCAGGCTGTAGGTGCTGTTCCTCAGGATATGCGCTCAGATCTGTGGAGCGCAGTGTGAATGTGGCAGGCTGGAGCTCCTGTTGATTGGAAACCCCCGTCCTTTCCTTCATTTCCCTTTTCTGTTTCCCTCCCAGGCGTCTGTGGAGGAAACGGTCCCCCTCTTGCTCCTTCTTTTGTCTCCCTCCCCCGTCTTCCTCCTCTGGCTTCCTCTTTCCTGTCCCCTCTGTAGGAAGCATGGACTGTGGAGCCGCTTTAGACACAGGATGAGCGCTTGCCCTGCAGACCCACCTCTTCCTTCCTTAGTTTCCTGGGGTCTCTGGTCCATCCTTCATCTGAGGTCTAGGCTCTGCAGGCCCCAGGCCCTGAGAGGCCTCCTCAGGACATCCTGGTTTGGGGTTTGACCGATTCTGGGACCCTTTGGAGTGGGGAATGCTTAGCCGAAAGCTTCCTGCTGAGAGCTCTCTTTTGTCCAAGTGTGAAATATGACAGATGCATAGCGACCTGGTGACCTTCAGGTGACCTCTGGGCTGGAAGGAGTCCACTTTGGGGCTCAGAGTCACCCAGAGGTCAACAGAGGTAGCCTCCTGTTGTGGCAAATCCCTAACATTTATTAGCACCACCTTGGCTGTTGAGGACACTGAGGTCCTGTGGGGACCTCAGATTCACAGCAGGAAATGCAGAGCTGGTGTCCAGGTCTGGGTCCCCTTGCTCAGCTCATGTCTGGGACGGGCTTCTCCCTATTGCTAGAAGGTCACAGGTCACACAGGCTGCCAGAGACAGACAGACCCGGACCTGAAGCAGGTTAGAGCTTCTGGATCTCTTCATCGCGAGGCCCGAGCCTGGATCCTCTGCAAGACCCCAGGGAGCCCCATCTGCCTTCTCTGCCTGCCTCTGCCTGTGCCCAGCGGCTCACAGCTCTGCCCTTGTCTTGCAGAAGGACAAGTTCTGTGTGTATGAGGAGTACTGCAGCAACCACGAGAAGGCCCTGCGCCTGTTGGTGGAGCTCAACAAGGTCCCTGCTGTGCGTGCCTTCCTCCTGGTGAGTGCCCGCCCTGCCCACTCTATCCATCTCTGACCTCCGGAGCAGCCCACAGTTCCTATCTGGGGATCTCCCCGGGCTATTTACAGAAACAGGCAGTGGCCAGGTTAGGGTCAGTTTCCAACTTCTGGCCTGAAGTAAAGGGAAGGGAAGGATCAAAGTGGATTCTGGGGATGGAACTCAGGTCCTCAGGCTGGTACACACCCTTCACCTGCTGAGCCATCTCGCTTGCCCATCTCTCACTTACTGATACAGATCTTATTCTGTAGCCCACACTGTGATAATTCCCATAGCCTCTGTGGTGTTGGGGTAACAGATACGTGCCATAATGCTTGGTAGAGTGTAGGCTTTATTCTGGTCAGCCCTGTGACCATCTAAAATGTCTAAGAAGGCATGAGGGTACCACCCCATCCTTTGTCAACAGTAGATTTGAGGACTTCGTGATGCCAGATGTCTCTCAGGATCTGTGCTTGAAGAGAGCTTGTCAGGGCACCAGTCCTGGACTCTGACCTTTGAGTCCCTGCACATTTGGCCAGGGAAACCTCGGGGACTCCATGGTCCATGCTGCCGTTTTCCCATGAGAAGAGAGCTCTGGCTCATGGAATCGATTGGTTCAGTGGTATAGCTGGGGAGGCTTTAGCCAGGCTCACAGGCATCTAACCTGCACCACAGCGTTCCCCCCACCCTCTACCCTCTGAGCCATCATCTCCACTCTGCACAGCCTCCTGCCAAGCATCCCCAGGCCTTTGATGCCAGCATCACATGGGATTCCCTCACTGGCACTCACTGGCACGTTCATACGCCTCCAGGGCCAGTGAGCATCCCAGGGCGGAGAATTGCCCCGCTCTTATCCCATTTTTGTCTCCACTCTGTCAAGCTTTCGTGGCCAGTTCTCCCTTACTCCTGCCGTCTGGACCTTTGAACTTTGCTCTTTGTTCTTGTGCTCATAAAACAGTCTGGGCAGAACACAAAGACAGGGAGGTCCCTCTGCCCTGGTCTCAGAGCAACATTGTCCTTCTCTAGTCCCTGCTGCCTAGGACCCACCCCTGGACTCTGCAGGGATCCTGGGGGCGGCGGGAGCAAGAAGAAGTCAGTGAAATGAAGGGGGCACTATAAAGGAAGAGTCCCCCACTTCCTTCTCACGCAGGCACGCAGCCTTTCTGGTGGGCTGGGCTGCCACGCTCTGGTGGCAGCTGCCCGGGGGCTGTGTAGACAGGGCGGCGTGTGGGGTGTTGTACTGTACCATCTGTCTCCCTCCTGGCTGGCATCTCATAGCTTCTGGCCACCTGCAAAAGAGCTGTCATGGATGCCATGGGAGGTGACTGTGCTGGGAACAGACAAGCTGGCTCTCTGTTGGAGATGGCTGTTCACTTGTGGAAGGCCTCGGAGACTTTGGCTTTCAGTGTTTCTGTGTCTGTTAAATGGTCGATTTATGAGTTCACTTGGTGGCTTTGTGTGGAGAGCCTGTCATCGTGAGAGGATCAATATTGGGTGGTACAGTAGTGGACAAAGCAGATGTCCCTGTCCTCATGGAGGCTGACCAGGTATACCTTAAAGATGTATTATGTAGCCTTAAGTTCTCTGAATGAGACATGGTGCTGAGGTTGGCAGGATCATACCACCCAGCTCATGGCCACTCTTAGACATTCCGGGGCACAGTCCAGGGAGTGGTGCTGCCCACCCCGGGCTGGGTCTTTCCACATCAATTAGCATAGCCAAGACGATCCCCACAGATGCCCATGGGCTGTTTGGATCTAAGTCTCCACAGGTGATTCTAGGCTGTGCCAAGTTGACAATTAGAAGTGTCATGAGACCCCACCAATGGACTGACTGGAGTAGTTTGTCCTCAGATGGTGGGGGAGCAGGCAGGCCAAGCAGGAATGCCCTTTTAGGTGAAAGCAAGGCGTGCAGAGGAGTCTGGAGCCTGGACTGCAGGAAGGAGCAGTGCTGGAGGAGGGAGCTGGAGGCTCTTCAGTCAAGGTGCTCTCTAAAGCCATGGGTCTAAGTGTGATCTATACCCAGAGAGTGAACGTGGATATCACAGGGCTAGGGTCGCCATGGGGCGGCACTCATCTGAGGGTCGTGTGTCAACAGGGGTTTTGAGGAATTCTGTCTCCAGGCCTGGAAGAGGCAGGAGAGCAGTGAACAGTCTGAGTGTTTGCTTGCTCTCCTTTCAAATGAAAGAGAGCCAGCCAGGGATGTAGCTCAGTTGGTAGAGCGCTCGCCCAGTGTGCGTTCATCCCCGAGTTCCCTACCTAGCCCCACAGAAACTGGGCATATTGTTGGGTGCCTGTAATCCCAGGTCTCAGGAGGTAGGGACAGGAGAATCAGAAAGCTCACAGTGATCCCTTCCTGACAGTGAGTTCACAGCTTGCCTGGAGTACATGAGACCCTGTCGCAAAGAAGAAAAGGAATAGCAAGACAATGTGGGTGTCGGAGCATTGGGACCGGTGGTGGCTGTGGTCATCCCGTTTGAATCTAAAGGACTTCTGGCAAGTCCTCTCATCCTCAGCTCTCTGTTCTCCTTCGCCTGGAACTGACATCATCCAGGCAGCTTGTGGTGAGGACAAAGGCCCAAGTGTGCGCAGTGTGGGGTCTGGTATCACCCAGCTGCCGCAGCCAGGACCCCTCCCCTGTGCCAGGGGCAGATGCAGAGGCTAAGGATGTGTGGGCAGCTACAGCCAGGATCCAGAATTGTGCCTCTCAGAGACGGGAGCCTATGATGATGCCCAAAGGGCTGTCGGGCATCCCTCCCTGGTCCTAAGGCCAACTCTGGGTGCGTAGTTACCCCATGGGAATTAGGGGTCAGCAGGCACACTCATTTCTGAGGCTATATGCCTGTATATTTAACCACGCTGGGATCATGGTAAACCATAGGAGGAGGTCCTGTTTCCTGGGAGGCCAGGCTAATTTCTTTCTGCAGAGGGGGAAGGCTGAGGTGCTGGTGATGCTGTCTCTGTGTATATACGCTATACTTGGTACCAAGACCGCCAACCTCAGACTTGAAATTCATGCTTCCTGTATCTACCAGATGAGTTCTCGTGTCTGAGTCCCTCATAAAGGGAAGACATTACCTGTGACATGGAATAAATTGCCTTCTGTGTTAGCACTAGGTGAAGGAGTCTTGAGAGGGACTGAGGAGATAGTAAAGGAAGTCAGGACCAGAGTTTGACCCCTGAACCTGTGTGAAAAGCCAGGCATGGTGGTACACACCTGTAATCTCAGTGCTGGAGGGCAGAGGCAGGTGGATCCCCGAGGCTCATTGGCCAGCCAGCCTCATGTAATTACTGAGCTCCAGGCTCAGCCAGGTGTGATGGTGTGGGCCCTTAATCCTAGACTTTAGGAGGCAGAGGCAGAGGCAGAAGCAGATGGATCTCTAAGTTCAAGGCCAGCCTGGTCCAGAATAGCCAGGGGCACATAGTGAAATTCTGACTCAGAAATAAGTAGATACAACAGAGGACAACTTGATGTTGACCCCTGGCCTCCATACCCACAAGCGGGAGCATGCACACCTGTAACTCCCCACGCCACCGTCTGTGGCTTACTGGTTCTGAAAACCCCAAACTCCAGTGCCTGAGCTGTGCACTGAAATAGTAACAGTTCCCAGTTCTTGGCTGGTTGGAGGTCAGGCTCTGGCCGTTGTCACATGCTGGGGCAGGAGAAGGCTTTGTGGGCCGGGCCCAGGATGAGCAGAGGCGAGGGCATTGCTGGGAGGCAGGGCTGCTGCTGCTGCTGGTGGTACTGGTACTGGGTAGCTCAGTCTACCCAGTGGTACTGGTACTGGGCTGGGTGTATATGGGGGCTCTGCTAACCACTGCAGAGTCCTGGTTCTGGACTTTCCCAGCTTCTAGGCATCCCCAGGCCACCACATACCCTCATTTTAGAAGTAAGATTCTCGGTTCCTAGCCTGTTGAAATCTGGGGTGACTCTGCTTAATGTTCGTTTTTTTTTTTTTTTTCCTCGTACATTGGGATGGAGGCACAGTTGAGAGTTCTTACTGGTCTTCTAGAGGACCAGGGCTTGGGACTCTCACTGCCTGTGATTCTAGATCCAGGGGACCTGAGGTTTTTTTCTGGCCTCCGTGGCATCCACGTGGAGTATCGTCATGCAGACAGACGTAGATACACACGAAAATAAACAAACAGAACAGCAAAACCCAAACACTTGGGTTTCTTTTTCTCGACGCCTTTAAAAGGTTTATGAATGGGGTTGTCCTGTCCATAACTTTCTGTTTTTCTTTCTTGTTCCAGTAGGTTTGGGGGTTTATCTGTGTTGCTGTATGTGACCCTGGTTCTCCCATGTTCCCTGATGTCTGGGGTGCTGATGTATGGCTACAAACCAATTTAAGCAAAAATGCTTTCCTTCTCTACCGAAGGTTATTCAGGGCTTCTCAGGTTTGGTCAGCCTAAATAAGGTTGTTTGACTGTTTGCTCTCTCTGTCTCTCTGTTTCTGTTTCTCTCTGTGTCTCTGTCTCTCTCTCTTCTCTCTCTCTCTCTCTCTCTCTGTGTGTGTGTGTGTGAGAGAGAGAGAGAGATTTCTCCGACCAGAATGGTGAAATTGTCTGTAAAATCTTCATTGTCAAAGTCTTTGGATCTGCAGTTCTATGGTCCACCTTAACTGCTGAGGCACTGTGTGTGGGGTGACTCCGTGTTAACACCGGCTATGGCATGGGTGAGATCAGGCCCCAGGCCCCAGCATGCGGCACCATAAAGGTTTCTGCAGAGTTTCAGAATTTGCCCCTCTCCTAGGGTCGCATAGCTGCTCCTGAGCACTATGTCCTGAGAGTTCCCACACTCCCGTGTTGTTCTTCAAGTCTATTAATGATGGTCTCTCATGTCCTTTGTAGAGCTGCATGCTTCTGGGGGGCCGGAAGACCACTGACATTCCTCTGGAAGGCTACCTGCTGTCCCCGATCCAGAGAATCTGCAAGTACCCGCTCCTGCTCAAGGTGAGACTCCCGTGGACCTGTCCCCAGGCAAAAATGGCGGGCTCTGCCGGCCTGCCACTGATAAGAGAAGCTGTTAGCTTTTAGGATCCGTGGTGTCTGGTGGCAGAGCTGGCCCTAGGCCAGGCGTGCCCAGCTTCTGCCTCTTTCTCTGCTGTTCTCTGGGCTTCCACAACCAACTTCATCTCTAGCGAGGCAGCAGATGGCTGTAGGCATCTGGACTCACACCCTGTCAAGTTTAAAGTCAGCAGAAGACAGTGAGTTTCTCTCTTGGAGTTCTGACGGACAGCCCGAGAGTCACTCCGGCTGTGGCCAGCCATCTGGGGCTGAGGGAATGGTGTATTCCAAATGGTTTGGATTTGAGTCATGTGGTTTGACGTTAGCCAATCATGGGAAACTTTGGCTTAGCCCTCTGATCTTCTTCCAACCTCCTTAGACCATTGCTTTTCCCTTGGTCATTAGCCACTGGGTAGTGCTATGCTCTGATTGGCTAAGATGGGACCCACATTCTGCTCTAGTCCAATAGCAGTGTGCAGAGCAGGACTGTGTTCTGATTGGCTGAGATCTGGGTCAGGTGCTCTGCCCCTGAACCTATTACTTTTTACTCAGACTTGAGCCTTAAGCCAGTTACTGAAACCCATATGCCACAGCCCCAAGGAGGGACAGACAGGCTGGCACCAAAACCTGGGCTCTGCTGGCGGGGCATGGGATGACTAGGAAAGCCACCCATGCACCTGCTGTCACCTTCCCTGCTAGCCACCTTGGCCTGGTCTTGCCCGAGCGGTCCAGGGCAGCTCTGACCCTTGACAGCTTCATCCTCAGCTTCAGAACCGACAGGCAGGCAGGTCCCAGGCTGCGTGGATGGCCCTGTCCCCATCTGCTGCTTGGTTCTGTTTTCCCAGACTTTACGAATGGTGGCTGTTGGCTAGTGCCAACCCTGACTCTGTCCCGACGCCTGTCTGATGGCTGGCTTGTGGGGCTTCCTGCCGGCAGGCTAATCTAACTGACTGCCCATGCCTCGTTCTTGAACCTGCTCGCAGGGGCTACTTCTGTCTTTGTTCCATGAACTGCAGGGAGGGTAAGGATGGTGCTGAGGGAAATCTCAAGGTGAATGACCCTGAGCATCTGAGCTGACAGCATCCTGGAGCTGTCAGCACTGCTGGGGTCATGGTTCTTCTGTGTGTGTGGACACCGGAGGCCAATCTTGGGTGTATGTATTCTTCAGAGCCATCTATCTGTCTTTGAGATAGAGCGCCTTAGTGGGACCTGGACCTTAGCCTGCCTGGCTGTGGAGCTCCAGGAGCCTGCCTTCCTGTCTCTGTTTCCCCAGCACAGTGCTTACAAGCGTGTGTCACCACACCTGGCCTTTGTGTGAGTGCAGAGGTCCCAGCTTGCATCCTGAGGTCGGACCCTTTTTCTTCCACAGCAGGACTGAGCCGTCTCTCCAGCCCACGCAGCGTGCTGTGCTAACACATGAAGCTGTGGGAGTGGGGCTCAGCTCTCCCTGTGTTTCCTCCGGCCATGGCCGCTTGGACCTCTGAGGGACTCCCCAGGAAGCTCAGCTGCATCCTCCTGTGACTTCAGTGAGGGCCCGGGCAGTGGACAGACTGGGCTCTGAAGCTGCAGGCGGATCTGGCCATGGAGCCTGAGCTGTCCCTTGGAGGTGGTGCCCCTTGGTCTGTCCCCTACCCTTTTGTTTTGCATTCACACTAGTCCTTAGTTCTCAGAAAGACACAGGTTGTGGGGTTTAGAGAGAGATTGGGGAGACCAGGGCCAGATCCAGCAAGTAGTTTGCTCTTGTAACTCATGAGCTGAGAACTTGTGCTTTTGCAAAGCTTTGAAACAGAGGGGAAAAAAAAACCCTCAACCTCCCACCCCTAAGGCAAACCAAAGCGAGCAGGAGGATGTGCTGCTGATGGCAAGCCTGGCTGCCCACTCTCTGGCCCTGTCGAGCACCTCGATGGTCCTGTGTTGGTGCTGGGCTTGGTAGTCCATGGCTGCCCACCCCTCAGTGGTCCTGCCTTAGGGCTGGGCTTGGTAGTCCACGGCTGCCTGTGTGAGCGAGAGTTGCAGCTGTGCAGTTTATTAGTGCCAGCTCTTGAGTCAGTCATGCCACTCCTTATGCCTCAGTTTCTCCTTTGTAGTGCAGAGCTTGTAACCATGGTGCTTCTCAGTTTGTTATGCAGTGAGGGCACACCCCTGCAGTGTAGTCAGGAGGGTGGGCGAGGCCTTAGGGACACAGAGAAGGGACATAAATGGCTGTGCCAGAGCACATGAGCTGCTGCTGCTGCTGCTCAGTCCCATTCTAGAGTCTTATCCCTGGCTCTGAAATCAGGGGTAAGAAGCAGCAGGCCCGGGAGCTCAGCTGCCCCCATGCTTGGGGGTGAAGTTTGTAGGGCTCGTCAGTTCCCTAAACGAGGCCTGAGAGGCTTCATGGCTCAGTGGTGTGTCCGGTTTTCTGGGTTATAAACCTTGATCATCTGACCCTTGAGAAAGAACCCTTATTTGCAGCCCCAGAGCTGAGCCGAACTGCTAACCCTTTGGTTTCTGGGTCCTGACCAAGTCCGGGGTCACAGGAGCTTGCAATGAAGCAGGTTTATTGATACATATCAGTAACCCAGGTGGGAAGACCTGTGTGGCTTCAGAGCTTGGTGGACCTGGGGCCTGTTCCTTTTTCTCTAGAGCCTGGGGTTTAGTCCCATAGGGCTCTTGCCCCAGGAAGATGGAGGCAGCTGGGGCAAACCGCTGGCTGCTTCTGCAGGAAGCACCCACAGGAAGTGGTGGAGGTCTGGCCTTGCCCTCTTGACAGCTGTGCACACTGCTGCTCTCTCTTCTGCATGTATCGGGAGCTTGGGGACTGCTGGGGACCAGCCAGCAGGGCCCGAGATTCCTGTGGAGACATGCACACTCCCTGACAGACAACTGCTCAGTGTCCCCCGCCTTGGCTCCTGCCACTGGAACATTTGCATCAGCAAGCAGCAGGGCTGAGGGCCCTTTACACCCTCCTGGGAGGCCTGCTTTGCTCACAGTTTCCAGGGCTTTCTAAAAGATGACCCTGCGAGCGCAGCAGCTGACTCCAACCCCAGCCCGTCCCCTCAGATGGCAAACATGTACCCGCAGATGTCCTCCGTTTTGTGAGGCCCCTTGTTCCCGCTGAACTCCCGGTGGTACAGGCTGCAGGGTTGGGGAGCCTGGGGTGGGAGAAGAGTAGGCAAGAGTGAAAGCCTTTTGGGAACAGCCCCCAAAGCTGAACTTGAACACTGCCTAAGAATAGCCGGAACGTTCTATTTTGGCTCTTCAGCCCGGGCTCAGGATAGACAGTTGGCATTTTCAAGCTTTATTGAGTTTTCCGTCAATGTTTCCAGGGAGATGATTCAGAGTTGGGGTGACGACGCCTTGATATGTAGCAAGCTGGTCCCTAATGGGAACCCAGCCTGACACTGGACCTTTTGATTGTCTGCCGATGGTACCCGACCCTTGCTGTGGCTCTGTCCTGACCTGGCTGCTGACATAGCCTTGGATCCACAGCTGGAGTAACAGACTCCAGCCTGAGCCTTCTGAGTCTCCCACTGATGGATCTATAAGGATCTTGGTGTCATGGGTCTTATCCCTGTGTGTCTGGCTTTTGTCACTTGTGGCCTGGGTTTATACTTTCTATCCCTTTTCATGACTGAGTAGTATTCCCCTGTGAGCTGGGCTGTACCTTACTGTTCATTCATTGACTGGTGGACATTTAGGAGCAACACTGCTATGATCATCCACAGCTCTTAACAACCCACCCCCACCCCGGTCTCCCTGCATGCTGGCTCTCATCTTCCCAAGAATGGCTCCCCTCCTATCCTACCTTCTGTCTCCATTCCAGGAATCAACACTTCATGCTGGTGGTCTCTCAGGCCAAGCCTTGTGTTATCTATGTCCCCCAACTTGCTCTCCCTCCATTTCAGTTGGTGAAGAAGTCCTGTTGACTTCCCCATGGAGCCTGCCCAGGGCTGGCTGCTTGCTAAGCCTGCCCTCTGCCTTGCCCGAGGCTGTTTCCAGTTCCATCAGGTTTCCTTGCTTTCACCCCAGCCTCTGCCTCAGCCCCTGGCCCTCCTACCCTGAAAGTATCCCCCTGTGTTCTCATACAGTGCCTTCGATGGGAGTGTGCCCAGATCACCCCTTCCAGGGCTTCATTCTGCTTTTGCCTTCTTTTAGCCTTGTGACTTCTTTTAGTCGGCTGTGTTTGCTTCCTCAGTGGGGATGGTGCTTACCATCCTGATTCTCTGCATAGATTGAACAGTTTTGGGGGACGGGGGACTTGCACTGGCACCTGTGTGTGCCTGGATTGGACAGTGGAGTCGGGGAGGCTTGTGCTGACACCCAAGCGTGCCACAGGCATGCCAGGGGAGGATTCTCTGATGCTGTTGTGGGATTTTTATTTCCTCTTTGAGACGCAACCGAAGCTCTGTGCCTCAGTGTCCTTGTGTTGGTAGTGCGTTATAGTTACTGTAAGTGGCTGGATAAAGAAGGAGTGGAAGGAACTCTGAGATCCTTCAGTGAACACAAGCTATCTTGATTGACACAGGTCTGCTTCAACCCTGATTAGCCACACACTTAGTTTGGTCCATGTTTCACCCTCTTACAGTTGAGCTGTCTTTGTCCTTCAGCTTAAGAAACTTCAAGAAGCACCAGAAAGGCCATGCCTACAGTCTGACATGATAGCATTATCCTAGCTCAGTTGCTTCTGTTATTGTGTATACTGATGTGAACTCTGTCCATCTGTCTGTATATGTCTCTCTCTGATTCTCTGCCTTTCCTGGGGACAGGACCCAGAGCCTGCTGTATCCTAGGTAACTGTATCCTAGGTAACCTGGTCACTGAGCTGCAGCTCACCCCCTTTTATTTTGAGAAAGGTCCCAGTAAAGTTGCCCAGGTTGGCCTTGAACTCTCCACCCTCCTTCTTCCTTAGCCTCCTTAGTAGCTGGGTGCTGTCCTGTCCTGTCTTCTGTCCATCCCCTGCTGCTGTTTCTCCCCATCTCTCTCTAGGATGGTTTACTTGGTGATTTTGGGGGTAAGTCACTCTTGTTTCCTGTTTTCCTGTTTTTCCTGCTGCAGCTGTCCAAGGAGAGTCCCAAGTATCTGCAGTTTTCCCGTTGTCTCTGGAGCATCATGTCTCTAGAGCCTGGGGGTGGCTTCCTTGGGGGCCTGGCCCTCCTCTGAGGATTGTGGAGATTTGACCATAGGCTGCAGACCTGGGCCACATATACAGCAGTGCTCCCCCAGATAAGTTAGGGCAGCATGGATCTTGACATGGCTGGTCCTGCTGAGGGGTAGCCAATCTGTACCCCACCAGTGGTCATTTGTAGGTGAAGACCCAGGCCTGCACAGGCAAAGCCACAGCTAGCCACAGGATGGTGGATTGGGACGATGCTGGGTAAGATCAGCTGTGTCTGCACTGAGCAGAGCACCCCCACTGGAACTGAAGAGCCGGCACCCCTTGCCCCCGCACTGCTGGCCCAGGAGCTGCGAGTCCGCCACATATTATGGGTTCTGTCTCTGCTCTTCTTGGAGGCCTGGGTCGCTGGATCCCCACAGGGTAGAATTGCTCAAGATATTTGCATGGAGTTTGCATAGAGCATCTGTGTCAAGGCTTTCTCTGCTGTGGTGGACATCTTTTCAAGTTCTTCTAGAAGTTTTCACTTCCTGTTTTCTTACTTCATTTTTTTCTTTCTTTGGTGTATGTGTGTGTGTGTGTGTGTGTTGTATGGGTGTATGTGTTTGCACATAGTGTTATGTACTTGTGATGTGTGTGTGTGTGTGTGTGTGTGTGTGTGTGTGTGTATGTGTGTATTCACATGCTTCTGTGTGGAGGCCAGAGGTCAGTATCAAATGTCTTCATCTATTGATCTCCATATTTATTTTGTAGACCAGGCTGGCCTCAAACTAGGAGATTTGCCTGCCTCTGCCTCCCGAGTGCTGGGGATACAGGCTCGCATCACCAGGCTGTCTCTGCTTTTGTCACACAAGTGCTGAGGACCCAAGCTTACTTAGGTCCTCACTTTTGTAACTGAGGCACTTCCCCAGCCCCTCCTTTTCTTTGAGCAATCCCCTGTCTCAGTCACTGTTCTGTTGCTGTGAACAGACACCATAGCCAAGGCAAAGTATAAAAGAAAACATCTAGCTGGGGGCGGGGGAGGAGGTTGCTCTCAGCTTCTGAGGGTCAGTTCATTGTCATGGTGGAAAGTGTGGTGGCAAACATGGAGAAGTAGCTGAGAGCATTATATCCTGATCCAGGGTAGCAGGTGGAGAGAGAAGGGTGAGGGGCAGGGAAGAGCCTGCAGTGGGCTTTTACAACCTCAAAGCCCATCCCACACTGACACATCTCCCCCAAGGCCACACCTCCTAATCCTTCCCAAACAGTTCTACTCCCTGGTGACTTAAGCATTCAAACCTATGAGCCAAGTGGGGGCCGTTCTCATTCAAACCGGACACCTTTAGATGCTCTCCACTGTTATCCGCAGCATCCTAGAGGGGGCACCGGACCCTTTGGGCTGCGCTCTCTGAGCTAAGTAGAGGAGCCTGGTGCAGGGGCCTTTGTGAGCAGAGCTTACATAGAGAGGTCCAATCTATACTCAGCCTCAGAAAGTAGGGTTGTTGCTTTGTTTGGTCTAGCCTGTGGTTGGCACCCCTTCCTTTCTGGGCCCCTCTTTTCTCTGCGGAGATGATGGCATGGCCTCTTAGCCTTGTGTTGACTTTCAGGCATCTGGAAGGCCAGGGTACAGGCAGTGATGGGTTTCATTGAATCTCCCAGTAACGAATCCAGCGTTGTCTTTACACTAGTTTGATGACCACATCCCACTGGTGACTGAAAAACCTAATTTATCATTCTATGTCGTTAGCCACCTCCACACCCAGAAAACCTAACTTACACTCGCTTTTTCAGAAAAGAGTGGAAAATAGCCAGGACTCCCAGCAGGGCCTGCTTCAGCCAAAAAGCAAACAAACAAAAACCAACCAACCAATCAAACAAACAAACAAACAAAAAGTGTTATCTGGGTCCCCCCAGGCCAGTGTCTCCAGCTCAGTTGGCCCTTCCCTCAGGTGGCTTCCCCATCAGTCACCAGCAGCATCAGGCTTACATCCTCAGGAAAAAGAGGGCTTATCCCTCTGAGCCCCCCAACCTGAGTCCTGGCTGAAGCCCTTGCTGAGTGGGTCTTGGGCTCCCTTCCTGAGGTGGAGGTGGGAAGACCCAGGCTTCCGACACGAACCTACGCTGGAAGCCTGCCTGTAGTGGCATCTCTGGGACCCATAGCCCAGGAGAGGGTCAGGAATGGTGGGTTTAGATGTCCCATCTGTCTTCCAGTCTTCCTCTTCATGTTTTCCCATAAGCCCTTGTTGGGCCCCATGGAGACCTAGCGAGCAAGCAGTTGTGTATCACACCTGACCTTTTCTTGTTGCCTGGCTGGATCTGGTGTCAGAAGCTCATGTTCTGAGTTGTACTCTGTGGCTGTACTGTGGCAGGACCACCCCTACTTTGGGGGCAGGATGGAGTCGCTCAGAGTCATACCTGAGGGCACCACCTTGGTATAAGTGATTGCAGGAGGTAGAGGCATGAGGTGGCTTGCAGAAGCCCAGGCCTGCTGCCCTGTTTCCTTACTTCCTGGAACCCCAGGCTACCTGTGAAACCACACAGGGTAGAACGACGCTGTGCAGGTTCACACCCTGGCTTGTGTGGTGGCCCGCTGTCCCCCCTCACCCAGGGCTGGCCTCTTCCAAACAGTTTTACAAGAGCATACATAACAGAAGGAGACCTGAAACTACCATCTACCATGCCCCACTTCCTGTCCGTGGTCTTGGGCTAGAGGCTCTGTCGATCGTGCCTCAGTTTCCTCTTTGGGGGTGGCAATGCTTGGCTATGCTGGTTTCCGTGCTGGTGTGCAGTCAGTGCTCCTAGCTGATGCTGTTGTGTGATCCCCACCTGAACAGCTCTTGTCATTACTCTGGCTGTATAGAGACAGCAAGAAGTGAGTTACCGTTACCACGGAAACAATAGCAACCATGATAAACCCGGTGCTCACTCTGTTTGCCGAGAAGTTCCCGTTCATTCACTTCTGCATCTGTTGCTGGGTCGCCAGGGGATGCTACCTGGTTTCGCTGTGAGCACATTCTGGCTCAGAGAGGTCAGTTCACCTGCTCGCAAAGGGTGG